>NC_071994.2:2892500-3212500 GCF_028885655.2 Pongo abelii | reverse complement strand
GGGGCCATGTTTCTACCTTGGGGCTCCCAGGACTGAGTGCAGGCCTGCCAGGGGTTCAGCCACTGCCCAACAGAAGTGGGGGAGGGAGAAGGGAGGGGATGAGAGGGAGGTGAGAGGAGGCAGGGGATGGAGCCAGGGAAAAGAAAAGAGAAGCAGGGGAGGGGGGATGGGGAAGGAAGGGGGAGGGAGGAGAGAAGAGAATCACGGAGAAAAGGAGGGGACAGAAAGGAAGGAAGGGAGGAGTGCGGAAGCCAAGGAGAAAGGAGGGGAGGGGAGAAAGGGAGGGGACAAGGTGCCTGAAGAATAGCCAAATATTCGCTCTTGGCTCAGACTCATGAATTCCCTGGAAAGTGAAAACTTCCCAAGCCACATGCAGCCTGACTAAGGGCCACTCACAAACCCTGTGGCTCTCTGAGGCTGGTTTCATTCTCTCCCACAGAGAGAATAAAATATCTGCTCAGCTGAATAAAAGGAAACCAAAATCACAGTGAATTTCCCTGTTATCCCCTGATCTTGAGACTGGCAGGTTTTCTCTCTTCCTCCATAAACTAAATGCATCCTCTGTGTCCATCGAATCACGGAGGACACTGTGGCCAAAGTCCATTGCAAGAACTTCCAACTCTGGAGCTCAGGGCCAGCAAGCCCTAGAGAAAGCCATACTGCAAGCAGCTCCCGGCCCCAGGACCTGCCACAGAGTTCACATGGTTGCAGTGGGTGTGAAAAGGCACAGGATGGGGCAGCTGTGCTGTGTGTGCGCTGGTCCAAGCCCCTGTCCCTCAGAACTGCCCAGACTGCATTCTCTGCCCCTCGTTACCACTGGGTGGTGCCCCCAACCACCTTGTTTCCTTATCACTGGGCAGGACGCTGGCAATGACCCATACTCCACTTGGTAAAGTTGGTGGCATCTGGAAGGTTCCAGCTGGCCCCTCTGGCCTCTATTAGTGCACAGGACGTCTGTCCTGTCAGGGTTCTCTGCTGGGGCCAGACGGGGGAGAGGCTGTGCAGGGACGTAGCCACTCTCAGTGGCTGATGTGGGGAGCCTCTGGCCCTGGCCAGTGAGTGCAGAATGTCCTAGAATGCCAGGATTCCCCAAGATGGACAAGATGAAAACGGAAAGGACAGATGATGACATGTACAAGCCCCTCACCTGCACCCCATCCTCCCCACATCCAGCCCCACAGAGCAGCCTCCTCCCCACAGCCAGCCCCACAGAGCAGCCTCCTCCCCACAGCCAGCCCCACAGAGCAGCCTCCTCCCCACAGCCAGCCCCACAGAGCAGCCTCCTCCCCACTTCCAGCCCCACAGAGCAGCCTCCTACCCACAGCCAGCCCCACAGAGCAGCCTCCTACCCACAGCCAGCCCCACAGAGCAGCCTCCTCCCCACTTCCAGCCCCACAGAGCACCTCCTTCTGCCTTAGCTGCCCCAGCTCAGGTGCACATGGGGTGTGAAGCTTGCCATCCCCTGAGCCACCCTCCATCAGGGACCTGGGACCAGTCAGTGAGCCACACAGAGACTTGATGTCCACACCTGTCAAATGGGGAACCGGGTGGATGGCAGGCAGTGTTCTGGTGAGACCAAATGAGAGAAAGCGTGTCACCGTGTCACCGTGCGCTTGCTGAGCCTGACTACACACCACGAACTGGGCTACACTTCCTTACAGAAATCACCTCCCATGATCCTCATGAGGCCAGCACAGGGCCCCTGAGTGGCCCTGCCAGCCGGCGGCAAAACCCAGGCCATGGCCTCCAAGGCCTTTTGCTCCCTCCTTGATGGACGCGGGAGTGGTCTGAGCACTGTATTCACACAATTTTCGTAGGATTGTGCCTGGCAGAGGGGTGGGGGCTGGGCTAGGCACTCCTCTCAGAACCTCCTGCAGCCCTGGCTCCTGTGGCTGTGGCCACTTCCCACAGCACGCTGAGGTGGTCACCCAGCATCTGGGCCAGCAGGGGATCTAGCTGTGCTAAGGAGAGGCCGGCCCTGCCCCACACTGGCACACAGGAGGCAGAGATCCCCACAGCAGAGGCCAGGGATGGCTCAGCTGACACATTCCAGGTGCAAGGGAGAGGGCTCTGAGATGGTCTGTCCACCTGCCCTCCTGCACCCCCGCCCATGGGCAGCCTCCGGGATCACCTGTGTGTTGGGTGCCTGGGTGCCTGCAGCCTCCCTGGGCCCGGGCTCAGTGCTCTTGCCTCCCAAAAGACACTTCCTAGAAGCTACAGGCATTCCCTGGGGAAAGGTGAACATGAGGACTGTGTGGGGGGCAGAGCAGGGGCTGGGCAGGGAGGGAGCCAAGTGCCCAGGCGATGGGGAATAATTCCAGAATACAGAAAGCCTGAATTGGAGAGGCAGCTAACTCGCTGTGTGACCCCAGGCTGTCGCCCACCGTCTCTGTGCTCTGCTGCACCTCTCCTTGAGGTGAGAGGCCATGGGTGGTCCTGCGGTGCCGTGCCCTGTCAGGGGGTCTTCCTGGTGTTTCTCCATGCAGCGTTTGCTTCCTACTGCAATCCCTAAGCGAGCCCGCCACAGAGACGGAGCCGTTCCGAGGTGTTAGGTAACAGCAGCGTGCATAGCTCCTGGACTGCAGCGGCTGCAGCCAGGTCCACCTAGCGCCCAGAAGGCGGCTGCAGCAGCAGGTCCTGCGGGAGGGACAGCTGGCAGCCCCAGGCAAGCGCACGTAGGGGCAGTTGTAGGTGCAGCTGGGATGCGCGTCTCCTGGGCACGCCCTGAGAGCCACTGTCGCCTGCAGTGACCCCCACCCCCACCCCCAGCCTGGCCTACTCTCCCAAAACACCCGCCCGTGCCCAGAAAGTCTTGGATACTCCGTCTGAAGTGGTCGTGCCTCTGGCACCCGGACAGGCAGCAGAGCAGAGCAGGCACAGGACCAGCCGGAGGAGGGACCCCAGCCTCGCCCCCATGCCCTGCTGCACGGTGAGTGCCGCCTCCAGGCAGCCCCCAGCCCACCGCCTGGGAGCCTCGCGCCATCTGTGGAGGGGGTTTCCTTTCTCCACAGGCCACACTGCCGCTGGTGTCCGAGGGGACGCTGTGGAGGAAGCATTCAAGGGTCTGGAATCGTGTGGTGGGGAGGGGGCTGGGAGCAGCTTCTGCCTGGGAGTGCAGGGCCCCCCAACCCTGCCCCAGCCAGTTTTCTGCTGACTTCTTCAAAGTTCCCTGGGGCTGGCACCTTGGCCAGCAGGGCATTAGCTCTGTCTGGACACCTCGCTCTCCCGCTGACCCCCAACAGTGTTCAGCCTGGTCAGAGCCCCTTGGGCAGGCAGGGCAGGCAGCGGGCTCCAGGGCAGCATCGCGAGGGTGCCCCCAGGTCTGGGATGCTGCATTGCACCCACATCCAGGTGCCCTGCTCCCTCCTCCAGGGCAGCACTGCCCGCCGTGGTGGCGAGGGGACTGCCCAACCTCCCTCCAGGGGTGGGACGCCCACCAGACAGGATATGGGACATGAGAAATTAGGACTTGCAAGGTCACTTCTGAAGCATCTGTTCACCACCTGTGCCTTTGACTTTTGACTTCTTTTGCTCACAGTTTTTTTTTAAGAAACAGACTTGAAAGGGGATATTTCTCAATTTGACTTAATATTGCATTGGCAGAATGGAGTTTATACTGAGAGATCGCGGTGGTGAGGGAGGGGTCTCCTATACACCCTGAGCTGGCAGGGGACTTGGCCGGACCCTTGGGAACACACAGGGGGTCCTGAGAGCAGAGTGTGGGGTCAGCAAAGCCCAGCTTCCCAGGGCCTTTGGAGATAGCTGAGCTGTCTGGGACACACTGCCAGGCCGACACCCCTCAAGGGAAGCCAGCCTCAGGCCTGAGATCACGGGGATGCTGACCCTCGGCCTGAGGTCCAGGGTCCCTGGCGTCGTGAGGGTGGGGCAGTGTCACCTTTTTGTCCTTTGGCCTAAAGGCTCCTAAGAAAGGATGATCAGCTCCCCATGGCTCTAGACATTTTCCTGAGGGGCGCATGAGGAGTGGCAATGCTGGACCAAGCCCCCCACCTGTCCCTGTAGGTCCCACCAGCAAATCCCCAGGGAAGAGGCAGGTGCAGGTGGGAATCCCAGCTCCCTCCTGCCAGCTCAGCCTCGATTTCCAGAGATGCTATGTCTTCCTGTGTCAAATGGGAATTTGAGCAATCCAGGTAGTCATGACAAACAGGACCCTGGGTGTGATGGTGCCTTCTCGGGGCCTCATGCTCAGGGTGCTGGAAGAGGTCAGAGCCTTGGCCTCACGATGGCCAGAGGCTGGGAGGGATGCTGATGGCAACTGCTGCACGCTGTCCACCAACATTTGCACAGCATGCCCTACAGGTTGAATCTGCTGGGTTTCCAGCCGCCACTCAGAAGCCACTCTGCTCTCACGTGCCATGTTGCATCCGCTCAGCTGCAAGTCCCAAGAGCCAGTGGGGGGTCCCAACGCCTGATGGAGACCACCGTGCTCTGACACTTACACGAGCGTGGTCAGCAGGTGGCCTCCCTAGAGGAGCCCTCACAGGGTCCCAGCAGAGCAGCTGATGCCTCTGCCAGGCAGTCCACTGCCAGGGATGTGCTTCTCTGACCAACTTGCTTCAAGGCAGAGGACACACTCGGGGGGCCCAGGACCTGGGTGTGAGTCCTAGCAGTGCGGGCTCAGGCGGGGCATCGAGCCTCTCTGAACTCGGTCTCTTCTTCTGTAGAGAGGGAGAACAGGCCCCGTCGCAGAACCCTCAGGAGGCTGTGAGGAGAGGAAGAGGTGGCACCTAAGGCTCCGAGCATGGCGCTTTTCAAGTTAGTGACATAAAGTTAACCAGGACCACTAGGCAGCTGTGCGTCATGGCCAGGACTACTGGTCAGTTCACGCGATGTAGTCCAGGGCTGGGACACGAGACCCAGGACCCAGCTGCCGCCATGAGAAAATGGTTGAACTGAGTGGGTTGAATGAGGTTGTCACTAGGACCCCCAGTTTCTCAGGCTCTGGGAGTCTATGGTGGAGAGCACAGAGCGGCAGCAACCCCCTGCCATCCTCTGCTCCGCCAGGAGGCTCCTCCACACCTTCACTTTGCAGCTCTCCTCCGGCCAGCATTCCTCTCTCCCACACCAGCAAGCCCCTGCTGCGGCCCCGAGCCTGCCCTGGACTCTCCTTCAGAACTCTCTGGAAGCCCGCATGGCAGCAGAGGTGTCCTGAGGTTGGAAAGTGGCAGTGGAGGGAGGGGAGAGGAAGAGGAGGCCAGGGGCTGTGCAGGTCTTCACCTCCCCAGCATGGGAGCTAATGGGGTTTTGTTCTGGGTGGGGGTTGATCCCAGAGGCAGGTCCTGCCCCAAAACTAAGACTCCCAGCCCCGCACAGCCAGAGGGGCCTCAGAAGAGCCAAGGACCTCACAGCCTCCATGTGTCCACCCCAGGTGCTCCAAGGGCCTTCCAAGCAGGCCACTGGCTCATTCCTCCCTTCCCAGAAGGGCTGAGCCCCATCCATGAGGGCCAGGTAGCAAGGGGCTCAGTCAAATCTCACTCCTCTGACTGCCTCAGCTTAGGAGACCCCCAGAGCCCTTCCCTGCAGGGGGCCCGGGCTGTGCTGAGCCTCTTTCCTGCCTCTGCCAGGTTCCTTGCCTGACGTTGCCTCCTCTGTGACTTGGTGGGTCCAACCCATGAGAAAAGCTCAGCCCTGCCCTACCCTCAAGGAGGCACAACTCTGCCTGGAGAGTCAGGGGGGCTTCCTGGAGGAGGTGGTAGAGAGTCGGGGGGCTTCCTGGAGGAGGTGGTGGACAGTCAGGGGGGGCTTCCTGGAGGAGGTGGTGAAGAGTTAGGGAGGCTTCCTGGAGGAGGTGGTGGAGAGTCAGGGGGGCTTCCTGGAGGAGGTGGTGAAGAGTCAGGGGGGCTTCCTGGAGGAGGTGGTGGACAGTCAGGGGGGCTTCCTGGAGGAGGTGGTGAAGAGTCAGGGGGGCTTCCTGGAGGAGGTGGTGGACAGTCAGGGGGGCTTCCTGGAGGAGGTGGTGAAGAGTCGGGGGGCTTCCTGGAGGAGGTGGTGGAGAGTCAGGGGGGCTTACTGGAGGAGGTGATGGAGAATCAGGGGGGCTTCCTGGAGGAGGTGGTGGAGAGTCAAGGGGGCTTCCTGCAGGAGGTAAGGCTCACCTAGACTCTCCAGGGAGTTGGAACTGCCCAGGGACTCAGAGTATCAGGAAGCTATTCTAGGCCAAGGGGCTCCACATTCAAAGCATGGTGGTGTGGATGCTCCTTCCCCTCTTCATTCTGTTCTGAGGGAGCTCTGCTGGGCACAAAGGAGAGTGCGTGCCTGGGATGATGGGGACTAGGCCAGAGGGGCCAGCATTGGCCAGATCACGGAGAGCATCAGACTCCAGGCTCGTGAGCTTAGAGTCGGTCCGAAGAACAGCAGAGGCAGGAGGGTTCCAAGCCAGGGGACGATGTGGACAATGTAGGTTCTAGAAGGTCCTCAGGCTGCATCCTGGGGGCTCCCAAGGTGTGGGGAAGGCAGGAGGTGAGGAGCAGAGGGGGCCGAGCAGGACTCCCATGACCCTGCTCAGGGACCTTGGTCATGCCAGGCAGCCCTGTTCCACTCAGCACCCCTGCTGCTTTCTTTCCCATTGTACTCTGACCGTCACCCTCTCTAGCCCCCAGGGCAGAGAAATCTGTTCCTGGACTTTCAGCCCTGGGCTACCCTTGCTGTATTCCCTACCTAGATAGCAAACAGCCCTGAAATCCAGTGTCTGTCACTGCCAGCTCCATTCTGGAGACAACCGAGGAATTAGGGATGGAGCGCAAACAGGCTGCAACGGAGCATCTGAGCCCAGCTGAGCCCAGCTCAGCCACCTCCTTGCGCAAGGCCCAGCCTCTCTGCCTCTCCACGGAGCTGTGGGGAGGCCCCAGGCAGCAGGGCAGGGTCAGGGCCTTGGGGCGACAAGGAAGCAGGGCCCCGGCCTGGACCCCACACTACAGTCTGTGGTCCTGTGATTCTGCGGCCGGTGCCCTCTGCCATCCACTCGAAGACTCTCTGGCCCCTTGGACCCCAACCTGCACCCTGTACCCTGCACCTAGTGTCCTCTGAGCAGCAGGTTTTCTGGAGTCCCAGGTACCAGTGCTTCTCGAGACCTGTCAAACCATTGCAGACCCCCAGTGACCTGAGCGGGCCAGATGCCCCCGAACTGCAGCTTAGGACCCTTGGCAAACCCTCAGGGCTGGAGCTCTGTTCCCAGGCCAGACCCACGCTGGCTCTCAGAGAACTGAGGTGTGGGGACTGCTCAGGGGGAGATGGAGGCTGGGGCGATCAGGAGTCTGAGCTGGAGCCCTGGGGCGCTGTGCTGAGCCCTGCCACCTGTCATCAGCCCTGGACGCAGCCCTCAAATCATAAATACGTCGATGGGGGACATAAGAGCCAAGCTAGACTCTGCTAATTGACTGAACAGAGCCTTGCAGTGAGGCACAGCAGGGTGAAGGTTGTGCTCACAGGATCTGAGTTCAAATCCCCGCCCCGGTACTTCCCAGCCATGTGTCCCTGGGCAAGCGCCTGTGGTCTTTCTCTGCCTCAGTTTTCCCATCTGTGAAGTGGGAAATGATACTAATGATCTCACCTCACTGTCTCCCTGAGAATTAAATGAGCTGCCTTGTGTGTGGTGCCTGGCACATAATCTGACGCTTTGTGTGGGTGGCTGCTGTTGCTAGAGAATTAATTTTGATGTTGCGTTTTCTACTCATCACTGGGAGCCACAGCTTTACGTCTCCGCTATTTTGGTAGTTACTGAAATTCATGTAGGCCCAAGGTACTGGAGGCCAGGTAGTAAAAAGCCCCTGGGCTCTGGGGCCGTGGCCCACAGCAACATGCTCCATAAATGTAGGGATCAGGGGCATCTGTTGAGGGCGTGTCTGCTCCAGGCTCTGCCCTCAGGAGCAGCCGCCCCCAGGGGGTGGGATCCACTGGGCTCTGCAGTGGTCAGTCCAGGGCCCGAGCCTCAAACCCCAGCAGCTAGGAGTCAGGGGACCCAGCCACGATGGCAGGACACCCCGGAGGCTGGCAAAGGCGGCACCCAGACCTCCCCCAAGAAGCTTCCCAGCCCATACAGAAAGGAGACACCAGTTCTGCTCACCAGTTCTGCTCACTTCCCCATCTCCCCAGAGGACCCCTGGGCTGGGCCCACATCCTCCCAGGGGATGCTGTCTGCTGGTCCCAGGAGGCTGAACCACTGGGCACAGTTCTTCAGCATCTCCTTTGCCTGGGGTTCCCACCTGGCAGGAGAGGAGGAGGTGAGGAAAGGCATAGCAATGGGGCTGAGCGGATGCCAGGCCCTCCAGCACTTCTCCTGCGGCCAAGGAAGGGGAGGGCGAGCTGCAGGGGATGCAAGACAGCCTGGTGCCCCTGAGGGAGAAGGCAGAAGGCAGGCAGGCCTCCCTGGGTACCCCCTGCCAGCTTCCCCAAGGCATCCCCAGATGCTGCCCTGCCTCAATGGGTCTCTCCTGCAAGGGACATGCAGAGCTGGAATTGCCTTTAGTTGAAGCCACTGGCTGCTGAGGTCAAGTCCAGACTCTTCTCCTGATTGGAACCCCATGCTGATAGGCAGAGGTGGGTCTGGGAGCTAGCAGGAGCCAGAGGAAGGTGGTGACTATGGGGGGACTTTGAGGGGTGCAACTGGACTGGTGCCAGCCAGGGAGGAGCAGGGCTTATGGGGGGAGGATTTAGAAGAGAGCTGAGCAGTCCCAAACCACACATCCAGCCTGGGCTCCTGCCCAAGGGGCCCCCACAGGCCCCACAGGGATCCCTGAGCTGGGACAACCCAGTGGAATACTCAAACTCATGCCCCTTCCCTCAGCCCTGGGGGGTCTTCCCCCAAGACACTGCAGCACCTCCGGCCAGACCCTGGCTGCCTCGTGGCCCCCTGACACACACTCCGTGGGTCAGACAAGACTGCACCCACCTTGCCCACCTGCCTCCTGCTCACACCCCCCAGGGTGAGGCTGGGGCTGGGATAAGGACACCCAGACCCTGCCAGCCACTCGTGCCTGCATGGCACCAGCCCAGGGTGACCCTGGGACTTGGGACACAACCTGGGCCCTCCTGGGCCTTCACTTCCAGCTGGCAAACATTTCGTCTTGGCTGGCGGCTGCGTCAGGAGCCTGCATTTCAGGACGACTGTCCTTGGCTGGCCTATAGTTCATCCTTGTCACATGAGTGCCCATCTCCTCAGACCCCTGCTCACTCCAGGAGCCCACAGACCCCAGCTCATGTCCTGACACCTTCCCTACCCCTCCTTGGACCTCCCAAGCTCCAGCATCTTCTCAGCTCCATCTCCAGGCCTGTGGGGGCCCTGCCCTGCCATCCAGGGACTGGCTGGGCTGGAGCCTCCCTGTGCCACTCAAGGCGGTGAGCAAAGCTGCCGCTGCTGTCAGAAACCAGCAGGGAGGGGCAGCTGAGCGCAGTCTCCAGGCCGGCTTAGCCTTGCACCTGAGCTGCCTGAGCTCAGCCGGAACTGCCTGTGGCAGCCCCAGCAGGTGGGACAGTCTCTGCTTTGCTCACCACTGGGCAAGATTCCCAGGGCACACGGTGCCTGGTCCCAGGCAGCCTCGTAGTCACACCTGGGCACTGAGCGACCACGGGGCTGCTGCCCACTAGCCCATCTGGAGAGCAGATGGGGCTCCAGGACCCCACCCAGGCAGAGAAAAGCCATCCTACAGGCCCGGCCCACACAGGTCAGCCTGTCCTGGGCCTGAGCTCTGACAGTCCCCCACACCCAGGGACAGTGGGAGCCACAGCTCTGCAGGGCTTGGAGCCCTCCCCACGCCCGGGCCCAGGGACCCGCCGCGTCACTGGCACCCTGCAGCCTGCAGTCATCACAGGCCTCATCTGAGCCGTCCTTGTCAGGGCTGTGAAGGAGAAGCAAGGTCGTGCAGGCCTCCTGGCACAGACGGGCCTGTCCAGCTGCTCATATGCCAGCTCACCCACCTGGCTGCTGTGCCTTCACTGCGGGAGTGGTAGAGAGGGCTTGGGCCCCTCCAGAGAGGAGGAGAGTGGGTCCCCACACAGAGCCGCAGAGCCAGAGCCAGATTCCTTGGCCCGGCCCCTTTCTCTCCTGCATACGAGATCCCCTCCTACTTTCTCTTGTGCGGACTTTCGTTTGGCCCAGTCACAGGCCCTGTGGGCAAAAGCCAGAGTTACGTCAGTGACCCACGCCCGCCTGCTCTCTCTCCCTGTCCCGGCTCACAAGTCCTGAGACCCTCATCACAGCCTTGGTGCCTCCACCTTCAATCAGTCCACATAACCCGGCTGTGCACTAGTGACCTGGGGTGGTCCTGACCAAGTCCATAGCCTGGATGATCCAGGCGACAGGAGTTTACTGTCTCATAGCCCCAGAAGTCTAAGGTCAAGGCGTGGGCAAGGCCAGTTCCTACCGAGACTGTGAGGCAGAACTGGTTCCTAGCCTCAGGGACAGCCCATGGGGCCCTATCCAGAGGCCACGGGCAGGGGAGCTGCCATTGGAGGGAGGCCTTCAAGCACCAGGCTGCCTCTGACTGCCCAGGGTTGACCCCAGGGCCACCTAGGTGGGGCCCCAAGCCCATCTCACTTGCTAGGGAGGAACCAAGGTCTGCAGCAAAGACCTGCATCCCGCCTCCTCTGCTCCCCGCTCAATCAGAGTCCCGGGGCAGGTCCAGGGCCCAAGGCAGACGTGTCCTGGGCAGACTGCTTCCTACAGGTGAGCTGAGCCACAGGTGCTACACGAGGTGGCTCCTCTGCCGCACCCAGCCCTGCATGGTGACAGGGAGACTTTTGGCAGCTTACAACAGTCCCGGAAGGCTGGGGCCGTGGGAGAAGTTTCCCAGCTGGCCAGGCTTAGGCCTTGGTGGTGCCAGGGAGCCTGCCGGCCTTCCAGCCTGCTCTTATCTCAGTCGAGGTGCGATGAGTTTTTCCCACTTCCCCATTTTTCCCAGAGCAGCTTCCTGGCTTCCCAGCAGGGGTCAGTGTGGGAGGGTTTGGCCAAGGCCATTGCTGGAAAGAGCAGGCGGGAGAAGCTGGACGTGAGCTGCACAAGACTGGAGCCGGAAGCCCACCCTGTCCATGATGAGTGACCCCGTGGGCCTGGACCCTTCCCAGCGCTGGCACTCACTGGTCCCCACCACTGGGATTAGTGGAGCATTAATGGAGTGCCAGCTGCATGCTGGGCACGGGGCCCTGATGTTTGTGGGCACTCTCAGATTCAGTCCTACAAAACCTTGCCAAGAAGGTGCTATGAAGATCTCCATTTTACAGATGGGAAGGCTGAGGCCCAGGAAGTTTAAACGGCCTGCTGTGTTGTCTGCTAGGCTGAGGTTTTAGAGAGACTCCTGATGGGGGGGTCCCTATCCTTCTCCTTCCCAGCCCTCAGCAGCTATTCTTCAGGGGAGGAGACGATCACCACGTGCTCCTTTTGGGTCAAGGGGATGAAGGTTTTGTTTCTCGGTGAGAATGTAAAAGCCTCTCAAAGATTCAAGATAAGCGAGTAGCAATCACTCACACCCACGTGTGAATTAGGGGGCGCTGCCTGAGTAGTTCACAGCAGATGACCAGGCAGAGCAGTGGGCATCTTCCTGGATTTCGAGAGGGTCTCTATGTAGGGGGTGCACCCTGCAAGATAGCCTAAGAGGCAGCAGGAGCACAGCCGGCCCCAAAGGAGAAGGAACATCCACTCTCCCCCACCTACATCCTGGGACCAACGGTGCGCAGCAGGCCTGCAGAGACAGTTTCCTGGTTCCTAAGACACCCTCTGTCCTCAACATCCCCCACACCCCTCAGAAGGGGCCTGGTCCTGGGGCCAACATCGAAGGAGGGAAGAGGGGAGGGGACGGCAGGGGAGGTGATGCAGGGAGGCCACATCCCTCCCCAGAGGCCCTGGACCCGGGGCTGGGGTGGAGCTGCCCCAGTGGAAGGGTCCCCTTCTTGCTGCACCTGCCTCTTGTCAGGAAGGTGGAGGCCTAAACTCGGCAGGGGATGAGGGTTCCAGGAAGGATCTCATCCATCAAGGACCTCCACAGCTCTACTCTGGCCAGAAAATGCCGGAAAATGCCAGAAAGAGCTGGAAAGAGCAAAGAGACCAAGTGGGAAAAGGTGGAGGTGGCCAAAGGCCTGGAGGTGCCCTCCCTTCTGGTTGGCCTGGCCAAGCCCCTCTGCCCATACAGTGTTGGGGGATGTGTCTCTGGAGAAGGGAGAAGTGGGGGCTGTGTTCCCAGACCACCATTGGCCCCTCAGTCCAGGCCTCCCATCTCACCCCAAAGACACCCTCCAGCCACTTCCGCCTCTCTGGGATGCGGGTCGCATCTAGGTTCCCGGGTAGAGCTCCAGGCTGAAAATCATTAAAGCAAGGGGAAGGGGGACTCCCTGAGATTCCAGGGCAGCGACTTCCTGGGGTGGCAGACACAGGTGGATCCCCTTACGCTGCCTCTGCCCTCAAATCCCCCCTCATGCCTGGAGCTGAAGTCCCAGTGGGTACACACTCGCAGCATTTTGTGCCAAGTGACTTATTCACACCGTAGAGAGGCGTCTGTGCATGTGTCGGGGGCTGGGGAGCCGGTGTGCCCACATCTCCTGGACTTTCCGCTTCTGAGAAAGGACGGTGGCCGATTCCAGCTGACTGTGGCCCTGGAGGGGCTGAGCCGTCCCCGGCTCCTGCTCCTTATATCGCACAGCCCTTCAGAAGTTGGAGGGATCTTCCCTTTGACCCCTGTCCCCTCTGAGTGTCAGGGACTCAGTTCCCTGGGGCCTGCTGAGCCCTGACTCAGAAAATGAGCTGAGTCATCCATGGCCTCCCTGTCCAGTTTGGGGGTTTCTGGCAACCCCAAGGGAACCCATTCCTTCCAGGTTTTCACCCTGACTACGCTTCCACACCACTGGGGAGCTGGCAGAACCCCTGAGGCCTGGACCCCGCAAGTGCCACCACCAATAAAGTAGGAATCCTAGAGCTGGGAGGGAGACCCTCTCTGGGCACCTCCTGGGAGCCTGCAGCTGGCATTGTACAGGGAAGGGGGCTGCTTGACTCGAGGGGCTCTATGGAAAGGAGGTGGTGCTCACAGACGCACCAGAGCCTGAATGACCTGGCTTGGAGGGAGGAGGGGGCAGCAGTGGCCCCAGGAGAGGCTGTCTGGGGAGCAGTTGGGTCACCCCAGCGAGGCCCACCCTGCCCTCTTCTCTGCCAGAGCAGATCTGCCCACACCCACTGGCTTCAGCTCTGGCTGCCGAGCCACAGGCCTGAGCTGGGTCCCTGGGGGAGAGAAGAGACTGGAGGAGGCAGGGGTTGGGTGGAGAAGGGAGGTGCTCTCAGGAAAGGACGCTGCCACCTGAAACTCACAAGTCTCCACCCGCATGCTCCCTACGTGTATGGATGATTACCGGAGCCAGCCCCACCTGCAGTGAATGCGTTCCTGTTTACACATTGCACGTGGATGCTCCACCAAGCAAAAGCACCCCAGCTGGGAGAAAAGGAGGATAACAAGTCCCAAGAACAAGGACGTCGGAGTCCCTTCTGACCACGTCACTCCCCCAAGTCCTCTGGTCTCAGCTGGGCATGGAGTCCTGCTAAGCAACCCCACATTCTTCAGACCCTGGCAGACAAACCCAGACTGGGGTCTATCTCCCAGGGCTTATGGCCACAGTCACCCCCAATTCCCACCCCGAGGCTTCAGGGAGGTGAGCTGAACTAGGAGGAGATCTGGGAGGGCTTCCAGGAGGAGGTGAGGCCAGACCCCAGAGCTGAAGGAGGAGTAGGCTTACAAGCAGTAGAGAAGGAGCAGATGGGTTTCTGTGGAGGCCGCCAGAAACACAGCCGGCTGGCGGTGGTGCCTGTCCACTGTTTTACGCTTTCTCCCTGAATATTCTTGCCTTTGAGCCATCACATCCTCGTGTGTAGCTCCCACATCCACATCCCTCGGCTTCATTGTAGAAGCCACCGATTCCCAAGTAGCTGCCCCCATTTATGAGGCCTGTTCCCCTCCTCTGTCAGAGCCACTCCTGCTGAGGACCCTTCCAGAAACTCCCACTCTCGGTTGGGCTGCCCTCTGGAGCTACATGTATTATAGGCCCTTCTTGCATTGCTATAAAGAAATGCCTGAGACTGGGTAATTTATAAAGAAAGGTTGAATTGGCTCACGGTTCTGCAGGCTGTACAGGAAGCATGCTGCCAGCATCTGCTCGGCTTCTCGGGAGGCCTCAGGAAACTTACAATCATGGCGGAAGGCAAAGGGGCAGCCAGCAGTGCACATGGCCGGGGAAGAAGAAAGGTGGGAGGCGAGCAGTGCTGCACACGTTTTAACAACCGGATCTGGGGGGAACTCACTATCACAGGAACAGCACCAAAGCGGGGAATCCACCCCCATGATCCAATCACCTCCCACCAGACCTCACCTCCAGCATTGGGGATTACAATTCTACATGAGATTTGGGTGGGGACACAGATCCAGACCATATCACTACGGTTTTTTGGTTGAATAAGCTAAGACTCAAGTGAACCTTTGTTGAAAATGCTAATTCCCTGGTACCCTCCAGACATTGGGGAGTCTCCACTGGGACCCTGGAGTCTGCCTTCACTGCCTCTGTGCTGTGGGTCCTTGGATCCTTGGATCCTTGTCACCAGAACCCCCGTTAGAGCATATCTGGCACCAGATCGCACCCTCTGCCGGCTCACAAGTATGTCCTGAGGGCTACTGACCAAAGGCACCACCCCACCACTATACGTTTTTTTTGTTTTTTTTTTTTTTTGAGACGGAGTCTCCCTTTGTCACCCAGGCTGGAGTGCAGTGGCGCTATCTCAGCTCACTGCAACCTCTGCCTCCCAGGTTCAAGCAGTTCTCTTGCCTCAGCCTCCTGAGTAGCTGGGACTACAGGCGCACGCCACCATGCCTGGCTAATTCTTTGTATTTTTAGTAGAGACGGGGTTTCACCGTGTTAGCCAGGATGGTCTCAATCTTCTGCCCTTGTGATCTGCCCACCTCAGCCTCCCAAAGTGCTGGGATTACAGGCGTGAGCCACCGCGCCTAGCCTTGTGAGAGATTTTTCCTCCTCAGTTGCCCCGGGCTAAGAGCACCTTGGGGTCTCCGCCCATGTACATGGAATGATGAGCACATGCACTAATGCATGGATGGATACATGAGCGTCAAGATGTGGCAACAACAGTTAAATGCATTCCTGCACCCTGGAGACGCCCATGGGGGACTCCCTGAGCTGCAGTGAGGTGCCGAGAGCACGCAGTGAGGTGCTGTGTTTTGAGTGCAGCCATCCTGACAGGAAGAGGTGGCCTCTCAGTGGGGCTTTGATTTGCATTTTCCTAATGATTATCGATGTCCGGCATCTTTTCATGTTGGTTGTCCATTTGTTTATCATCTTTGGAGAAATCTGTATTCTAGTCCTTTGCCCGCTTTCGAATCTGTTGTTTGGTTTCTGTTGGCTGGTGGCTGAATTGTAGGAATTCTTGACATCTTCTCACATTAATCCCTTCTCAGATATGTGATTTGCAGACATTTTCTCCATTCCGTGGGTTGTCTTTTCACTCTTGATGGTGACTTTTGATACACAAAAGTTTTTAATTCTGATAATGTCCAATTTGTCTGTTTTTTCTTTTGTTGCCTGTGCCTTGGTGTCATATCCAAGAAATCATTGCCAAATCCAATGTCAGGAAGCCTTTCCCCTATGTTTTCTTCTAAAAGTTTTGTGTTTTCAGCTCTTATCTTTAGGACTCAGATCCATTTTGAGTTAATTTTTGTATGCAGTGTAGGATAAGGGTCCAGCTTGGTGCTTCTCCATGTGGATATTCAGTTTTTCCAGCATTGTTTGTTGAAAAGACTGTTCTTTCCACATTGAATGGTCTCGGCACCCTTATTAAAAATCATCTGCCCGCATATTCAAAGGTTTCTTTCTGGGCTCCTATTCTATGTGGTTGGTCTCGGTGTCCGTCTTTATGCCAGTGCCAGTGTCTTGATGACTGCAGCTTTGCACAAGCTTTTGAAATCAGAGCATGTGAGTCCTCCAGCTTTGTCCTTTTTCAAGATTGTTTTGGCTATTTAGGTCCCATGAGATTCCATACAAATTCTAGGATAGGCTTTTCTATTTCTGAAAAAAAAAAAAAATCATTTGGACTTTGATAGGGATTGCATTGAATCTGTAGATCAGTTAGGGTTGTCTCAACATCTTAATGGGCAATTTCTTTTTACCCCAGACCCTTTCCACCTGCTAATCACCCATGAATGCCTAAAGGGAGAGAGGTCTCAACAGAAAAGCAGATAAACTATTATTAAAAAGTCAAAAAAACAACAGATGCTGGCAAGGCTGCAGAGAAAAGGGAAAGTTTATGTTATGCACTATTGGTAGGAGTGTAAGTTTGTTCAGCCACTGTGGAAAGCAGTTTAGAGATTTCTCTAAGAACTTAAAACAGAACAACCATTCAACCCAGCAACCCCACTCATCACTGGGTACATATCCAAAGAAAAATAAACATTCTACCAAAAACACACCTGCACCTGCGTACCCGTCACAGCAACTGTTCACGAGAGCAAAGACGTGGAAGCAACCCAGGTGCCCATCAGGGTGGATGTAAAGAAAACATGGTACACATACACCATGGAATACTATGCAGCCACAAAAAATGAAATCATGTCTGTTGCAGCAACATGGATGCAGCTGGAGGCCATTATCCTAAGCAAACTAATACAGAAACAGAAAGCCAAATATCACACGTTCTCACTTACCCATGGGAGCTAAATCTTGGGTTCACATGCATATAAAGATGGGAACAACAGACACTGGCGACTCCAAAAGGAGGGAGGGTGGGAGGGGGCAAGGGCTGAAAAAGTTCCTGTTGGGTGCTATGTTCACTACCTGGGTGACAGGATCAGTCATCCACCTGACCCCTGGCCTTTGTCTGCAAGCACTTGTGTCTGAGAATGGGCCAGACCCCAAGCCAGAGCTGCTGCTGTTTAGGAGGGCCACCCCACACTTGCTGCCAAGCTCCTCTGGCAAGGAGCACACAGAGGTGTCCTCTCTCGGGAAAGAGATGTAACTGTCAGGGGTTCTGCCAGGGGTCCTGGAGGCTCTACCAGTTGTCCTGCTGGTGGTGTCTCGGAAGCCCTGATTTCTCGGGGCAGGAACCTGCCAGAGGCTCCTGTCAAGTTCACTTACCAAAACCTCAGCACCACACAATATTCCCTTGTAACAAACCTGCACATGTTCTCCTTAAATCTAAAAGAAAAAATGGAAACTTGTTTTTAAAAGACAAGGAAAGGGGGTTGGGGGAAAAGGGAAAGGGGGCGGGGAGAGCATTAGGACAAATACCTAATGCATGCAGGGGCTTAAAGCCTAGATGACGGGTTGATAGGTGCAGCAAACCACCATGGCACTGTATACATATGTAACAAACCTGCACGTTCAGCACATGTATCCCAGAACTTAAAGTAAAATAAAAATAAAATAAAATAAAATCAGAACGTGTTTCCCAAAAAATAAGAACGCTCTCTTTCACAATAAATACAGTTGGAAGTATTAAAAAAAAAATGAAAGAAAGGAAAAGAGAACGACTATCCCCAAATCTCAGTGATTGAACTCAAAAGTTTATTTCTAACTCACACTGCATGTCTATTGAGGTTTTTGGAAGACTCTGCTAGTCACTCAGAGGCCATGTTGAGGAAGGTTCTACCAACCAACTTCTAGCTATGTTATTTAGACCATGAGGCCTTCTCTGTCACTATGGTAGGGGAAGAGAGAAACTGGAGAATCACTTTGGGCTAGTTTACTATCAGCTCCCAAATTGATACAGCATCACTACTGCTGTGGGTAGAATGTGTGTGTCCCTGCAACATTCGTAGGTTGGAACCTTCCCCCGGAACGTGATGATATTTGGAAGTGAGGCCTATGGGAGTGAATTAGATCTAGGTGAAGCCGTGAGGGAGGGTTCCTCCCCCCATAAGTGTCCTTATGAGAAGGGACACCAGAGAGCCAGCTTTCTCTCTGCCTCTTCCAGGTGAGGATACAGCAAAATGGTGACCATCTGCAGACCAGCAAACACGCTCTCATCAGACACCAAACCTGCTTGCACTTTGACATGGTTTGGATTTGCGGCCCCGCCCAAATCTCATGTGGAACTGTAATCCCCAATGTTGGAGGAGGAGGAGGCTGGGGGGAGGTGATTGGACCATAGGGATGGACTTCCCCCTTGCTGTTCTTGTGATAGTGATGAGTACTCATGAGACCTGTTTGTTTAAAAGTGTGTAGCTCCTCCCCCTGGCTTCTCTTCCTCCTGCTCTAGCCATGTAAGACATGCCTCCTTCCCCTTCGCCTTCCGCCATGATTGTAAGTTTCCTGAGGCCTCCCCACCATGCTTCCTGTACAGCCTGTGGAACGGTGAGTCAGTCAAACCTCTTTTCTTTATAAATTACCCAGTCTCAGGTAGTTCTTCATAGCAATGTGAGAATAGACGAGTACACACCTTAATGTTGGACTTTCCAGCCTCCAGAATTGTGAAAGACAAATATTTGTTGTTTAAGTCACTCAAAAAAAAGCAGATCAACCACTTTATTTTAAACCTAAGAAACAGGTCTCCCTCTGTCACCCAGGCTGGAGTGCACTGGTGCAATCATATTTTACTCCAGCCTCACATTCCTGGACTCAAGCAACCCCCTTGTCTCTGTCTCCAAAGTAGCTGGGACTAGAGGCATGCACCAGTACATCCAGCTAATTTTTTTTTATTTTATTGTACAGATGAGGTCTCACTATGTTGCCCAGGTTGGTCTCTACTTGTAGGGACTACAGGTGTGAGCCGCCAATCCCAACCCCAGATAACCCCCTTTTTTTTTTTTTTTTTTTTTCCTGAGGAGTCTCACTCTGTCACCTAGGCTGGAGTGCAGTGGTGCAATCTTGGCTCACTGCAACCTCTGTCTCCCGGGTTCAAGCAATTCTCATGCCTCAGCCTCCTGAGTAGCTGGGATTACAAGCATGCGCCACCTTGCCCAGCTAATTTTTGTATTTTTAGTAGAGACAGAGTTTCACCATGTTGACCAGGCTGGTCTCAAACTCCCAGCCTCAAGCAATTCACACACCTCAGCCTCCCAAAGTGCTGGGATAACAGGCGTGAGCCACCATACCTGGCCAGATAAACCACTTTTAAGAGTCTAGATCTGCACTGTCCATAGTGTAGCCACTGGCCACACAGGGTTACTTAAACTGACAACATTAATTAAAACTCAGTTCCTTGGTGGCACCAGCCCCATTTTAAGAGCTAAAGAGCTGTGTGCAGCTGGTTCCTCCTACAGCGAGCCAGGCAGCTTGCGGGACACTGTCATTACTTCAGAAAGTTCTACTGGATGGAGCCGTTCTTGACCTTGTTTGGGTTGCGAGAGGCCAGAATTGGAAAAGTAATCCCAAATGCTTACACGTTCTGAATGGGCTAAGATTTTCCACAAAACGGGTCCTTGAATAGAAATGAAGAGAACCATGGTGAGTTGTTGGGAGGTGGAGTTACAATTCTGTCCCACAGAGGGTGTGGACTTTGAAGAGGACATGGTGTCCACTAGGAAGGAAGAAGGAGGGGGATGGGCACTGGGCAAGGCCTTCTCTGGAGTCCACCTCCCATCCTGAGGAGGTCAAGGCAAGGACCAGAAGCTGCAGGCCCAGCATGGCCCAGCCGTCGTGCAGCTGGGGTGGGAAACAGAGTTTCCAAGGTAGGAAATAATTACCCTTCCCTCACTCTGTCCTTGCTAAACTGCTCTTGCCAGCCTACGCTTGTCTCAACCCTCGGCAAATGCAAGAGTGAGGGCCCCTTTACTCCCTGGCCAGAGAGCTTGGTACCAGGAGAGGGTCAGAGAGGGTGGTTTGGATGTGGTCTGTCTCCACCAAAACTCATCTTGAAATTGGGTCCCCAGTGTGGCAGTGATAGGAGAAGGGCCTAGTGGAAAGCATTTGGGACATGGGGGCAGATCCCTCATGAATGGATTAACCCCTCCCAAGGGAGAGAGTGAGTTCTTCAGGAAATGATTCATTCCCTGGAGAGTAGGTTGTTAAAGAGTCTAGTTGTAATCCTAGGATGTCAGGAGGCTGAGGTGGGAGGATCACTTGAGGCCAGGAGTTCCAGACCAGTGTAAGCAACATAGCTAGACCCCATCTCAAAAAAAAAAAAAAAAAAAACACTTTTTTTAAATTAGCCAGGTGTGGTGGCCATATCTGTGGTCCCAGTGACTGAGGAGGCTGAGGCAGGAGGACCACTTGAGCCCAGGAAGTCAAGGCTGCAGTGAGCTATGATAGTGCCAGTGTACTCCTGCCTGGGCAACAGAGTAAGACCCTATTTCTAAAAATAATAATTTAAAAGTAAAAAAAAAAAAGAGGGAGTCTGGCACTCTTGCTTTCTCTCACCATGTGGTCTCCTTGCCCATGCCTGCCCCTTTCCATTTTGTGCCATGAGTGGAAGCTGCTGAGGCCCTCACCAGACACAGTTGCCCAGTCTTGGTCATTCCAGCCACCAGAACCATGAGCCAACCTCTTTTCTCTATAAACTACCCAGCCTAAGGTATTCTGTAATAGCAACACAGAAAGGACTAAGACAGAGGGTGACTGCCCCCTGCCCCGCCGCAGCCAAGGCTTCCAGCACTGCTCTACAGCCCTGCAGGGCCACTGTGTGCCCCTTCATCTTTGGCCAAAGTACGAGGTGGAGCAGCTGAGCTCTGCTGCTGTCCTATCACAGGGCACACCCGGCACCCAACAGCTCAGGAGACCAATGACTGGGCAGGACCTGACCCGTAGCATTTGTCTGCATGCACTTGTGTCTGGGAATGGGCCAGACCCCAAGGCAGAGCTGCTGCTGTCTAGGAGAGCCACCCCACACTTGCTGCCAAGCTCCTCTGGCAAGGAGCACACAGAGGTGCCCCTCAGCCCTGCGGTGACAGACCCACCCTCACCCAGCTCAGGACAAGGCTGTGGTCATTTCCCAACTGGACACTCACTCAAGGTTCCACATTTGCTTTCAGGGATTTTGAAGTGGCTGCACCCACCCAGCCCCGGCCCGGCCTGTAGAGGCCCTCGGGCAGTCCTCCCCTGCCAGCATCGATGGCGCCCTGGGGCGGTTCTGCTACCCTCCACAGATGACCAATATCTGTGGGGCCCCCACCTCATGACCCAGAAAGCACACCTTCAGAGAGCTTGGGGCCCCCAGCACAGCCCTGGTGACCAGACCCCAGCATGCCAGAACCAGAAGTGTCTCTGGAAACGGCCACCTCTGGAGTGTTTTCAATGCCTGCTGCTTTCCCCCTCCCCGCCCCCCCCCGCCCCCCGCCCCCCGCCACATATAAGTAATAAGCAACGATTCGAAAGCAAGCAAATGTGGTTTGTGCATTAGACAGGATTTGAGCATAAGCCACGCTCGGGCCTGGATCCTTTTTTCACCATTCCATTCATATGCCTTTTTTGAGGGGGCCTGGATCCTTTTATCAGCATTCCATTCATATGCCTTTTTTGAGGTATAGTTGTATTCGGTGTCAATCATAATCCTCAAAGACACAATCCTGAACTGCATAATCCACAATGCTGAAATCCCTAAATCTAAAATCCCTCATGTCAGATTAAAATCCTGAATGCCGAAATCCTGAAAGCTGAGTCCTGGGGAAAGGATTGGTGCCTGTCTGTCTGTACACAGGACAGTTGCACCGGTTGGGCAGAACTACGACCTTGTTATGTCTTTATTTGGAAGTTAAGTATGATCTAAAGAGATGCGTGTGGGTGCCAAGTGACAAGAGGTAGACCTGTGGACCTAATTTCAGGTATCAACTTGACTGGGCTAAGAGGTACCCAGAAACCTGGTAAAACAGTAGTTTAGTTGTATCTGTGAGGGTGTTTCCAGAGGAGATGGAAACATTCTCAGCTAAGCAGCATCTAAACACACTTGCTCAATCACAAAACTTGAGAATAGCAGGAATGAACGTCTGCCCTGACAAACCTTTTGTGCTGGCATCATACCAGTGCGTTTCCACCCTGTTATTAGTTATCACCCTTATTTTAGAGTTGATAATACTTCACTCACTCATGTGTGAGTCTGAGTGGACTCGGGAGAAGATCAGCCCTCAGTGTTGGCAAGCACCATCCAATCAACCAGGGCCTAGAAAGAATAAATACAGAAACAGAAAGCAAATCAGTCTTTCTCTGAGAGCTGGGACAGACTCTTCTTTTGCTGCCTTTGACATGAGAAATCCAGGGTTGCCAGCCTTTGGACCCCAGGACATACATCAGCAGCCCCCTTGGGTCCTGAGGCTTTTGTGGACTCAGAGTTAGAGACCACTGGACCACTGGCGTCCCTGGTTCTGAGGCCTTTGGACTTGGACTGAGCCTTGCCCCTGGCATTGCGGGATCTCCAGCTTGCCTGTCATGGGGCTTCCCAGCCACCATAATCACGTGAGCTCATTCTCCAGGGAAATCCCTGCTCTTATATCTGTATACATATCTTATCAGTTCTGTCTCACTGGAGAAGCCTGATATAGATCTGGTATTGGGGAAGTCAAATATTCCTTCTTACTGTGTTTCTCACAACATAATGGAACAGGGCTGTGAAAGTGATCCCTTGCAAAAAGGCTGTGATAAGTTAAGTATACAAGGCTACTTAATGATGGAAGATTAAAGATTTAAAGCTAATTATTATTAAGGCTGTGTATGCAGAAATCGCTTAACTGCAACTGCTGATCAATAACCAGACTTGCAAATGGACAGCAAAGACACAATTTGTAGACCACAACCACTCTCCAAGTGCAACAAGTGTTTCAAAGATCACAGAAGAAGTGAAAATGCAGGTGAAACATTTAGGAAGTCTCTTCCACCAAATTATTCAATCATGTACAATTTCCGCCCCTTCACACTTAGCGCCAATTTTTTTTTTTATTATACTTTAAGTTTTAGGGTACATGTGCACAATGTGCAGGTTAGTTATCTACGTATACATGTGCCATGCTGGTGTGCTTCACCCATTAACTCGTCATTTAGCATTAGGTATATCTCCTAATGCTATCCCTCCCCCCTCCCCCCACCCCACAACAGTCCCCAGAGTGTGATGTTCCCCTTCCTCTGTCCATGTGTTCTCACTGTTCAATTCCCATCTATGAGTGAGAACATGCGGTGTTTGGTTTTTTGTCCTTGCGATAGTCTACTGAGAATGATGATTTCCAATTTCATCCGTGTCCCTACAAAGGACATGAACTCATCATTTTTTATGGCTGCATAGTGCACCAATTTGTTATGCTGTATTTCATCTTCATATCATTTCCAACACTAGAAGCATAAATTATGTTAAGGTGTGATATGGTTTGGCTGTGTCCCCACCCAAATCTCACCTTGAATTGTATCTCCCAGAATTCCCTCCTGTTGTGGGAGGGACTCAGGCGGAGGTAACTGAATCATGAGGGCAGGTCTTTCTGGTGCTATTCTCATGATAGCGAATAAGTCTCACAAGATCTGATGGGTTTATCAGGGGTTTCCACTTTTGCTTCCTCCTCATTTTTTCTCTTGCCGCTGCCATGTAAGAAGTGCCTTTTGCCTCCCACCGTGATTCTGTAGCCTCCCCAGCCATGTGGAACTGTAAGTCCAACTAAACCTCTTTCTCTTCCCAGTCTGAGGTATGTTTTTATCAGCAGTGAAAAAGAACTAATACAGACTGTTAGAACCTTCTAATTTATTTTATGCATTTTTCGTAAATTTGGCTCCATGAAAGTGCATTATCGCACTGTTGACTTTGTGTGTAAGCATTGTGTATATGTGTAAAAACATTCAGACTTCCTCACTAAATGAAGAGATGTCATTTTTTAAATATCTGCACTTGTGAAAGATAAAATTTCCAAAGATCTCAACCTTTTGGGCAACTGCCTATACAGCGTTGACCCTTCTCAGCTTCCAACTGATCCCATCAAAAGACTTAGGGTATCTCTCATGGTATTTCAGATGGCTGCAGGTGTGAAGCTGTACATAATTACCAACCACAGTGCTATGCATTTATACGTTTCCCTTTTTGACATACCTTTCTTTTTAAGAAACACGATCTCACTCTGTCACCCAGGCTGGATGGAGTGCAGTGGCACAATCTCAGCTCACTGCAACCTCTGCCTTTCTGGCCCAAGTGATTCTCCCACCTCAGCCTCCCAAGTAGCTGGGACTACTGGTGCATGCCACCATACCCGGCTAATTTTTGTTCTATTTTTAGTAGAGACGGGGTTTCACCATGTTGGCCAGGATGGTCTCCGGCCTTTGACATATTTCTTTATGAATATGGTTTGTCTGCTTAAACTGTTGTTATTAGTACATCTGAGGGTTTATATTTGCAAAAATATGCATGTTACTATACCCTATTTTATTGTGCAAAGTGGCCTATGAAAGTTCTGTCATGTTTTCATGTTTCTCAAATAAATTCCCTTTTAAAATGTAAATATAGGCCGGAAGTGGTGGCTCACACCTGTAATCCCAGCACTTTGGGTGGGTGGATCACTTGCGGTCAGGAGTTCAAGACCAGCCTGGCCAACATGATGAAACCCCATCACTACTAAAAACACAAAAATTAGCCAGGTGTGGTGGTTCACACCTGTAATCTCAGCTATTCAGGAGGCTGAGGCATAAGAATCACTTGAACCCAGGAGGCAGAGGTTGTGGTGAGCTGAGATTGTGCCACTGCACTCCAGCCTGGGTGACATAGTAAGACTCCATCGCAAAAAACAAACACCAACTAAACAAATGTAAACAAATGTATTTAAAATATTTTTTTAATTACTTTTTCCTGAATTATATTTTGGGAATTTTTTTTTTTTTTTTTTTTTGAGACGGAGTCTCGCTCTGTCGCCCAGGCTGGAGTGCAGTGGCATGATCTCGGCTCACTGCAAGCTCCACCTTCTGGGTTCACGCCATTCTCCTGCCTCAGCCTCCCGAGTAGCTGGGACTACAAGCACCCATCACCATGCCCAGCTAATTTTTTTTTTTTTGTATTTTTAGTAGAGACGGGGTATTTTGGGAATTTTGGTCTTTCAGGATTCCAACATTCAGAGTTACAGTGTTTGGGATTGTGCCTTTAGGGGTAGTGGCCCAAACCCAATTATATTCTGTAAAATTCACTCTCCTTCATGTGTAGCTCTGTGAGTTTTAACAAATGCATCCAGTTGTGTAACCACCACCACAATCAAGAGGCAGAGCATTTCCAACACTCCAAAGACTGTCTGGGTGTTTCTTTGTGGTCAATCCTCCTCTCCCTACCACCTCCAGCTCCTGGTAAAACTGATCTGTTTTCTATCCCTACATTTTTGCCTCTTCTAGAATGTCTTATGAGACCTACGGTATGCAGATATTTTTCTGGCTTCTTTCATTTAGCAGGATGTGTTTGAGATTCATCCATGCTGTTATGGGTAGTTGGTTCCTCTGATTGCTAAATAGTTTTTCATTGAATGGATGTACCACATTTTGTTTATCCACTCACATTGAAAGGTGTTTGGCTTGTTTCAGTCTTGGGCACTTATGAATTAAGCCACCATAAACATTTACATGCATTTTTTATGGATACACATTTTCATTTAACTTAAAATGCCCAGGAGCAGAATGGCTAGGTCCATGGTCTGTGTGTGCTCTCCTTTACCAAAAACTGCCAGACTGTCTCCCACAGTGGCCATACCATCTTGAATTCTCACCAGCAGTCTTTGAGGCTCCACATCCTCACCAATACGTGGCACTTATTAACTCCAGCCATTCTAGTGGGTGCATAGTGGTCTCTCATTGTGGTTTCAGCTGCAATTTTCCAATGACTAATGGTGTCAAGTGTCATTTTGTGTGCTCATTTGCCACATGAATATCTTCTTTGGAGAAGTGATTGTTCAAATCTCTGGCCCATTTTTAAATTTCTTATTGAGTTTTGAGAGTCCTCCCTGTATCCTGGATATCAGATACACATTTTGCAAAGATTTTTCTCCCAGTGTGTGCCTTGTCTTTTCATTCTCCTAACAGTGTCTTTCAAAGAAGAGAAGTTTTAATTTTCATGAAGTCTAATTTATCATTTTATTCTGGTATGGATTATGGTGTTATATGACTTGTGGTGTTCTAAGAGTCCATTCCCTAATCCAAGGTCACAAAGATTTTCTCCTATGTATTTTTCTAGAAGTTTTAGTTTTAGGTTTTACATTTAGGTCTATGATCCATTTTGAGATAATTTTTAGGGCACAAGGTATAGGTCAAGGTTTATTTGTTTACTTGTTTGTTTGCATAAGGTCACCAATTGTTAAAATTTGTTCAAAAGACTATCCTTTTTCCACTGCCTTTTGTATCTTTGTAAAAATTCCATGGACCATACATTTTTGGACTCTCTGCTCCAATCCATTAATCTATGTGTGGGTTCTTTTGCCAATACCAATACTGCACTGTCTTGATTACTGTCATTCTATGGTAAGTATTGAAATCAATTAGTATATAAATCTTCCAACTATTTTTTCAAAATTATTCTGTCTATTCTAGTTACTTGTCTTTCCATATACATTTTAGAAGAAACTTGTCAGTTTCTACCCAAAAATTCCTGCTGGAATTTTGATCGGGATGGCATTGAACCTATTAATCAGTGCAAGGGGCAAATGAACATCTTAAAAATATTGGGCGTGCCAACTCATGAATGTTATATAGCTCTATAGCTCCATGCTAGTACATAGAAATTGGCCTCCAATTGATCTTTGTACATTGACCTTGTATCCTAAGACCTTTTTCAACTCACTCTCTAGTTCTAGTAGCTTTTTCACTTGTTCTTTAGGATGTTTTACATAGATAATTATGTTGTTTGCAAACAAAGACCATTTTATGTCTTCCTTCCCAATCTGTATATCTTTTATGTCCATTTCTTGCCCTATTGAACTTTCTAGGACGTCCAGTATTCTGTTGAGTAGAAATGGTCAGAGTGGACATCTCACTTTGTTTCCAGTTTAAGGGGGAAAGGATTTCACGTTTCATGACTAAGTATGATGTTAGCTGTAGGTTTTCCATAGATGCCTTTTATTAGGATGAGGAAGTTCTTGTCTAATACTAATTTTCCAATAGCTGTTACCATGGATGGATAAATTTTGGATGGATTAAACTTTGTCAGACGTTTTTCCTGCGACTATCAAGATGATTATATGGTTTTTCTTTTTTGGTCTGTTGCTATGGTAAATACATTGCCTGGTTTCCAAATGTTGAACCAGCCTTGCATTCCTGTGATAAATCCCACTTGTTCATGATATATTATCCTTTTAATATATTGCTGGATTTGATCTGCAAATAGTTCATTGAAGATTTTTGCATCTGTGGTTCATGGTCTATAGTTCCACATTCACTTTTGCAGCACCTACCCTGAACAAGGCACAAGGGAGACCCACTGGGGAGAAGAATGTAGATTCTGACCTCAAGGAGCTTGTATCTGACCACATTGCAAAAGAAGACGTTTTTCAAAATAGAAAGTGTGATTCCCATCTATTACCTCACTGGAGTCTCAGTACTCCCTTTAGAGCTGGGAGGCATATTACTATCTAGGCACAAGTGGGAAACTGAGGCATCAAGAGATTGAAACCATCTAGCTAGTGGCAGAGCCAGCCAGAACCCTAACTGCTCTTCCAGGCCCTGCTGCCTTCACTGCCTTTGACTGGAAGGAAACCTTCTTTCTCCATCCCTAAGGTCACAAGCTTGGGTCAGCTTTGGTGACTTCAAAATGTACCTGAATATGTCCACTTCTCCTGACCTCCCATTCAGGCACCCCAAAACAACTCTAAACAACACTGACTCTGTTTACAAGACTTCCTGTCTCCATTCTGCCTGTACAGCAAAAATAAAGACCTTCACACTCCCTCCTCAGAACCCCCTAAATGGCTTCCATCACAATCAAAATAAAATCAAACTCCACATGGGGCAGGAAGCCAGGTGTGATGGCCCCTGCAACCTCCCTGACCTACTTCCTGTCCCTCCCTCCCCCTGGCCACACTGGCCTCTGGCCATTCATTATGTGAACACACCAAGCTCATAGCTTCCTGGTGCCTGGGTGCCTGCTGTTTCTTCTGCCTGGGACACACTGAACCCTGAAGTGCTGTGGCTCACCCACTCCCTTGCTTCATGAGGGTTTCTGCCCAAATGTCCTCTCCCCAGAAAAAGTCCTCCCTGGTCCCCTCTCCAAGCCCACTCAACACTCCATGCCTCCTCCTACCTCCTGCCCTGGATTCGCTTTCCTTCATAACATCGCTGGGGCTGTGTTCATGCACTCATTTTCTGTCTTTCTCATAAAAGTTTGTGAGCAACATGCAGGCAGGACTACTGTTTGTCCCCTTCACAGCCATGTTCCCATGCCTAGACACTATCTAGCACCCAATAGGTACTCCAAAAATATGTGATTAGGGAGAGGGAGCATCATGGGCCTGCTGCAAGCATCCCCAGCCCAAGGAACAGAGCAGAGCTGAGAGGTGGGAGGAGGCCTCACTGTCACTAGCCTGCACTCCACCCTGCCACACCCCCCCTCTGCTGTCTTCCACAGGCCTGGCCACCTCCCCCATGCAAGTCTTACAGCTGGGGCCACTGTGACAACAGGGGTGAGCATTCACCCAGTGCCACAGTGTGCCAGGCCTGGGGGATGATGCTTTTCACATGGGACTCTCCCACCCCCAGATGGGTGTAATTTTAATGCCTGTTTTACATGATCAAGAGGATTAGGATAATGCTGACATGCACAAAGTCAGTGCCTGGTCCTTAGTAGATATTCAGTAATAGCAAACTATTAGCATTAGCAATATTCCCAACTAGCAAGTAACAAATAGAGACAAACCAAGCTTGAGTAACATCCCAGGATTAAAGAGAACAGAGACAAACAGATTGGTATTCAGAGCCTGCTCCACCAAGCATTTTCACTTTTATAAGCTTCAGTCTCCTCACCTGTAAAAATGGACAATACTACCTACCTGGCAGAGTTCTATGGTGATTAGAGAAAATGACTTATAAAGACCTGACACAGTGTCTGGCACACAGCCCATGCTCAGCCAAAGGGAGGCAGTAATCGTGAGAATAGTCATGACAATCGTAGTGGAAATGATGGAAATGGTGGTGGCATTGTGGTAATGCTGGTGATGGTGATGGTAATGCTGATGAAGGACGTGATGATGGTGATGATAGAGATGATTATGATGATGATGGTGATGATAGTGATGATGACGATGATGGTGATAATGATGGTGATGGTGATAAAAACAATGATGGTTGATGATGATGGTGGTGGTGATGATGGTGATGATGGTGATAGTGATATGATGATGAAGGTGGTGATGGTGCTTATGATGGTGATGAAAATGATGGTTGATGACGATGATGATGGTGATGGTGATTATGATGGTGATGGCGATGAAAGCAATGATGGTTGACGATGGTGATGATGGTGATGATGATAGTGATGGTGAGGATAGTGATGATGATGATGGTGGTGGTGGTGATGGTGATTATGATGATGATGAAAGCAATGATGGTTGATGACGATGATGATGGTGATGGTGATTATGATGATGATGAAAGCAATGATGGTTGATGACGATGATGATAGTGATGGTGATTATGATGGTGATAGTGATGATGGTGATGATGATGAAGGTGTGATGGTGATCATGATGGTGATGGTGATGAAAGCAATGATGGTTGATGATGGTGGTGATGATGGTGGTGGTGGTGGTGGTGATGGTGATTATGATGTTGAAAGCTATGATGGTTGATGATGGTAATGATGATGGTGGTGGTGATAATGATGGTGGTGGTTGAGGTGACAATGGCAGAAGAGGAATAGGTGAGGATGGCAAAGACTAGATTCACACCCAACTCTGACCCCAAAGCCCAACCCCTCTTCAGCACACCATACTGGAATCCTTAGTCTGCCTTCCAGCATCCTCTGCATCCATGGTTTGCAAGCCTTTTGGTCTTAGGGTCCTTTGTAGTCTTAAAAAATTACTGAGAACCACAAAGAACATTTGTTTCTGTAGGTTATGTCTATCAGTATTCACTAAATGTTTTAAAATCTGCGTTTAATTACTCATTTAAAAAGTAACTATTATAAACCCATTACATTGTTAATGTAAATAACACATTATTTATGAGAACTAACCGTATTCTACAAAACAAAAATATTTTGTGAAAAGAGTGGCATTGTGGTACATTTTTGTCAGTCTCCTTAATGCCTGGCTTAACAGATGCTAGCTGAGTCCTTGCATCTGCTTCTGTATTCTCTCCATTGCAATATCACACATAGGCAACCTCCAGAAAACTCCACTGTAAGTTGTAAGAGAATAAGGGTGGAAAGGGCAAATAGCATCCTAGTATTACAATGAAAATAACTTTGACCTCTTGGACTCCTGAAAGGGTCTCAAGGACCCCCAGAGGCTGAGTCTGTCCACTTGGGAGACTCCAGGCACACACTCAGAATCACTGCTCTAGCTCCTCTTAAATGAGTAGCCATCAGCCGGGCGTGGTGGCTCATTCCTGTAATCCCAGCACTTTGGGAGGCCGAGGTGGGCAGATCACCTGAGGTCAGGAGTTTGAGACCAGCCTGGCCAACATGGTGAAACCGTGTCTCTACTAAAAATACAAAAATTAGCCGGGTGTGGTGGTGGGCACCTGTAGTCCCAGCTACTCGGGAGGCTGAGGCAGGAGAATCGCTTGAACCTGGGAGGCGGAGGTTGCAGTGAGCCGAGATCACGCCACTGCACCCCAGCCTGGGCGACAGAGAGAGACTCTGTCTCAAAAAAAAAAAATAATGAGTAGCCATCTCCAGCTGTGGGCTGTCTCATTGTTCCTGCAGGGGTGACAGGAGAGCCCCAGGTTATGCATGCCCCAATACTGGCTTGTCCTGAGTCCTGGGTGACCCTCCCTCCAGATCTTGGTCATCTTTAGGGCCTTTCCATCTGCCTCTCAGCGCGCAAGTTACACCTGCCAACCAACCCCAGTTCCATAAGAAAGTGACTTCTCAGTGGTGGCCCTGTGAGTACAAGCAGCGTCTGCAGCATCTGGGACTCCCCTCCCACCCCACAGACCTGGCCATGTGATTCTGTGGTCTTGGGTTTCTGTATCCCGAGAGGAAAAGGCGGCATCTCTCCTGGGTATCACAGGCTGGCCACTAAGCCTACAGATTCCCTCGGTCAGATCCTGCCTTGGGACAGTCGTTTCCTTTCCACACCCACTCACTGTGTGTCACCAGGAAGCAGCCCCAGGCCCTCCCCAACAGGTGGAAGACAGACATGCCAGATTTCCCATGATCCTCCCAAGGGCAGTTTGACGATCCCTGGAGGGAAGCCAGCCTTCCACCCCAATGTGCATTTGCCAAAATCGTGCCCCTCGGGGTATCCAGTTGTTCCTGGCTGGAAATCACCAAGCCGAAAGGGCAGCTTCTAGAAAAGCGTAGACCCTCCACTGCTCCTGGGAGGTGCTGACCGCCCCATTCAACCCTCTCCATTAGTAGGGGCCAGGAACGGCCTCCAGCTTGAGGCACAGAGCCAGGATCTGCTCCATCAAGGCTTCCAGGCCCCGAGGCTGTGCACTCAACAGAGACCCAGAACACAAGCATTTAGGACAGGAAAGAAGTTCAACCGGCTCACCAAAACCAATGGCATTCAACGGGAAAATCAACACAACACTGCCAAGGGTACCTTGGGCAAGTCCAAACCCCCAGTATCTGTGAATGTACACTATTTGGAAATAGGGTCTTTGCAGATGTAATCAAATGCAAGATTTTCAGATGAAATTATCCTGGATTACCCTAGTGGGCCCTAAATCCTGTGAGTGGTGGCCTGATAAGATAAAGGAGATGGAGATTTGAGACACAGACACGGAAAGGGAAGAACGCCGTGGCTGAGGATGGAGGCAGAGATTGGAGGGACTCATCTCCAAGCCAAGGAGTGCCAAGGATTGCTGGCCACCAGAAACTGGGGAGAAGCAGGGAAGGACCCTCCCCTGGAGCCTCCAGAAGGAACCCAGCTGCTGAGACCTTGATTTCAGGCTTCCAGCCCCCAGAACTGTGGGGGAACCAATTCCTGTTGTTTCAAGCCCCCCCGGTGTGTGGTAGCTTTTTGTTCTGGCGGTTCCGGGAAACGAGCACACCTGTTTACAGTTGGTCTGTTGGTTGAAGAGAAACAGCGGGGTTTCATGTGATCCTCACATCCTCCAGGGTCACTGCGTGTTTTCGAGCACCAGCATTCTGAAGTCAGGGATGGCGTCGTCCTCATGGGCTGTCAGTGACTTACTAGGAAGGGTCAAGGTCTCATTAACTTGGAGCTAGATCTGGATGAGGTGACTCTGTGTACTTCTGGCTTACGGCAGGTGCTGTTAGTTCTTCCTGAGGGGCACACGCACCCAGGATGCAGAGGGCAGGCCTCAGCTTTGCTTCAGCCCTCTCCTCCTCGTCTGTGTCCCAGGAGGGCCCTGCTTTCCTGCAGCAGGTCCTCAGCCCCGAGCCAACGTCGAGGTTCAGGACCCAGCTCTGATCTCAGGAGTCACTGCCAGGGAGCATCGCCTCAGTGAGCAGCCTCCGGGAGGCTGCCCCTCCACCTGCGGGGTCTGCAACCTCCCAAGTGGACACACCGGGCTTCCTGGGTGAGAACTCGGACACGATGTGCCTCCCTTTGAGATGTGTCTGTTCCAGGTGCCCCTTGATCTGCTCCCTCGGGTACCAGCACCGAGGAGACCCCACCCCCAGGTCCCTGCGGCCTTGCCCAGGGCTCTCTCCCCACCCACAGCTGCCCAACATGCTGTGCCTGCTCCTTGGGCGGGGAGGATCACTGCCTCCCTCCTCAGAGCGGGGACAGAAGCTTCCCCCCAGAGCCCCAAGCAGGAGCCTGGGTCCCCCATGAACTGCCCCCTCCCAGCCTCCCTCCCTGCCTCCAGCACCACCGTGGGGCAGGCGGACGCCCACAACTGTGGCAGATGCAGCCCATGGCCAAGGGTGACAGGCAAGGGGCTCCTAAACCCAGATTCTGAGCTGGGCATGCCCCTGACCCCTGAGAAGAGGCCCGGCTGGAGCCCAAGGCAGCACCCCCAGCCAGCAGCTTCCCCGGAGCAGCTGCCTCCACTCAGCCTGGGCACCGGCCAGCTTTGGGGACCTCTGGGCATTTCTTTCTTTACCCCGTGAGATTTCTGGGGTGTGTCACCAACCTCACTGCAGTGCCCATGAGGCCCTGCTCCTCCTCCTGGCCAGGTGTGGTGAAGGATGACATAGGGCTGGCTGCACATAACAGGGCCTCAGGCAGAGCCCGCCACCCTGGGAGTCACCTCTGAGAACTGGCTCCACACTCGTGGGGACGTCTGAGCACGAGCTTATCCCACATATCCAATGCCGTTCAGCAGCACCCACAGCCCCCTGGAGCCACCTCAGCCTCCCGCCAAGTCCTGCGGAGGTTTTGACCCTATAAATAGCACCTTCTTGTCCTTTCAGGCGGGAGTCCAAATACTGTCACCAAGAGAGGTGGGAAACTCCATTTTTATTACGGTCATATTACAATGCCTGAATCACAAGTTTAGATGTGGCTTTCTGGAAGACAGGGGTGTGTGTGGGTGTGCGTGTGTGTGTGTGCACGCACGCGTGTGCATCAGAGAGAGGGAGACAGAGAGACACAGAGTAAGAGAGTCAGAGACAGACAGGTGGACAGAGCCAGAGAGCTGGAGCGAGCCTTCAGGCAGCAGGCATGCTCAGGACACATTGTGGGCAGTGCGGCCCAGAGCTGGGAAGGAAGTCCTGCAGGCTGCCCCAGGAAAAAACCAAAAGAACAGAAAACAGCCACTGCTGTGCCCCACTCCCCACACCTAGCTTTGTGACTCAGCCCAGGAGATGCCACCACAGTCTCCCTAGGAAGAGGAGGAGGAACGCATGTGGGGACCCAGTACGTCCCTGCTCCTCCTCAGGCCCCCAGCCCCTGCACCCCTGTGGGATCCAGGAGAGGAAAGGACTTGGCTCCCTCCCATGGCTGGTGGCCCAAAGTGGCAGCCGTGTCCAGCCCTGAAGGAGGGAACAGTGAGGAGAGCCTGCCTCCTGTAACCTGAATGCTAGCTTGGCTTCCAGTCCTGCCTGGGACACTACCCAGTGGCCAGCCTAGAGTTGGTGGCTTCACCTCCTTGACTTTCCACTTCGGCATCTGTAAGCTGGGGATACTGATAACCACAGGCTTGCCGGCAGTGCAGGGGGATGCAATCCGGTCACGTGAAGTTGAGGACGTAGTGCCAGGCACACGGCAAACGGCCCATACATGCTGCGATGTTTTTATGATTAGCTTTGTGCCATGGAGACTATCTGGACGCTTTGAGTTTCACTGACGCCCTACCGCCTATGGGAGATGTAATCTCCTCCCCCTGCACAGGGAAGGAAACAGAAGGAGCTCCCACAAGAGACCACCCCTGGTGGTGGATGTGCCCTCAGGGCAGCAGGGAGGGCAGCAGAGCCCAGGCTCACCCCTGGGTCTCCCCACTGCAGCCCAGGGAAACCGGGCAGGTGTCCCACTAGGAGTCGGAGACCCACCAGAGTCCAGGTGCACCCCTTACTACTGGGGCCTCGGTTTCGTCATCTGTCTAATGGAGAGAAGTGGTTATTGCTGCCTCAGAAGACTGAAAACGGACGGGCGCGGTGGCTCATGCCTGTAATCCCAGCACTTTGGGAGGCCGAGGCGGGTCGATCACAAGGTCAGGAGTTCAAGACCAGCCTGGCCAAGATGGTGAAACCCCATCTCTACAAAAAATACAAAAATTAGCCGGGTATGGTGGCAGGCACCTGTAATCTCAGCTACTCAGGAGGCTGAGGCAGGAGACTCGCTTGAACTCAGAGGGCGGAGGTTGCAGTGAGCCAAGATTGCGCCACTGTACTCCAGCCTGAGCGACAGAGTGACACTCCGTCTCAAAAAAAAAAAAAAAAAAAGGCTGAAAAAGACTGAAGGAGATAACCGATGACAGTTTGCCGGCCCACACCTGCTTAAGGTCTCTCCCTAGGGGGCCACACCCAGCCCCGCTGGCTCCTGTAGTGGCTGTAGCCCTGAGCAAGGCTTCCCCGGTTGGTGGCACCTTCTCTGGATTGGGCCCAGCCCTGTTCCCACATGTCCTGGCCACCCCAGCCCTTCCCAGGGAGGCAGCCAGATGCAGCAGAAGGGGCAGGGGCTTTTGCAGGGGGGTTTCCTCTGCGCCGGTGGGTCTTCATCATGAACCAGGTAGCAGAGCACAGCGGATCAGAACACAGTTCTGGAGCCAGAAAGGTTGATGACTGCCTCGCCTGCTGTGCCTCAGCTTCCCCATTTGTAAAATGGAGCCAATCACGACAGAACCAGCTCATAAGGTTGTGAGGCAGATTAAATGCACCAAGTGTCTAAAGCCCTCAGAAAAGGGTCTGACACGAGAAAGGTGCCCACAGCCATCTTATTCACCCCTCAGTCAGTGTCAGGAGTAGATGAGATACAAAGAAACTGGGACAGGGTAGGGGCTCCATCAGCAGGAGGCCTTGGGGGCTTAGACCACCCACCCGAAACCAAGGAGTGATGCCAGCAGGTGGAGATGTATTCACTTCTGGGGCAGGGATTCTTGACCTCAGCATGACCAGCATTTGGGGCCGGGTCACTCTTTGTGGTGGAGGCTGTCCCATGCATGACAACGTGTTTAGCAGCATCCTCGGCCTCTACCCACTAGACACCAGTAGCAACCTCCAATGACGACGGCCAGAACTATCGCCAGGCAGTGCCAAATGCCACCTGGAAACTGGAGGCAAAACCGCCCCTAGCAGAGAACTGCCATTCTGGAGACTTGGATTGGAACTGCCCTGATTTTAAATTGCACTGTGCTTGCAAAGCATTTTTTAAATTCTTACTTATCACAGACATATTTTTCTGAATTACCATAAATTCCAAACTAACCAGCTGGGCGCTGCAAGCCGTTCCTTCCCATAGTCCACTCATGGTCCCCAGTGCCCACCAACAGCCAGCGCTTGCAAAGTCTCTTGGCCCACTGGAGACTTAACGGCAGCTCATGCAGCGGAAACTGCTCTGGTCATCGCCATTTACAGATGAGGAAACTGAGGCATGGCCAGTTGCACAAACTTGCTCAAGGGCTCCTGGATGGTGGAGCCTACTGGGCGTGCCCCCCTAAAGCTGGTGCCATTGGCACCTGACTCTGCCCATCTCTGAGACCTCTCACGCCTTCATTTCCTGTGTTGGCCACCAGGCACAGATGCCGTGTCCATCTGACAGGAGAGGAAGCAGGGTCCCAGGAGGAACAAGCCACTGCCTGGTGACGGAGCTTCCTTCTGGCAGCAGCAGGATTCGGACCTACCTCTTGTTGGGGGCAACCTCTTCGGCTCACTGCCTCTCCAAAACCAGGCAAGAGGCTGGAAATGGGGCTTTCTGGAAAAATGCAGAGCCTGCTGGGAAGTGGGACAGACAACTGACACCTGTCGCTGAGCCTGGCAGGTGGCGTGTTCTTCATTTCTCGCGTGGCCATCTGGCTGTCAGACACTACCCAGTGAGAGGCTCAACCCTCATCCTGCTCCACCCCAGCCCCACCCTGCTGTCATCTATGGCCCCTTCCCCCACCCTGTCAGGTGCCTCTTTGACTTTTGACCTCTGCCCTCAGCAGTGTCATTTCATGAAACCCAGACCCCGGACAGCCAGCATCAAGCAACTGGCAACCTTCCCTACTTCAGCCCCTGAGACCTCCGCCCTAGGGATAGGGGCTTTGTTTTCTTCCCTAATTCCCTTTGGATTGGCTCCAGCAACCAGCAAGTTACCAGGCAGCAGCACCTCAGCTTTGGGCAGAGTCTTCAAAGAGCAGACCCAGCAGGTGTCTGTGGATCCCAGCTGCGCAGACCCTCTCCTGCAGAGGCAGAGGCCGCCTGCCACAGGCCACGTGGAGCAGGGTCCCACCATGGCCCTGAGCATCTTCACTGAGCAGTTCTGCATCCCAAGGCCTCACAAAGTGACTATGGAATGGCAATGCTAGCCCTGGGGGTAAGCTTAGGGCAAGTCTGATCAGCCCACTCACCTCCGTAAGCCGTGGGTTCCTGTGATCAGCACACAAGCGGCTGGTGCTGCTATGCCCAGGAGGATACCCACCAACTTGTCTAACGGGGTGGGCAAGGCCAGGGCTGAGACGGGAAGGGGTCTGGCTTGTGGGCAGAGCACCTGCACGCTGTGCCGCTCCCCCTTCAGGTGCTGGAAGGAGCCTTCCTGGGCCGCTCGCCCTCCGCAGCCCTGCTGGGAGGTCTTGCAGATGCCCATGATAGCCAGGCTTATGGCCTCCCGAATGCACCTGCAGCGTGAAACCGTGGAAACACACCTGTCAGTGGCAGTTCTGCCTGGGGAGGAGCCCGGGGTTCTCTGCGGAGGGTCAGTTCTGTCCCTTTTAAGGTTCTGCGTGGAAAAGGCTCCATGCCCTCTTGGGGTCTACCTACATCTGGGGATGCCAGAGCCCAGCTCCCAGTTTTTCTGGTCATTTGGGGACATACCATAGGAAGGACCTGCAGTGCACCTCAGGCTTGGACACTACGGATGCAAACGCCCTGGGGCCAACCCTGGGCTCACACCCAATTTAGGGTCTACAGGCAGGGAGCCAGGGGACAGGGGAGGACTTCTCAGCTCCCATGGGGATGCTGTTTAGGGGAATTAGAATGTCTTTTATATACAAGAGAACTGAGGGGTCTAAAAAGGTCTCTGGGGGGTAGAAGAAGGTGAGGAGAAAACACAGGAAGAAATGCACATGAGGGTAGGTTCTTGTCAAAAGGGTCCTGAGAAGACGTACAGTTAGAAACAGAGTGTGACTGAGGGTCCTTCTTAGCACATAAGGGGCAGGGACAATGGGCTCAGATGTCTGGGGCTCCTCTTGTGTTCTGATGGCTCCTGAGACGGGGAGAAACGGCGACAGTTTCTTGGGTTCAGGAAGGGAGAGGAGGCGCCTCGCACCCTGGCTAGGGTGGGCTGGGGGCCTGCACCCCTAAGTTGGAGAACCCCACGAAGCTGACCCCACTCACCACTGCCCACCTCGCCAAGCCTCCTGGCCATTTTCAGCGGAGTGTCCCGACCTCTGGCCGCCCGGGTGAATGCGAGCCCCGGAGTGCGCGCGGGGGGTTAGGGGGTGAGGAGAAGCGGCAGCCGGTGGGGGGGCCCCCTGGGTGCCCGCTCCGCGCGGCGATTCGGCCCGGGTTTTGCGGCCGCCGCGCCTCCTCCTCCCGCCTCCGGGCTCCCTGGGCCTCCTCCCTCCGCCGCGCCCTCGCTCCGCCTCGCGCGGGGGGACCATCTGCTGGCATTTCCTGCAGCCAGGCCCGCGCCGCCAGCGGAGACCCCGCGCGCCCGGCCGGCCCGGAGCACCGAGCTCGCGGCACGGTAGGAGGTAGGAGCGCGGCGGCCCGGGGGGCGGCGGGGGACGGCGGGGGGATGGCGGGCTGGGAAGGATCCGGAGGGCCCCGCCGGGCAGGGCCGGAGCGAACCGAGGGCCGCGGGGGGCCGGCCGAAGGGATCCAGGAGCTCGCGCCGCAGCCCTGCGGACCCTGGCAGTAGCCAGTGCGGGGAGCCACGCCGGGGCGGGTCGCGCGCGGGGGAGCCGGGGAGCGGGGGAGCCTGGGGGAGCCCCGGGCCAGGGCGGGTCGGCGCCTGGCGGGTTGGGGCGGGTGGGGCCCGCGAGTGGGAAGCGGCGCGCCCAGCTCGGCTCCCCACTTGGTGGGGCTTAAAGGAGCCAGGACCGCCAGGGAGGGTGGCTGGGTCTGACCACCACAGACCCTGGCCAGTCTGGGGGTCTGTGTCCCCAGCTCGGCCGACGCGGGCTCCAAGGAGCCAGGTCTTGATGGGTCTGCATGGGGTCTGGGATCTGAGTCTGGCGTCCCAGCTGCGGGCTTGGGAGGACTGCTGTGTCTGAGTCCGCAGAGTCAGGGGGCTGCCTGGATTACAGGCTAGGGAAGGACCCTTGCCCACAGCCCCCATCTCTGGGGCACTGACCCCCTGAAGATATGGAGCCTCAGGGATTGTTGAGGTGCCTGAGTCCTCAAGAGGGTCTTGTGCACTTGAAGATTCCTCCCGGGGATTGGGGTGCGGGAGGGTGGGGCGGGCGGGAAGGAGGCTGGAGTCTGCAGCCCCCCGGGCAACAGGCCCGTCCTGGGCTTCCCAGGCACCGCCGCCAACCCCCACCCACACCGCTGGGCTGCCTCCTATCAGAAGCCAACTGGAGTTAGGGTTTGGGGTGACTCCTGGGGGTATGGAGGGGTCACAGGGTGGGCTTACCTGCCCCTCCCTCATCCCTGGGCTGAGCCCATTGCCCCTCCCTCATCCTTGGGCTGAGCGGGTCTGCCCTGCCGAAGCGGCTGGGTGGATTTCCTCTTTTGCCATTTCGCAACTTGCTCCCCTCTGTGTGTCTGCCCCAGTCTCTTCAAGGTGCCTTTTACAGGCAGACTTCTGTAAGGGTCCCACCCCATCTGATACAGCCTCCCAAAGCCTGGAGAAGTGGGCCAGCCTTTGGGATCCTAGGTAGATGCTCTTGGGTCTGCCTGCACCAGGGCTGATCCAGATCCCAGACTGAACAGAAACCCTGCTCCCCACCCCCAAGAGTAAGGCTCCTCCGCACGTTTTTATCCCACCTCCTTGGTACACAGGGCCTTGCTGTTCCTTGAACCTGCCAGGTTGAGTGGGGGCTTTGCAGGCATCGGGCAGGTTTGGGGCAACCTGGGGTGGCATCATGTGCCCGGCTGCTCCCTTCAGGTCTCAAGCTCCAGAACTGCAGATCCTATTGTCTGCCTGCACGCGTGTGGGGCTGGCCTGGGGTGCCAGGAGGCAGGCACCGCGTGTGTCTGTCTTGCCAGGCTGTGTTTAGGAAAGGTGACACAGCAGATGGGCCAGATGAGGAGCCTCTGACCTGCAGTCCTGGGCCTGGTCTCAGAGAGGCTGCCCTGCAGATGTCGAACCCCGGGCAGCCATCCTGCAGGCCCAGTGGTGGCTCCTTTCTGGGTCCAGACTGGGCCATGAATAGGCCATGTTCTTCAAAGAACTGCTTTCAGCTCTTTACAGAATATGAATGCAAGACCCCCCGCCCCGCCCCCACCCAGGATTGTATTTACTATGCTGAGAATGCCTGGTATCAGTTTCTCTCCTGAAATCCTGGCCCCGCTCTGAGCGCTGATAGTAATCTGACATGTAACGCTTGGGGGAGGGAGAAACACTCTGTGACAAGCCGGCGGGTAGAAGGGCTGTGTGTGTCTCTGACAGCTGTGTTTTGGGGACTGGTGCTCTCTGCTGATTCTGTGGTTAAGCCTGCACACGTTTGCACACACACAGGCACCGCGTGCAGGTGGAGAACTTACCCAAGATGACAGAAGGTGCATCCCGCCCCCATTCCCATTTATTGTTCAAGGGACAGGTGAATCTGAGTCGTGACCGCAGCTGAGAAATGTTGTGGACCCAGTTCAGGGTTCTCCCGGAGAGGCCTGGGGAGCTGGAAGCTCTGACCTCCGGGACAGGGGGTTGTAGAGGGGCCGAGGTCCAGGGGTGCACAGTGCCAAAAGGATCCCGGTCATTCTGATAGGAAGGGAGCTGTCGGGGAGGGAGCCGTTAGGTGCAGCTCCCCTTGCGGAGTCCAAGGGCTAGGTGGGTAGAAGTGCCCACCGCTTGCAGGTTGGCAGGGGAGCCCAGGGAGTGCACCAGTGTGCTGGGGAGTAGATGTTGGGTGGTGCAAGTGAGGGCCACTGGCCTCCCGACAGGGATAGGCATGCTGCCCTGGATGTCCTCATGCTGCTTGTGACCGGCACAAAGGAAAAGAATATTGTTCTCGATGCCAGCTTTGCTTGAAGACTTACCGAGCCTGCAGCTTGAGGAGGCAACTGACAGCCTGAGGATGGGGCTCCTGGGCTGGCCAAGATTTTTAAAGGTTTTGGGGCCTTGGTGGCTGGGTCTTGGCCACGGCTGGGTAACCTTTCCGGTGGAGATGTATAGGCAGATAGTGAAGCTGCTCCGCAGAGTGGTAGGGTTGGCGGTCGAGTACAAAGGACTTGGACTAAGGACCACATTGTTCTCTTAGCATCACAGTTGTTCTGAGCCAGGGCCTCTGGGATCATGTCCACAAGAGTGTGAGGTTGCCTTGTGCTAGCATCTACACGCGGAGTGGGCACCAGCTGTGTCCTCAGGACCAGGGCTTGAGGTGGGAGATGGGGAGGGGGTGGGACATGAGCCTTGTTGGCTGGCTTAGAGGGATCCAGAGTTCCTAGAGGGCCTTTGTTGCAAATCTCAGAGCCACCCAGGCAGGCTGAGAGCAAATGCTTTGCTCGGCCTCCCAGCCCACCTCACATCCGGCTGCTCCCTCCAGGGCTGGCCTCCACCCCCCTCCTGGCCCTACCAGCTCTTGCCTGGAGCTCCACATCAGCTAACTAGTAGGCTCTCCTTTCATGGCCTTCCTAGCCCTTCTCCAGCCAGCAGCCAGCATGGTGTTTAAAAAGATAAACCACTTCATGTATTTTGCCCACTTAGAGCCCTTTGAGATTTGCCATGGGTCTCAGTAAGTCCTGACACCTTTCCAGACCCCACAGGCCCTAGACGCCCCTCCACTCCGCCTCCCTTCCCCTGTCCTCCTCTCCTCTCCCCTCCCCTCCCTCTCCCCTCCCTCTGCCCTCCCTCTCCCCTCCCTCTCCCCTCCCTCTGCCCTCCCTCTGCCCTCCCTCTCCCCTCCTTGCTCACAGGAGTCTGGCCTCAGCCCCAGCTTCTTACTCCTGGGCGTTTGCACTGACTGTGCCTCTGCTTTCGGCCCCTCCTTGGATCTGCATTTGGTGGGCTCCATCTAATTCAGGTCCCAGCTCGGATGCTGCCTCTCTGAGAGAGTCTCTGTTCCTGACCCGTTACCCATTCCAAAGCAGCTCTCAGCTCTGTGTTTTGTTTTCTCTTTATTTATACTGAAATGATCATGTTTGTTTAATTGAATGGCTTCCTATGGAAAAAGCGATTGGGCCAAGCCAGGTTCATGGTGGGTGCCGCTGGTGCGCGGCATCTGTCCCCAAGCACGGTTGCCTGCAAGTCTGCTCCTGGCTCTCTTCCCAGACTGGCACACAGTAGGTGCTCTACGGTTAAGTGAGGCACATGTGGAAAGCCATCATACTGTCTCATCCCAGGGAGGTCAGTAGATTGAGACTGGCTGCCCCCATCTAGCAAGTCCCACCCACCATGTCCTGGTTTCACCAGCATCGGCTGGTGTGGGACGTGACCAGCTCATTTCCTCCACGCTCTAGGATGGGAAGGACAAGAGTGCGTGACTCTTCCCAGAGTCCCATCATCTCTGATTTAGGAATGGAGCCCTTAGGGTGTCTCACGTCCTCAGGATGCCTAATATTGTGTTTGGTGAATGTAGATGGACTTAACTGGCCCATGGATCCCCTCTGACCCTGCTGACACTAAGACAAGGATGAAGGGGAAAGTGGAGGCTCAACAACTGAACGGTATTCCTTCTAAATATGTACATTCTTAGGGAGTTTAAGTGGAAAATAGGGAGGAGATTTGAAGGATACCCCACCTCAGCAGGCAGCTGGTCAGGCTGCCCGTTGTGACCAACCTGGGGTCGCCTTCCCTTCATCCAAGGCCAGGGGAGATGGCAAACCTGCAGTAAGCCGTGCCGTACCTGGCAGAGCAGAAGTACCACCCCAGCTTGGAGACATAATGCCCCTGACTGCTGGTCACGGATGGCCCCTTGGGAAGTGCCCTGTGCTTCTGAGCAAGGAGGGAACGGGCCTCCAGGCGCTCGGGGACAGCACAGAGGGCGCTCTGTCGCCCGTGCCTTTGTCCCTTCTCTCGCTGGCCCATTCTCAGCTGCTTACTCGCGGGGAAGGGCCTTCCTCCGCCAGGGGAGGGAGCGCTCAGTAGCCCGGCGTTGCGGAGGGATTGATGTGCTATTGGGGTGAATACGGCGCTCGATGTGGGGGTGGGGGCGGGGGGGGGTGTCATTTAAAGGGAACTTTGGGGATAGTCAGCAGAGGAAGGCGTAGTGTTGGGGCGGAGCATCCGCATCTCCGCGCCCCTTTCCTGGCAGCCAGCGGGATTTCTCATGACCAGCTATTGCGGCGAATAAGACAGAGTCAACTAAAGGGCGCGCCGCTGTGGGTCCCATTCGCTGGGCTGCGGCTCCAGGCAACGGCATTTTTTTTATGCCCGCCTATTAGGGTGAATGCGACGCGGGGAGTGTGGGTCGCTTAAAGGGCCGGGACTCTGGCAGCAGTGCGTCCTGCCCATGCCCGCCTATTGCGGTGAATACGGAGCAGCAGTCGGATCGCTTAAAGGGTCCAGGCGTCCTGCTTGCTGGACTGTGCTGCTTTGGGGAAGCTCCTGGTCCTGGGCGGGAGGGGAGCACTTTAGGGAGGCTCCCTACATTGGCCAGAGGGAGAGGAGCCCCGACGCTGGCCCGTGGGGCAGGAACGCTAGATGCCCTCCTTACAGGATAAACCTCACCCCCACCCCACCCCACCCACTGCTGCCTTAGGAGGTCACCCAAATTTAGCAAAATTCAAGCCAGAGCCAGCAGGCACCAGGGTGGGGCATGTGAACCTGTTCTGGAGGGCTGGCGGGGCCAGGGCAGGGAGGCGGCTGGGCCTAAGAGATTGATGGTGGTGATGGTGGCAGGCACCGCCTCGGATCTGATCAGAAGGCCTAGCCGAGGAAGACGCAGCCGGAATTCTTCACCCCAGGTGCCAGGGTCAGCAGAGTTTATTTGCCTCCTAAACCTTGGTTACCCCATCTGTAAAGTGATGCTCATGGCTGGCCCATGAGAAGTCCCGAGATGGTCTTTGTACACAGCGCTGGGTGAGCATCAGCCACTGTGCGGGTGACTGGCATGACTCCCTACCCCACCCCTATGGGCTGCCAGTCAAAGGTTTCCACCCTTCAGCCACCATCTCCCTGGCTCAGATAGTCCTGGGCCACCCCACCCAGCCGTGGCCCTGGCCCTCCCCAGGTGGACCCTGTCTCTGCTGGCAGACCCTCCACCTCTCTAGCCGTCTCCTCTGCTCCTGAACTTGGCATTGGTCCCAGGCTGCCCTAAGCTGTCTCAGGGGACTCTTGACCTGTGAAGGGGCAGCGAGTCCATGGGAAGAAGTTGGCCTGGGCTCTTCGAGGCTGCTGTCCTCACCTGTAGAGCAGGGACCATAGTACATGGTGTCCCTGAGTGCAGTGGATCCAGTTAGCGGCCTGGCACAGGGCCAGGGAGAACTGGAATGCCTTAGTGTCTGACCCGCACACTCCCTACCAGCGAGCACTTTGTGGGTTAGGTACCAGGCCTCGTTACCCTGAGGCTGGGGTGCTGTGGACGGGGTGCTGGGACTTAGCATTAATGCTCAAAGACAAGCTACAGAGGTAGTGAGATCCCCCAGCCCCAGGGACACCTGAGAGTTCTACCTCTTCCCCGCGCCCACCTCGAGAACATACCTGTCTCCTGGGCAAAAACCGACCCTCATGTTTTATTCTCTGTGGCCTCAGGGTGCGTGCACACTCTCACCTGTGCCCTCACCCTGCTGTCCCTTGTGTTCAGAGGGTGGCTGGCCCGAGGGCTCACAGTATCTAACAGGCTCCCCTCTGAGACGGAGGAAATGGGGCCCCAAGAATGGCAGGGTCGTGGTGCTGCTCCTCGCTGGGCTTCAGTTTCTCCATCTTTAAGGCACCCCCATCCCTGACATTTGCCCACAACCCCCACACCTGCGGGGCTAAGGCTCCTGCACACGGGCAACACTCTGGCAGGAACCGAGAAGGGAACTTGGACATCCAGAGCTCCCGCTTCACTCCCGAGGCCCCAGCTTCTCCAAGGGCTTCTGTCCATCTGCTCCTGCTCCTTGAGCTGTTTTATATCTTGAGGATGCACCCCAGGTTTTATGCAGAAAGAAGCGTCCACTAATTTTCAAAGGTTTGAGACTGAGTGATTGGAAATCTTTCTCGTCCTTCCTCCCTCCCTCTCTCCTGCACCAGTGTGTGCAGCCCAGAAGAGGTCTCATGTGTCACCGATGCTCCATGAGTCTAGCTTCTGCAAGTGGGGTGTCCCCGTGGCTGGTCCTGGGGCGGTGGACTGGCCTGATGCTGCCGAGGACGCCCCACTTTCCCACAAAGCTCCACCCTGCTGTCTTGCACATCCTGGGGCCAGAACAGGAAGAGCGCTCTGCAGATCAGAAAAGCAGGTGCCAGTGTGGGCACCAAGAGCCGTTTGTGCTTTGTAGGAGCGCGTGCTCCCACATGGCACCCTCTGATCTCCTTGGGGCAGAGGAAAAGAGCAGCCAGCTTTGAAGGGAACCCTCGCCCACTCCAGCACCCATGCTGGGTTTCCACTTTGGGCCCAGCTCCCGCAGGAGAGCACAGATCTCTCTCGCTCCGAGACCTAGATTCTGCCTCAGAACGGCACAGCTGTCCCCAAAGGGCAGGCCGGGGCAGGCCGCTTGGCCACAGGAGGCTGGGAGAGTTTGGAGCATGAAGAACACCTAGAAATGTCAGGATGTGGGCCCCGTCTGGAAACCTGAGGCTGAGGCCGCTTCAGGACAGGGCCTGGTTATTTGTCCCATTACAGTGCCACAGTGGGCCATCCTCCCCAGCCCGGCAGCCAAGCTCCCACGTAGGCTCCCAGAGAGAGGGGGACAGAGGTGCTCTCTGTTGGTGACTGGCACTCAAGGGTGCTTGGCCCCAGTGTGCTGCTGAACACACATGGCTGCCGTGGTCGAGGCCATCAGGAATCCCCACCCTCGTCCCTGCACCAAGTGCAGCTATGTGGCTCTTTCCTGCCCAGACCCTCCCTGCTGGCAGGTGCCCACCAATGGCCAGAAGAACCTTCCGGCTGCTGCAAGCCCAGCAGGCTGGGCCAGTTTCTCCCTCATCTGATTGTTGTGAGCAGAGGAGAACGAGTTACTCAGTTTCCAGCCGGCCGGGGGCGGGGCCGCCTTCATCTCTGCTCCGTGGGCTGCTGGGTGCTCACACTTTAAAGTGATGTGGGTGGCAGGAAGTGGCCTTGTGGTGCCCACCTGCTGAGCACAGGGCTGGCCTGTGGAGCCACCCCAGCCATGGAGCCAAGCTGGCTGGGGCTCTCCTGCCCCTCTCTGTCTTGGCACGGGCCCTTCTGAGGCCTGCAAAGCCTGCCTCCATCGGGGCACTGCCTCAGTACCAGTGGAACATCAGACATCTAGGCTAGCTAGCTTGGTGCCCAGGCCCCCTCTTGGCCTCCCCGGGTCTCCTGGGGACGTCACCTTCTCCTGGAACCCTGTCTCATCAGGGTGACCTCTCGTAAGTCCAGCCTCATTCCTTATCTGCTCTTTCCCATCCTTTTACGGGTCAGGGTCTCTCTGCTGCTGGCCCTGACTCCCTTAGATCTGGGCCCCGCAAGGCCCACTTTTTCCCACATGCTCGGGAAGCGCCGCTTGCTTTCCCCCATCATGGGCCGTGAGTCTGCTCCCATGTGTTTGGCCTGGGTGTTTTGCACAGAGGCACGCGGCTCTCTGATTGTTAATGCGTGAAGCCAGGTGCCCTGGGCCGTAAGCACCGCCCTGTAAAGGCGTCCTTCACATTCTGACCTGTGCGAGCTGGGAGCTTGCTGCCCTTGGGGCCCCGAGGAGTGACCCGTCTGACCTTGTGGACGGGGCGCGGTGCTTGAAGCGTGGGCTTAGCGGTTGGCAAAGCAGGTGGGAATCCCCACCCTGTGGGGCCATGGGCAAGTCCTAAAGCCCCAGGCCTTAGTTTCCTCGTCTGTGAAATGGGCCACTGTGGGACCAGCCTCCTGGAGGTGCCTCGGGACGTGGTGGGAGCATGAGCCAGCTCACCGTGGGTGCCAGCTCTTGGCCTGTATGGAAGTGGCACGGGCTCTCAGAGCAGGGAAGGGCCACCTCCTATCATGCCTATCATTAATGAAAACTTTCATGCATAGTGAATAATTGTGAAAGATCTAAACACAGGAAACATACAGAATAACAGAACCAACGCCAGCGTCGTCAAGGTCCTGGCACCTGGCTGTATTTGCTTTAGGCATCTTTCAGCAGCTACAAGTTGCGTGTAGGGAGGGCCCCAGAGCTCGCTTCTTTCCCCAGAGCCGCCATCCTGGGTTTCCAGGCTCACACTCCCAGGCGGGTTTTGGGCTTTACTATATATGGATGGATCCATAAACACACGCAGACAGATGTCACGTGACCACTGACGTTCCGCTCACATCCTTCTTTCTGATCATTTTAGAGTCTCAGAGAAGTCGCAAAAACAGTAGTTGATCGCCCTCTGCAACCTCTTCTTGTCTGTGTGGTTCTGTATTCCTTGTACATTTTCCTTGCTTTATGTACATAAATCACATGGATTTCCAACCTTCAGAAGGACATTCTGGTAGTTCCATTCCGTCCCTGGAGCAAGGTCTGCATTCCGGTTTCCTTGGGCACCGCCAAGGGCACTCTCCCGGCGGGCTGACCTGGGGTGGGGTCAGCAGCCCAGCGAGATGTGGCCTGGTCCCTCCTGTGCTCAGTGCTGACTTCCCTTCCCTTCTCCCTTGTCCCAGAGGGAATCATCCCTACCCCACCCTTACTCTGCCTCAGCATAGGGCTGTGGGAGGAATCCTGGCTCCCAGGGAACACACCATACAAAGATGTTTGCCAGGGCCCCCCAGGGGCCTCTCAGTGACCAACACATTTTGTTAATTAAAACCAGAAACACAGGCTTGAGCCTGAGACTGAGGGCCCAGGAAGGGCGGGGTCTGGCCGAGGTTCTGCAGGTCTGCTCACAGCCCGTTCCAGCACAGCAACCCCTTGCTGAAACCACACGTGTGTGGCCTTGCCAAAGATGGGGAGACGGGGCTTGGGAATACCAGCCAAGCCCCAGACCCGTGGCATCTCCACAAAGCTGGGTTAAATGGAAGTGAACTGTCGGCATAGTGGCTGCTGCCCTGGCCGTCCGGCCGCGTCGGACATGAGTGGCAGAGCTGGGGTGAGTGGCAAAGCTGGGGTAAGTGGCAGAGCTGGGGTGAGTGAGTGGCAGAGCTGGGGTGAGTGAGTGGCAGAGCTGGGGTGAGTGAGTGGCAGAGCTGGGATGAGTGAGTGGCAGACCTGGGATGAGTGAGTGGCAGATCTGGGGTGAGTGGCAGAGCTGGGGTGAGTGAGTGGCAGACCTGGGGTAAGTGGCAGACCTGGGGTGAGTGGCAGAGCTGGGGTGAGTGGCAGAGCTGGGGCACCCATCTCCCCTCGGTGCTTGGGATCATGCCAGGTCACCAGCTGGGAAGTGGCCCAGGCAGGATTTGAGCCCAAGTCTGTCAGGCTGTGCCGGGCATTATTCCTGGAGAGGGGCCCTGTAGCACCTCCGGATGTGGCCAGGGAGAAATCCCCTCTTCCCAAGGAAGCTGGTGCTGTAGCCCAACTGTCCTAGGAAGGCCCTCCTGGGCGGGTGTGTGAGTTTGCTGGGGTTTCCACCACTAAGCAGCCCAGACGTTGATTCTCTCAGTTCTGGAGGCCGGAGTCCAAGATCAAGGCCTTGCAGGGCTGGTTTCTCCTGAGGCCTCGCTCCTTGTCATGCAGACAACCACCTTCTCCCTGTGTCCTTGCAGGGTCATCCCTCTGTGTGCCTGTGTCCTCATCTCCTCTTTTTATAAGGACACCAGTGAGATTGGATTAGGCCCCACCCTAATGACCTGTTTTAATTTAATGGGCTATTATTATTATTATTGTTATTATTATACTTTAAGTTCTAGAGTACATGTGCACAACGTGCAGGTTTGTTACATATGTATACATGTGCCACGTTGGTGTGCTGCACCCATTAACTCGTCATTTACATTAGGTATATAGGGGGCTCTTTAAAGACCCCATCTCCAAATACAGCCACTTTCTCAGGTCCTAGGGGCTGAGACATCAACACGTGGATCGTGGGGACACAATTTAGCCCATAACCGTGGGTAGTGGAGCAGTCAGACTAACCCCAGGGTCCCCGCACTGCCGGGCGTCTCGTCAGTGGGTTCTGTTTTTATCCCTGTGAGGACTCAGCGTTCCCCGGGAGTTAGATTTTGATGTGATCAGAGCCTTCGGCACCCATGAGTGTGTGCAGTGTTCTCAGGTTTCACCTGCTTCAATCTTGACGGTTTTGTGCCCTCCCAAGAGCCTTGGCTTATCAGCTGGAACCTGGGCAAGCTGTAGAGACCCCCGCTTGGTGAATGAAGCATCAGCAGGAGCATGCTCACCCTTCCGGGCTCACCCCTCCTGTGCCACACGCTATCAGCCGCTCTGTCCCACCAGCAGAGTGGGCGGGCAGGCCAGGGTGCCGGTGACTCGGCGTGTTTGGGGTCAGCAAGCCCTCTATGACACATCCTGCTACCTACTGGCAGGTGCTGCACGCAGGGCCATGCTCTCCAGGTCCCAGCATCCTGGGCCAGGATCTGCGGGCTGGAGTGCGTCAGCTGCCCCTTCACCTTTGCCCTCTGGCGCAGTCCAGCAAAAACCTCCTACAGTGGCCCTCTGGACACCACAATGGTCCTTTCCTCCCAGGGGGAGTGGATAAGGGGCCACACACCAGTGGTGGTTTGAATGCCGTGTGTTTCCCGGGCACAGACCTTCCTTGGGGGCTGCGGGGCTGCCCTGGGGCTCCCTGCTGTGTGTGCGGTGCTGACAGCGCTGTTGGGGAACTGGTAACCCCGGGGCTCCCAGCTTATCTGGGCTGCACTTATATGGAGCCTCTGCTATCCAGGGCTCTGATGAGAACTCCAAATGTAGCAAAAAAGAAAATGAAAACGATAGACTTCTCCTGAGCAGCCGTAGTGGACACCCACCCATCACCCGCAGCCGGGCCTGGTGGGCCGCTCGGGAGTCGTGCCAACTTGGGGCTTTGCTTCCCGGCAGCTTGAGCCTGTAGTCAGTTTTTAAATTGAGGTTTAACGAATGACCTCAGGCAAATAACTGTCCTCCCGCCCTGTTCATTATTTTAAACTGTGTCTGTTTTGAATGTGCAAGGAACATGCTGTTTGTCTCTGGTGGGCGCCTGTTCCTGGCTGTGGTCATTCATTATTCCTGGGCTTCAGCCCTAGCGACAGTGCTGGCGTCATCAGCCCCCGCCGCTTGCCAGAGCAGGAATAGCCCCAGGAATTTGTGACCTCAGGGAGCCACATCTTCAGGCTAGAGGGGGCTTTCCCACACAAGAGCAGCTTATCCCATGGAGGTTCAGATCTTTGAACACGTTTGCCCTGTTCTGTGCATATCCCAAAATGCATTACATGCAACCTTGAGGTCTACATGAGAAACACTGGAACCCTCTTCCTGCTGACTAGTGTCATTATAACAGCTAATTTTGATAATGATTAACATGTATTTTATGGAGGCTTTTGGAATGACTTATCTCCTTTAACCCTTGAAACAACCCTATGCCGGAAGTTCTATTATTGTCCCCATTTTACAGGTGGGGACACTGGGGCTCGGAGAGGTGAGGAAACCTGCCCAGAGTCACCCACCGCTACATGACAGGACTGGGATTGGAAGCAGCTCACCTCGTAGCTGTGAACCCCTGTCGCCTGGGGGATGTTGCACTCTGTGGGCCGTTTCTCCCTGTACTCAATGGCCCCAGACTCCTCCTCTTCTCCTTGTTGGAGGGGCTGTCAATGCTCGTTCCCACCCACTGCTGTCTAGGAAACCAGATGAGTAAGACTGTTAGAAAAGTGAGCAAACCAGGAGCGGACGGACGCGGCAGGAGGACCCGGGAAATGCCAGCGAGGCATGAATGAGATCTGGCACGCGGTATTCCATGATGCTTGATTGGGCTGTTTAGAGGGCTCTTTACTTTTCTGTGTTCTTCATTCTTCTGTTTCTCGCTCAACATCCAGTGTTGATCACACGGTATTGACAGCCAGCAGCGTGTATCAAACACCCACTCGCACCCAGCTCTTCCTGGAGGTTTTGCAGGCACCGGCTCTGTTCACGTTTAGGTACCCTTTCAGGATAGAACCAGGCTTAGGGGTGCTGCGTGCCTCACCTGAGCCCTAGCCCATCGCGCCCTGCAGGCTGCTCCTGATAATCCTGCAGGCCCCCACTGCTGTTCCACGTGGGATCCCTGGAAGGGGACCTGGTGAAAACCAAGGCCTGGTCCCTGCCCGCAGGAGAAGGGAACACAGGAGCCTCTCGGTCAGAAAGGGGCCCCACATTTTGAGCAGCTTCTGGCATTTTTAGAACAGCTTTCAGTGTGCGCAGACCACCTTGGCAATCCAATGTCACCTATACTGTTATTTAAGACCTAGATCTTTAATAAATCAACTCACTTCTTTTTGAAGTACATTTATACCTAGAAGATGTGCTAATGATTGCTGCAGTTAAAAAATCAACATCACCTGTGATAAATGGCAGGTAACTATGAAAACATGTACAATGAACACGAACCACTGACTACATGTTAGCTTTTGTGTGCTCTGGCCACAGGGACTCACATTGCTTGCTGTGAGCTTTGCACCCAGGGCCACTCTGCCTCCCTTAAATAGAGAGATGAGCAGGGGCAGAGCCACCAAAAAGACCCATACTCTTGTCCCTTGATGTAATCAGGAGGCTGGGAAGAGAATGCAGAAGGCCTCGCTTTCTCACTGTGACCTAATGGCGAAGGCCGCCTGTACTGCTGGTGTCACCAGAAGCATCGGTGACGTGCACACTTCCGAGCTGGCTCGAGAGGCAGAGGGGGCCTTCAGTGGCCAATTCCAGGGGATTTGAGAACGGGCCCCTCTCCAGGAGCAGCCGGAGGAACAGGAAGCTGTCGGGGCTGCAAAGCCCGCCCCAGGGAGGCAGGAGAAGGTGACCCCAGTGACGGGGCCCATCCAGGTTCCCAGCACAGTGTGGCTGTGTTGCCTGGAGACCCCTTCCCACGGGGCAGACTGGCATCTGCCAAGTCACGGACCATTGTCCGAGGAGTCACCGGTTTTCTTTTTGGATTAACACCAGGACAGTGTGTTCAGCGGGGATCCCAGAGGGGTATAAGAACGGTTTTCTGTGCCGTGGGGGAAATAAAGGTACATGAGGCTTCATCTTCAACCCCTTGGCTTTTCATGGGGGAAAGGGCAGGGGTCGGTTTGGATGCGCCCCCAGCACATGGGGAGTGGTGAAGACAGCTGTGCTGGCAGGAAGCGGCCAGGTCAGGCTGATGCCAGGTCTGTCTGGTCACCTGCTGTGTGGAGCGGGGACTTTTCTGCAATTTCTTCATGCCAGTGGCAGAGGGGCTGAGGAAGAGGTGTTCACACCTTTGGCCAGGCCCTTCCCTGCTCCCAGCTCTGTACCCAGGGCATGAGTGCTCTGGGGCTGCCATAACAAATGACCACAAACTGGATGGCTTAGAACAATACAGATTCATTCACAGTGATAGAGCCCAGAAGTCTGAAATCTCAGTGCTGGCGGGGCTGCACTCTCTCTGAAGGCTCTGGGGGAGGATTCCTCCTGCCTCTTCTGGCTCCCAGGGGCTCCAGGTGTTCCTTGGCTTGTGGCTGCATCACTCCGATCTCTGCCTCTGTCTTCACAGCACGTTCTCCTCTGTCTGTATCTCCTCCCCTGTCTTTTCACACGTGGACCCCAGGCATTGGATGAGGACCGCATACAGTGACCGTCTTTCCAAGGTCAGGGTCACAGGTACTGAGGTTAGGACTTGGACACACCTTTCATGAAGACACAATTCGACCCTCCACCGCCAGGAGAGGGTGGCCACAGCGGGCAGCCTGCCGTGACTCCCGAGAAGATGGACTAGGATCGGAACCTGTAGAAACACCATGGGTGGCATTCTGGGGCATGGGGACGACATCACAGATGCAGGCGTGCGTGATCACAGTTGTGTTTAGTTCTAGGGAGCAGGGGGTTGCCGTATTTCACAGATGAGAACAGTGAGGCTTTCCAAGAAACCAGGAGCTGCCTGGGGCACCCAGGCTGTCAGCAGTGAGCTGGGAATGGAAGTTGGGTGTGACCACTGGGGAGACCCCAGGGAAGGGAAGAGTTCTGCTCCCCCCTGGAGACATGTCTGTCCAGTGAGCTCTCACGACACCACAGGCTGCTGGCCTCTGTGTCTGTTGGGTGAGACACCTTGATCCCCTGGCCTCCTGACCCCTGTCTTACCCCTGAGATGGTTCCTGTACGCTGCTGACATGGCAGCCCAGCTTTGACGGGCAGGACATGCCCACCTGGGGGCTGCTGGGCTCCTCCCTAAGGAGGAGGAGCTGCTGGGTTCCTTCCCAAGGCTGCAGCCTGGTCCCAGGTGCCCGGAAGACAACCTGGGACAGGACTGTGGTTGCATCAGACATGTTTACCTGGGAACCAAAAAACATTTTTTTAAAAAAGCTGTCTTTAAAAAGGGAGGGGGAGAAAAGCACCGTCTGCTCCCCCTGGGGACTTGGGACCCTGGCTCCCGAGGGCGACTTGCCTTTTTGTACTGGCTCAGCCTCAGGCACGCGGTCCTTAGCCTGGAGCCTCCTGCCTGGGGCAGAAGGGCAACAGTGCCTTCTTGGGAGGCGGCGGCCATGCCGACAGGGGAAACAGCCGCTGATTGGCTTCAGCATCCTGATTTGCTGTGTGTGTGTATGTGTGTGTCTGTGTGTGTGCATGCATAGCTATCTGTCTGCTTATGCATGTGTGTGCATGCATAGCTATCTGTCTGCTTATGCATGTGTGTGCATGCGTGCATCTGTGCACGTGTGTGTGTGTGTGTGTGTGCGCCTGGGAAGGGGGTGGTGAGCAGTCAGGATGAAAGACGAATGCAAGGTCACCATCACAATCGTGCGTGTCAGCACCTGGCACACAGGGAACACTCAGCAGCAGCCACAGCTGGCCCTTGTGCCCCGGGCTACGTGGTGCCTGCCAGGGCAGTGACCACCCGTTGACTGGTCAGTGACGGGGGGGGGTCGTTTGATGATCAAAGAGGAAGAAGGGACAGGGCGCAGGGGCCTCGGGGAGCACCGCTGTGTGCTGGAAACCACCCATCCTGATAGGACCTGCCTCCCAGGACGACTGTGAGGACCAAATCAGATCAAAGGAGCCTGGGCAAGGCTGCAGCGGGCACCTGCTGCTGCTACCTGACGCATAAACTGTCCCCACGGCCTGCGCGGGCAGCACCCCTGCCACAGGCACACATAAGCAGGGGAAGCTCATGGAGCGGCAAGCACTCTGGTGATGTTGATGGGGACAGGGAGCATGCTGGCAAGAGGGTCAGCCACGGTCACAGCACCCACTGCCTCCCTCACCAGAGCCAAGTACACTGCAAGATCGTGCCCCTTTCCCGGCCACCAGATAGGGTAGGGGTGCTAGGAGGTCTCCCAAAGGGCGACTGCCCCCCCAGCCCACGCCTGTGGGAACAGAAGACAGCTCTGGGGGGCCTGACTCGGGCCTCTGCTGCATTCCGGCCTTGGGGGCTTCCAGTGTGGTGGTGTGGATGCTCGGGGGGCCTGTTTCAAATCTGATAACGCCCTGGACAGTGGGAGAGTCATTCTCATAAGGCTGGAAGCCTCTGGAAAGGGCTATTGCTAAGATGCAGGGCTGGAGTGGCCAGGAGGTGGCTTTGGCAGCTGATATATAAAGGTGGCTCTGCGGTGGGCCCAGTGGGGAGGTCAGGGCTGGGGCAGGTTCTGAGCCTCTGGGGGTCCATCCTCTCTGGAGGCTGCAGCCCACGGAGGAGACCTGGCCGGCCCCTGCCAACCCACAGCAGAGGCTACTCAGCTCCTCTGCTAATTCTCCAGCTCATCCTGAGTCTTAATCCCCTTATCTTAATAACCTCTTTTATCTTGTGCCGATTACTTGATTTTTCACCTGTTTGAGCCTCTTATCTAGCAGGTTGTCACCTTTGCCTTCTTAAAAACCCTCAGCCTCCCTCTGGGGGATGCAATGCTGCTATCACGCCAGTTTCCTCTCCTGCTTTGAGGCTTTTCCAAAATTCTCCTCTTAAAACTCCATCTGGGTAGCGGATTTCCCTTCAGTTTGTGCCTTCAAGAGAAATCTGTGGCCTCTCCTATTTGGCTTCGTATGATAGAAAATGTCAAAGATGTACGAAAGTGCAGAGGACGGTGCCCCCGCCCCACCGTCATGGAAGCCGGTTCCAGACAGCGCCCCGTCTCCTCCACCTGGACAGCCGCTGGAAAGAGACTCCGCACTCACCTCCGTTCCTCTCTCTTCTTTGACCTCTGTTCTTCCATCTTGTTACCTGCCTTCAGGGCTGCCAGCAGGAAGGTGTGGGGGCCAAAGTACGTGTCATGGGAGGGGCACTTCCTCTCCACCCTCCCTGACTCCCCGGCCCTTTGCCTCCCCAGGTCAGGGGTGGGGGCCCACATGTCAGCGTTGGATAGTAGAAGGAGTGGAGAAGGTTCTGAAAGGTCCCACCCCGATGCCCCTCATGACATTGGGGAGTATGTGGTGGGGTCCAGCCCACCTTCCCAAAAGACACCTAAGAAAGTCAGCAGGTGCGGTTTCCGACCTGCTCCCCGGGGGGAATCCCGGCTGTACTGTATACACATCGTGGTCAGACTCCCCCAGGAGGCATTCATTGGCACCTACTCCATGCTCGGGCACTGGGAGTGCAGGGAGAGCTGTCTGCACCATGGAATGGGAGCCTCTGCAGCGAGTGTGCCAAGTGCTGGGTGCCGGGGGAGTGGGGAGGATGAAGAACGGGAGAGTGACCAGGCAGGAGCCCAGCTAGTGGCCCCAGAGGTCCTGGGAACCGAGGGCAGCTCAGTGAGGCCAGGCCCATGGTAGTGTCACAAGAAAAGGCTCCTGGTGGTGCAGACCCAGACGAGACGGAAGGGCCCGGGTCGTGCACATCAACTCCCACTCGCCGAGGCTGGTCCTGTTCCTCCCCAGCACCTTGCGTGTCCCTGTGCCCTGTCTAGGGCCGCCCCCGGCCTTCCCTGCTCCAACGCACCCGCCTGTCCCTGGACACGCTCACTCCCATAAATGCCGCTGCCAGCCGTCCGCCTCTCTTCCAGCGGATATTGATTACAGGGTGTTTTAGTCCTAAGGGTAAATTTCTGGAAGTCCACCCCTGGCTTAAAGGACACATGAGCACTTGGTGCCATGATTCGAGTTCACAAACGGCCCTCTGGAGAGGTCAGCGCAGCCCTGCCTGCGTTGCTCCGTCCCAGCTGGGCCTGCACGGGGCTGTGTGCCCATAGCAGGGCTGACTGGGCTGACCCACAGCCTGGGGCACGAGGGAGAGGCTGGAAGCAGGCCTTGTCACCGTGGGCTGGCCTCGGCTGTGGCTGTCCCGGCCCAGGCAGCTTGAGGTCAAGCCAGGTCGGCCAGCAGAGGCAGGAGCTGTGTCCAGGCCTGTGGCAAGCCCTGTGGGACACAGAGTGTCAGACATGTTCAGTCCTTGAGCTGGCGCCTGCTCCCCCCCCCCCCAGGGTGTCTGCCAGCGTCCTCCTGGGTGGGCCCGGCCCAGCCCTAGCCCCTGACTCTGGAGCAGGAGTCCCAAGTCCAGCACTCAGGCCTCACAGAGGCCTTGCAGCCCTCCCACCCACCCAGCCTGCTTGAGACGGATGAGTCACACGGCTGTGGTTCTGCCTTGGGGAAAAGTGAAGCCCAGGACGTGAGGGTGACTGGGAAGGATCCCAGGACAGAGCTGGGGCCTCGGTCTACCCAGAGCTAACAAGGTGCGGGCTGTGCATTTAGCTCAGGAGGGTTGTGACAGCTGCCAAGACCCCTGTTCCCTCAGCTGAGCCACCTCTAAAATCCCAGCCACTCATGAAGACCAGAGCTGGGTGTGCTGGGAAGGGGCATGAGAGGTGAATCATAAATAGAAACACCAGCTCCAGCCACAGCGAAGGGGCTCTGGCTGCCAGGGACCCTACAGTCTGTGCTGCCCTGTGCCAGGCCATTTCAGAACAGGCTGTACAAAGGCCAACTCAGTCATCTCCCAAACCCCAGAGGGGCCCCAGGATTGTCCCCCTCCCCAGAGAGACTGCAGCCTGGAACTGGCCTCTCCCCAGGCACTCAGGCACAGCTGTGTGCCCAGCGGCTTAGCAGCTCTGCAGAAGGCAAGCGATGGAGTGCCCAAAACCAGGTGCGATGGAAACCGGGTGCCAGAAAGACACCGGGTGCCTCGTCCCAGCCATGCCGTGACAGGGTCCAACAGCCGTGCCCACAGGCAGGGGGCTTCTGGCCACCACTTCCCACCCAGCCTCTCCTCAGGCCAGAATCTCCACCTGCATTCTCTCTGTCCCCCACTCTCAGAGGTCCCCCCAAATCCTGTAGAGGAATCCACAAATGAGACCCCTTTCCTACCTTCCCGTGAGTTCCCCTCCTCATCTGCCCTCACCTCCCCCGGAATGAGCTCTGGCTCCTCAAAGAGTCCCACACGCCCGGGGGGTTTCCTGCAGGAAAGAACAGTCTTCCCCAGAGGTGGGTGTGCCAGGGGGCGCGGCTCATAAGGGCAGTGTGTCCGTCTTGCTGGTCTGCCCGCCCTGGTCTGAGAGCGCCGACGGGGCCGCGGGACCCTGGCTTATTTTTCTCTTTGTACCCCTAGCATCTGGTGAGATGGAAGGGCCTGGAATAGAAACGACACTCAGCTTCCATGGGCTCCTGGGGCCAAGGCCACTGGGTCTGACTTGCTCCCGGCAGGGTGGAGGGGCCCCCAGGTGAACCCTCCCATCCGCAGATGGAACGGCAACTGAGGGTGGTGTTCAAAGCACGTTTGCCGATTGTGACCCCGGGAGCATGTACCAGTGTCCCTGTAACCCTCAGCCCACCCAGAGTCATCTAGGAGTGTCGCGGAGTTGTGACTTTCCTCCAGGTAACAAAGCTAAGTGAACACAGGATGGGCTACCAGGTGCCCATTGCCAACCACTGAGGTCGACAGGCCGGGGTTCTGGTCCGGTCTTGGTCAGCCAGGCCCCACTTCCCACCAGGGCTTCCCTCTTCTCATCTGTGAATTGCACAGGGGCTGTAGATGCCACTTTGGCCCTGCTGGTCTGGGGTCTGAGGGTGTGAGTCCGTGAATGTCCTCCAGGAAGCAGCCCCCAGTGCGGACCCCTGCTCTTGTGTGTGGGTCTCAGCCGGCGCTGGGACTGCAGCCGGGTCTGACGTTTCCCAGCCCTCAAGAGGCCAAACCCCCACCCCAAGAACATCATGGCCAGGACAGCAGGCAAGTGAGTGCCAACTCGCTGGGCAGGGGTGGCTTCCAGAAGGTTCAGTGGAGGCTGTGGGGCAGTGGGAGACAGTGCTGGCCCGGGAGGAGGGGATGTGACCAAGGGAATGGGGCTCATGAAGCGGTCTGGCCTGTGGAACTGGTTGCAGGGGCTGCCAGTGTGACAGACTTGCGGGCCCTGCTGAGGTGGCACAGCTGGTGGTGGAGGGAGGGGCAGAGCCCAAGGCTTCATCTGGAGGCTGGAGCCCTGGGAGAGGTTCATCCAGGGGCTGACGGTGGCTCTGCCACAGGCGATGGGAGGCAGTGGGGCGAGTTGATGGGCTTCGCCTAATCCAGGTGGGCACGGGGCCAGCACAGGTGCACGCAGAGAGCGTGAGGGCCAGGCAGAGCGGGGAGGGATGGGCTCCTGTGGCTGAGGGGAGCACGGTGCCCCTTCCGTGGGGAGTTGCAAAGAGCCAGGCTGCCCCCCAAAGGCCTCCACTGGGCTAGATGCTACAGAAGCTGCCTGTAATGGGGTGAACAGTGTCCCCCAAAAATGTGTCCAGGTCCTAACCCCAGGTACTTGTGGATGTGGCCTTGCTTGGAATCCGGGTCTCTGCAGATGTTACCGAAGATCTTTGTATGAGACCATCCTGGAGGATCCAGGTGCCAGGGGGGTGGGCCTCGCAGGTCCTGCGGAATGAGCTGCAGCCTGGCCCCAGGCCTGACCTCCCGCCAGGGTGGCTGCCTGAGCGTGGGGATGCCTTGGGGGACTGGGGGTTGGCTCCAGCAGACCCCGGACTTGCAGGATTTTTAAAGGGGACGTGTTTTTCCCATTATAAAAATGATCCCCAAGAGGCAGCATAACATAGGGTGTCCCCAAAATCAGACCACCCGCGTGTGTGGCTGCTCGGCCAGTCACAGGTGGTGGAATTTGGGGCCGGCGTCTGCTGTCTCCGTGTCGGTGGAACGGGGTCAGGCCAGGCCCAGCCCGCACTCCCCTGCAGAGGTCAGCTGGTCCAGGCCACGGAGCCTGGCGGGTTCGCTGCTGGCTGTGATCACGATCAATGCATTGATGGGAATGTGAAGAGTTGTGGAAATTCCACTTTGTTTTTTAAAGAAACAGCATCGGTCACCCATAGTCCACCGCTGCCAGCTTTTCTGCACGCTCCAGCTCCCCGTCACGGGGCTTTACCATGTCGAGGGCACCTCACACTGCTCCTTGGCACCATGGCACCCCACTTTCCTGGGGCTCTCATTGTCAGCGGTTTCATTGTATCCCCCAGGGTGTGAGCTGCAGAGGAGGGGGCACTTTCTGTCCCCACCTGCCTGTCACTTCCACCCGCGTTGGGTTTTTTGTGTATTTCTGTCCTGATGCAGCCTGCTTGAACCACCTCACAAACAATAAACCCCTGTTTGGTCTCAGGGCTGTGGGACCCCCTGAGGATGGGAGGAGCCGTCGAGGCTTGCTGGGCTCAGTGGGTGTTGGAGCAGCCGGCCCCCGCCAGGCCTGACTCAGTGTGACTTGAGGCCATGAACCGTTGGTCCTGCCACCCAAACCCAATGTCCACCCCAGAGCTCCCACCACGCAGGATGATCCCAAGAGCTGCCGATTCCACAGCATCTGCTATGCACTGCAGCCCGGGTGCCTTCCTCGAGCTCTGCTCAGCTCTGACCACAGCCAGGAGCTAGGAGGACCCCCCGGGGCTGCAGTAAAGCAAACCAAGGGCCCAGGGCTCCAGGATCATCTGGTCACCCTCCAGTCATAGTGGACTCCAAAGCCCGTACTCTTTCCCCAAAGAGCCCCAGGAAACCGGGACAGAACCGGGCCGGGCCCTGGCAAGCACCAGTCTGTGTTCCATGTCTGGACCTGCCTGTCCTGGACACTGCGTAGGCGTGGAAGCAGACAAGATGTGGCCTTTGGTATCTGGTTTCTTTTGCTTGGCGCATCTCTGCGGCTCATCCGTGTCGTCGCATGTGTGAGTGCTGTGCTTCCTGCTTCGTGAAGGCCGAATGTTCTTCTGTCCGTCGCACAGATGTGACCCATGTTTATCCGTTCACCCGTGTGGACGTCTGGCTGTGTCCGCTTTCTGATGGCCCTGAGCCGTGCTGCTGGGAGCATGCGTGCGCGGACCACCTGGGGGTGTGCTTGTTTCTCTTGGGTGTGTTGCGTCCGTGCATTTTCGCCCACAGTGCAGCCCCCCTCATTATGAGGATGAGCAGGCTGGGGCCAGATGAGGAGACACAGCCATGTGCTCAGCTTCTCAGCTGCGTGTCCCTAGGCGGCCACAGCCCAGCTGCTTCTCCCTTGGTCCCCCCACCTGGGTAGGCCGCGGCCTGCAGGGCAGTTCACTGGGGGTGGCACACCGAGCCCAGGAGCCTCACCAGGAGGGCCAGGCAAGGGGGCACTGGCACCACCCAGAAGAGGCCCCAGGTATGCCTGAGGGCATTCAGGACAGAGGCCAGCCCCACAGCACGGTGGGCGAGCGTCTTTTCTGGAAGTGGGTGTCCAGGCTCCCCTGGGGGCCCAGGTTCATGTCCTATGTCTAGTGTGAAGGCTGAGGCTCAGCATGGCGGGTTTGAGATTGTGTCCACAATCCCAGCAGGCCCCTGCCTCCAGCTGCGCTGCCTCTAAGTGACGGCCCCCACCCCATTGCCCCCTCCCCGGCTGACCCCTGCTGCCACCTGGCTGCAGCTAGCATCTGAAAATCAGAGTCTTCTTTCGGTTGGGACAGGTGGGCTGGGTCTGGCTGGAACGTGGTGGGGCCAGGCCTGCCTCAAGGACCACGCCCAGCCAGCCCCCATGCCAGGGCTTCTTAGGGCTGGTGGAGTGATTGGCTACAGAGGTGTGGGGTTGGGGTACCAAGGCCAGCTGACCCGGTAGCTGCTCTGAGCCTTCAGTGGGTCTGGTGTCGATCAGGAGGACAGGTGGACAGGGCCGGGGACGGGCTGGCCTGGCCGGGCCCACAGGCACAGGACTTGGCTGAGGCAGCCCGGAGAACATGCAGGCATGGCTCGACACTGCATCCTCAGTGGTGCAGGCCACTTCCGGTGCCCCTCTTGGAGTTCAACCACTCCACGGCTGCCTCTGAGAAATGTCTCCCCCTCCCCTCCACAGCTATCTCCAAAGTGCAAAGGGGATTTGGGGCTTGAGCTGCGCTCCTTTGAGGGCGTCCCAGGCGCAGCCTGGCCCGCGAGACCTTAGATGGGCCGTTTCCCCTCTTGGGGTCCCGGTTTCTGCATCGTATGTGTGTGTGTGTGTGTGTGTGTGTGTGTGATGGGGGTCTCACTTTGTCACCCAGGCTGAGTGCAGTGGCGTGACCATGGCTCATAGCAGCCTCGACCTCCCAGGCTCAAGCGATCCTCCCACCTCAGTCTCCCGAGTAGCTGGGACCACAGGCATGTGCCACCACAACCGGCTAATTGTTTTTATTTTTATAGAGACAGGGTCTCACTATGTTACCCAGGCTGATCTCCATCTCCTAGGCTCAAGCGATCCACCCGCCTCAGCCTCCCAAAGTGTTGGGATTACAGGTTTGAGCCACCACACCCAGCCCACTGCATCTTTAAAATGTGATGATGACCCCTGCTCCCCACACCTTACGAGCGTTCTGAGAATCATGTCAGATGGGATAGAACATCCAGGAGGACCTGGGGGCTTTAAGGTCCATCAGTGCAGCAGATGTCCTGGGAAAGCCCATGTCCCAAGCCCCCCAGGGCCCAGCTGCCACAGCTGAAGTGCATGCCACAGCTCTCTGAAGAGGCTGCTGCTCCTGCAGGGGTGGTCAGGCTGCCCACATTAGCACTAGGCATTCGGTCCACCCAGACACAGCAGCCTGGTCCCTTGTCCTGCTGTCTGCTCTCAGGGAGCGCATCTGTTGCTGTGGTGGTCTCCCTGGGGTGACTCAGGAGGCCTGCATGGTTTCCTCATGGTCACTTGCACTGGGACCTTAGCAAGTTTCTGGAATGCAAACCTATGGTGTTGACATGATGGCTGCTGTCCTTTAACTGATGGCTGCTGTCCTTTAACAGATGGCTGCTGTCCTTCCTTGGACCCACTGACCTCTCCATCCCATGTGCGAAGAGCCAAGCATGTGGGCTTATACTCCTTTATCCTTGTGATTTCAGAGCATTTCCCGCCCCCCCCCCCCCCCCCCCCCCCGCAGTCTTGAATGAGAATCTATCTGGTTTAGGCAGAAGTATCTGTGCTGGATGTTACTGCTGAAGGCTGGCTGCAGAGTTCCTGCTTTTCTGGCGCCTGCCAATTGATGGAGCACCCCAGTGGCCAGAGCCTCCTGTCTGCCCCCATGCAGCACGGCCCAGCCCTGTCACTCTGGGCTGTGGGTGAGGAAGCCACATAGGCGTGGAGGGGGCTGGGTCTGGGCTCACACTCACCTCTGCAGGCGCCTTCCCCAGGGCCTCCTGTGGGCCTGGGACATCATCTCCCTGGCTCAGAGCAAGTCCTGATTTACAAACAGGCCCTGAGAGATGAAGGTGGCCAGCTGAGGCCACACAACCAATGGAGGCATGGCTGGGCCCTTTCCCCCAGCTCTGCGGTCCCCAGGCCTCTGCAGGAGGACAGAGGAGGAATTGGGCACAGGGAGGATGCAGAGTGAGTCCGGGACTCAGCTGGATTCCTTCTCAGAGCTTCAGCCTTTCCCAGAGCGGAGGCAGTGTCTGCCCCTGGCCGAGGTTCAGCTAAGTGTGGCCCCAGCTGACGGCTCTATGCGGCCTGAGGAGGCGCCAGTGACCTTTCTTTACAAGAATCCCTTTATCCCAGCCTGAAGGCGAGCGTCTGGGAAGCAGGGGGTAAGGAGCACTTTGGAGGCCTGATAACTGCTGGGAAGGCAGCTGGGGGAGGAAGGGGGGCCATGTGCACTGGCTCTGGCCCCATGCTGCCAAACAGCTGGCCTTGGCATGGGGTCAGAGAGCATGGCCCCTCCCCAGGTGTCCAGAGGCAAGCATCCTCGGGGACACAGGGCTGGCCAGACAGAGGCAGAACCTGACCTGTCCCTCCCCATCTGCTCTGGGCTGGCACCACATGGGACCTCTTGTCTCCCAGTGGTGGAAGGGGTCTTTCATGCCACACATGAGAAATGGAAGGAAGAGCCTGCTCCAGCCTACGCAGTGGGGGTTGGGGAGGGGTGGTCAGCCCAGAGTCAGAGCTCACTCCCTTCCTGTGCCCTCGCCTTTGTCCCCTCCGCAACTCCTAGGTGGCCCAGGAAACTCGGCAGGGCAGGAGGAAGTGGGAGCCATGAGGAGGGGACCAGGAGGTGCCTGTGGTTAACAGGAAGGGGGGTCAAGCAGTGGCTCTGGGTGTGGGTGGGACCCTGCCGCAGGCAGGGTGGCCCCCAGGCGCTGCCACCACGGGGCGGTGTCTTAGCTGTGGTCTCAGGAGTGCAGCAGCTGCACGACACCATCACGGCCACCTGCAGTCCCCGAGAGCCCCACATGTCCATCTGGCCTGGGCACAGGCAGGGGTGGGAGTCTGGGGCCAGCCTGGAGGAGGGTGCTGGGGTCTCAGGAGAGGACCTGGAAGGGGCACCCATCCCTGCCTGCCTGGGCATCCACCTCCTTGCCCAGAGGAGGGCCTCAGGAGTGGCCTCTGCCTGGCTGCCACGGTTCTGGCTCTCTGTCCCACTTACTCTCTGGCCCTCCAGAACGTTCCCCGGCCCTTAGCAGCTCCAGCGTCTCTCAAGCCTCCTTCCAGCCGTGAGCGAATTCATTCTAGAGATGCAGAGTTGGCCCCTGTGTGTGCCCCGCCCCACTGGGTCCAGAGGTGCTTGAGTAGTCAAGGAAGTCAGCTGGGCCAGTGTCCCTTAGCGGAAGCACAGCCCTGCCCAGCCCAGCACAGCTCAGTTCAGGGGAACCCACCCGGGCCAAAGCGAAGCACCGCCAGGGTGCACTTCAGGTCCAAAGAGACGGACGGGGGCGGTCAGCTGCTCCTGAGGACTGACAGCAGGGGAAAGGTTCCTGGACAAAGGGGCTGAGTCTCCAAGGAAGAAGGAGGAGCCCCCTGCAGAGGGCCAGGCAGAAGCAAAAGCCCAGCTCGGGGGCTGGGGTGCAGAGAAAGGGGGGGCCTTCCATGGGCCGAGCTTCTCCCGCGTGCCCTCTCCAGCCTAGTGGGACCACAAGTGGGATTGTCAGCTCTCCCAGGCTGGTGGTTGGCCCTGCCCACGGGCCTGCACCCGGCACCCACACTTGCCCCTCCCCCACCCTCAGCCTCAGCCCCTCTCTGGGTCACAGGATCACCCCCACCCTACCCCCAAGTCCCAGCAGACCTCTGAGGAGACCCACTCACGCAGCTGAAGCCCAGCCCCTGTGGGCTCCCCGGCCCATCCCGCCACATGGCAGAGGAGGCTCCGCTCAGAGCCCATTCTTTCGGTGGACAGCGGGTCTCCACCCCAACCCAAGTCCAAAGTGTTCCCTTTTGGTGCCCCCCTCCCTCCTTTCCAAAAAGCCCAAAGAGGCACAAAGTCATGACTGAGAAGAGCGGCTGGGCAGGGCACCCACCTGGGATGGGCTAGGGACCAGCAGGAGGAGGGGCTGGGGGGCCAGCCCTGCTCACCTTGAGCCTTCACAGGCCGGGGAGTGGGCCTGGCTCACTCTGGACTAGGAAGAGTGGCCCCCACCCTGGTCACTAGGTCTGCCCAACAGCTGAACAAAACCTGGCGCTCCCCCAGGCAAGGGGCACTTGGAGAATTGGTTCCTGGGGGCACAGGCGACCCCCAGCGATGGAAGTCGTGGCTGCTGGGTGGCCAGCGGACAGCTACAGTGGCAAACACACGGCCCCTGGAGGAGAGCAGGAGGCCCTTCCTGTCCTGTGTGGTGACAGCAGGAGGCCCACAAGGCAACCCAGCACCTGATGCGACGTTGGAAGAGGACATTTCCTTAGGCCCCCCAGGAATGGAAGCTGCAGAAGAGGGTTATGGCTGATTTGGACTTGGGGTCAGGTGGTGGCTTCCAGGCCCACCTGTCACCTGCCTGTTTCTGAGCTCTAGGCCTGCACCCTTCCCTCCTCCAAGGCTTGGCCAGAGCTAGGCGCTGGGGACCACATACATCTAGTGACCCCCACACCCACCAAGCCCCGCCTTCTTCCCCAGCCACCCCCTCTTCCCTGGCCTCCGGGCCTGGCCTCCAGAGTGAGCCTCCTTAGGGGACCTTGGGGTCTTGGGGCTGGGGCCCCACCAGGCAGAAACGTGACCTTTCAGACTGGAATTGCCCACACTTCCTCTTTGGCCCCAGGGACAGTCTCACCGTGGGAGGGGCACTCTGGGGCTCCTTCCTCCCAGGCCCCACAGCGTCCCCTCCTGCACTTGTACTTCAGGACTGTGGGGGCAGGGTGAGACCACAGCTGGAGATGGACACAGCACCATGCACAGTGGCGGAAAAGGGTTTGGCAACTGCAGGCTGAGGCCCAGCTGTGTACAGATGAGCAGAGAGTCACTGGGGGCTCTGGGGATGAAGGCGCTGCTGGTGTCAGGGACAGGCCAGCCTCCCGGGGCATGGAGGCCACTGAGAGCGACTGCCACATCAACCTTGGGTGGCCTCAGGCAGGCAGAATCCTGAGGGCTGGGCCTAGAGGGTCCACCTGGAGTCCTTGGTGGCTGGAGCCTGGCCTGGGGCTTCCCCGCAGGCAGTGCAGGCCAGTGGCGATAACAGGCCTTTTGTGTTTCCCAGTTTGAGTGGGATCCCAGGTCGCTGCTGCCTCAGCCAGCGTGTCTGTTTCCTTGTCCACCCATCCTTCTTTCCTTCTCTCCCTCCCCTCATGGGGTGTTCCCATCAGGGGCTGTGCTCCCTGGGGCTCCCAGCCTTCAGCTTTCACTACAGTGGATGAAAGTCCTGCCAGCGCCAAGAGGTCCTCATTCCTCAGCAGCTCACACCCTGCAGATGCCAACTCTCCGTTATTCCTTAGGCAATGCCTGGCGTGGCAGATGGCTGGGGGATGGGAACCTCACTAGGGTTCCAGTGGAAATCAACCCGAAACTAACTCTGCTTACCTCTCTGAGGACCCTGCCCTGACCTGGAGACCTCAGGAACAGTGGAGAGGCAGGCAGGCACCCCAGGCACCTCCACTGGGGAGTGTCTGCTGCACAACCACCCAGGGTCTCCACCCCAGAGCCGTGCGACACATGACAGGCAGCCTGTGTGAATCCAAACACATGGGAAGCACCTGCCGCATGTCCCTGCCTTGGCTGCTAGGACAGAGCCACGATCAGACCCCGCCAGCCCTCACCTGCGCTGAGTCTGGTGGGACAAGAGAGTGTGCGAAGAACAAAGAAGTGCAATGTGGAGCCCTCCAAGGACTCCCAGTGCTACATGGAGAGTCCGAATCGACTCCCAGAGTGGCCAAGCCTCCAGCAAGTGACATTGAAGCTGAGAGTGGAATTTGAGAAGGACCGGGCCAGGTGGAGATGGTGGGCGGGCGCATTCAGCAGGAATGGGAGCATAAAGGGGCCAGTGTGGCTGGAGCAGAGTGGGCGACAGAGTAGGCTGGGGAATGGGGTGGCGGGGAGGGCTTGGGGAACAGGGATGAGATGAGACTGGATTTGTTCTAAATGCCATATGGAGCCACTGGGGAGATGTGGCCTTTAAAATGAACAAAACACCTCCCTACCAGGTGACCATATGGGAGCACTCAGCAGGCACCTCTCAGCTGTAGGGCATCAGGAAGTCCAAGGCATGGGGGGCTCCAGAAGGGCTCCACAGACCAGGATGCCTTGTGATGAGAGCTGCTGCCCACCCTGTCTGAGCGGGTCAGAGGTGGTCTGCAGGGCCCGGGGCACTGGACACTGGTCTGGGGTTGTTGGCACACAGAGTGATAGTCCCTGGTACACACCTGTATTGCATTTGGATTGGTGAGTGTCTGTTCTGTATCAGTGTTTCAGACATTATTTGAATACCACCTCAGATGTGTCTGAGTGTGAGGTGAATGGGAAGGAAGGTGGAATCAGGCTGGTCAACTGACTGGCTGGAAAGCTTCATGGAGGGATAGAGGGGTGGCAGGTGGGTGGATGGATGAATGGATGGATGGACAGGAGGATGGATGGATGCCTGAAAGGGAAGGAGGGTGGGTGGATGGGTGGATGGATGGATGGATGGATGGATGGATGGATAGATGGATGGATAGGAGGATGGATAGATGGTTTGGTGGGTGAGTGGGTGGGTGGATGGATGGATGGATGGATGGATGGACAGGAGGATGGATGGATGGTTTGGTGGGTGGATGGATGGATGAGTGGGTGGATGGATGGATAGATGGGAGGACAGTAGATGGATGGATGGATGAATGGATGGATAGATGAATGGGTGGATGGATGGATGGATGGACGGATGGATGGATGAATGAATGGGTGGATGGATGGATGGATGGATAGATGAATGGGTGGATGGATGGACAGATAGGAGGATGGTAGATGGATGGATGGATGGATAGATGGACAGGAGGATGGATGGATGGTTTGGTGGGTGGATGGATGGATGAGCGGGTAGATGGATGGATGGATGAATGAATGGGTGGGTGGATGGATGGATGGATGGGAAGATGGTGGATGGATGGATGGATGCCTGGGAGGATGGATGGATGGATGGGAGGATGGATGGGTGAGTGGGTGGATGGATGGATAGATGAATGGGTGGGTGGATGGATGGATGAGTGGGTGGATGGATGGATAGATGGGAGGACAGTAGATGGATGGATGGATGAATGGATGGATAGATGAATGGGTGGATGGATGGATGGATGGACGGATGGATGGATGAATGAATGGGTGGGTGGATGGATGGATGGATGAATGAATGGGTGGGTGGATGGATGGATGGATGAATGGGTGGATGGATGGATAGATAGGAGGATGGTAGATGAATGGATGGATGGATGGATTGATGGTAGATGGGATGACGGTAGATGGATGGATGGATGGATGGATGAATGGGTGGGCGGGTGGATGGATGGATGGATGGATGCCTGGAAGGGAGATGTATGTATGTATAGATGGAGGGATACAAGGGAGCGGGAGAGTGTGGTGTATAGATGAGTGGATGGTGGCACTCACAGACTAAGAAGTCCCACTGGATGTCATTGGTGCTAGGAGAAGGCATGTGGGGTATCTGAGCAGAAAGGTACCAAGATCCCTATGCCCTCTGCATCTTGGCCCAGGTGGAACTGGAGCAGACAGCCAAACAAGGCAGCTGAGGCTAGGTTGTGAGCCCCTCTCCCTGCCCCAGGAGGTTCCGAGTGAGGGAGACCTACCTGGGCATCACTGTCACCACACTGCCTGGGACATCCCGGGGCTCTCTGTGGGTCCTGAGAGCAGGCTCGCTCTCAGAGGGAGCTCTCATTGGCTGCTTGGTGCCCAGCCCAGCCTGGGTGCTCGGAAAATCTCAGCTGGCTGAGTGTGTAAGCCCGGCCTCCGCTCAGCTGCTGGTTCCCAGCCTGAGCTGCACCTGGGCAAGTAGGACATGTTTGTTGTGATTGACAAGTAGGGACAGGACTTCGCACCTGCCCGCTTCCCTGTGGCAGGTTGGCTGAGCCGAGCTGAGACACTGAGTGGGCAGACGCTCAGCGGCTGGGTTTTCGAATCAGTTCCACCTGGCTCAAGGACAGGCATTGCTGATTGTTAGCTCTGTGACCTGGGCCAGAACGCCAGCTTCTCTGAAGCCAGTTTCCCTGTGTGTAAGATGGCCAAAGTCATGAGCCGGGCCAGGGGCCGGGTGAGGGAGGGGCTGGCCCAGCCTGGCTGCAGCCTTGGAGCCCCTCCCCACTCTGACTTCAGGACTGGGGGCACAGAGGGGGCTCTGGGGTGGTGGACAGAAGCCCCCAGGACCACAGACACCCTGGGCCACCCAGCCCACTCCTGAAGCCACAGCAGGAAAGGCTCTGTGTGTCTGAGGCGCCCCCAGCAAAGCCCAGGGCCATGGGAGAACTCGAGGCCTTTGTCCCAGGCTTGGCAGGATGCCACTGGCCTGCCCAGAGGCAGCAGGAAGCAGCCCCAGAAAACTGGGAAAGGAGGAAAATTGACCAGTAGTTTTTAAGGAGTTCGCCCTTGGGAAGTGGACACAGGATTAGAAGCTGGAGGGGATGCTCTGCCAACCCCTGTCAGGTCACGATTACAGGGCGAGGCCTTCCATTCCCTGAACCATGGTTTTCTCGTCTGTAAAATGGGCTGAGACCTCGGTGGATCTGGCGCCGTCAACTTCAAGTGCCTGCAAAGGCATGACTGCAATCAATTATCCTCTGCTTGGCCCAGCACTACTAGGGGTAGGGCTGGTGGGGAGCAGGACAGAGGGGACCGCCTGTTGTCCTCTCTCCTTCCAGGGGAGGAAACAAGAAACCCGCTTCTGAACCCACAGGGGAAAGGCAGGTCTGCCAGTGGGCGGGGCTGGGAGAGCGAGGCAGGTGGGTGTCAGGGCCTGGCTGTGGGTCCTCCCTCTTTTGTGAAGCAGGAAGGAAGCTCCCACCGGGAATGCAACGTCTTGGGCTGGGCGTGGACGCAGGTGTGCCTGGCCGTGAGCGCCCAGAGCTCCCTCTCTTGCTGGGGTGCATGTGGGTGCAACTGAAACCGTTGGGGCACCCAAGCTTCAGGCGGGCTTAACCAGAGGCGCTCCTGGGACCCTTAGGTGGATGGCAGGCCAGGCTCCTGGACTGCCCAACACCAGGCCAGCCACTCCCTGGTGCTCAGGGACCACCTGGTCTCAACCCCGTGCGTCTTCTCCATAGAAGCTCTAGACCCCTCCCCACCACAGAGTGCCGTCACATGGTCGGGAGGGAAAACCTGTGTCTCAAAGTGGGTCTGCTTGGCTGCGGCCAGGGTCTCACAGAACCTGGGGTAGGGGTTCTGAGAAGGACATCTTCCGAGGGTGGTGACGAGCCTCTCTGACCAGGACTCCGTCCAGCCCTCCTGCTAGGCGTGGAAAAGGCTGGCACCAGCCAAAGCCATTCGCCTGACCTGGGCTGTCCTGGCCGACCACCCACCACCAGGCTCCCAGGGCCCAGGCCCTCTTCACCCTGCCTCAGAAGTCCCCTGAGAGAGAGACTTCTCAGCCAGGGGCACCCCCACCACGTGGCTCTGAAGCCCCTTCCGGGGCGGTGACCTCCTGCTGCCCCTCCTTCCTTCCTTCCAGAAGCCCCCGAGCGCCCACAGCATGAAGGAGGAGGCCTTCCTCCGACGCCGCTTCTCCCTGTGTCCGCCTTCTTCCACCCCTCAGAAAGTCGACCCCCGGAAGCTCACCCGGAACCTGCTCCTCGGCGGAGACAATGAGCTCTACCCACTCAGCCCAGGTAAGTGCCGGCCGTGGGCAGGGCAAACTGGCCCTCAACTTGGGCCCGGTGGGGTGACCCCGGGCGGCCCGACCCCTCCGTGCCCCTTGAGGTCCACAGCCTCCAATGCCGGGGACTGTGCGGGTTTCATGATCAAACTGTTTGTAGCTCGGTAGAGCGCCGGGTAATACGGCTTCTTGGCTTGACCTGTGGAGCCAGGTGAAGCCCATCTGGTTGAGGAGGGGGCTCCCACAGCCCAGGCTTTGGGAGTTATGTAGTGCAGTCGTCCCAAAACAGGCTCCAGGGACAGGTGGCCTGAGCCCCAGTCCTGGCAGGGTAACCCCAGGCCAGCTACTTGACCTCTCTAGGCCTTAGTTGGCTGATCTGTAAAATGGGACAATATTAGTACCTACTCCCAGCTACACGTGGGTCCTGGGCTCTGGGAGGGAACAGTTGGAACTAGGCCTGCCTTCGTGCAATTGTGGATAAAGCACCCAGCACACAGACTCAGAACCTCTGCCTGCCAATGCTGCCACGCTCCAGGCACCTCACTATTCACAACCCCTGCCCCAGCCAAGGCTGAGCTGTGACTGCTGTCCCCCAGAAAACCCAGCCGTTCCTCCCCTGTTCCCCTGAGAGTAGAAGGTAGCGGCAGGCACCTGCCTGGGGGGCCTCTCCCCAGCTCTGCCCCCCTCCTTTCATGGGCTGCTTTGGGGCTGAGGAAGTGGGAGCCCCAGCCCTGCCTGGCTATGGTCATCTGTCCTTCTCTGGGGGAAGTGGGAGAGCATTGGGCGGACCCACCACCCAGGCTCGAGGGGCATGTGGATGGTCACAGCCAAAGTCCCATCCAATAGATGGAAAAAGAGAGTCCCAGTGTAGAGGTGGCCTTGCTGAAGGTGCTATGGCAGGCAGGGGCACTCGACACCCGGCAAGGTAAATCCCACACCTTTTATTCTCTGCTGTCACGTTCACCCTGGCCGGAGGCTTAGAAGCACTTGCAGAGTCAGGGGTGGGGAGGGGAAGGCCCGGGTCCCAGCTGCTGGTCAGTTTCAGAGGGACTCGGACCACCAAGCAACTGGCCCAGGCGGTGCAGAACATGGGCTGGGAAGGGCCTTTTCTGAGGAATGGAGGTGGCAGGTCCCAGGCCAGGGGAGTGGGGTGGGTGTGGACAGGCTGCGAGGAGAAGGACCAGTGTTGACCTCCCCCTGCCCAGGGCACCTGCACCCTATCCCTTTGAGTGGTCCGAGGGCCCCAGCCTTTGAGTCCTCCCAGCCAGGAGACAGCATCCACATGGGAAGTAGTTTGCTGGAGGCCACAGGCCAAGCCCCTAGAACCATATGAGAAAGCACCAGAGAAAAGAGCGCTCCTGCTGGCCTCCCACCAGCACTCTGGGTCAGGGGTGTAGCACTCTGCAGATGGGGAAGCAGAGGCTCCTGGGTGGGGGAGCAGCCACCGCCAGCCAGGGGCAGTGATGTTCTGTGACTGTGAGTGGCCACAGTCCAGGACCTTTGGACAGAACCACTTCCTCAGGTCACCGTCCTGGCTTTTCCGTTCATCCCCATCCAGTCCCTGCCCAGGGCTGTCAGGGAAGGACGGCTGTAGACCCCAGGCCTTCCAGCTGGTCTGTGGCATCTGTCCACGCACCCAGCCTGTTGCTGGCCTGTCGCCTGAGGCCTTGGCAGGATGGGGCTCACTCCAGCCCCCAGCCCCTCCGAGTCTCAGTGCCAGGGACCGGGGCAGTCAACCCTCGCCCACCAGCCACAGGAAGCAGCGGAAGCGGCCCTGCTGGGCAGGCCTCAGGCCTCCCCTGCAGCCATCCCCTCCTTCCTCCTGCCCAGAAATCATATCTTGGGAAACTGGCACCAAAGCAGACAGAGCCGGGAAGGGGAGGCCATTTCCCCCAGGAGCAAACGCAGACACCTCAGGTCTCCCTCCTTCGCCTCTCCCTCCTTACCCAGCCTGCCAGGGTGGGATGGCGGACAGGACTGACCACCTCCCGGCACGAGCCCAGCACGCAGGGGCCGGCAGCATCCAGCCAGAGGGATGCACAGTCCAGGGGCCCCAAACCTGCCGTGTGTCTTTGAGACTGGATGTCACATTCTTTGTCTGAAAACTGGGGACTCTGGCCTTCACAGACCCCAAATTGCACACCACAGCAGGCCCAGGATGCCAGTTCCTACCAGCTCCTGTCCCAGCTTCCTCCCTGTAGGTCCTGGAGGCCCTGCCAGTTCTCTTGGCACACTCCTCCCACAGTGACGCTCGCTGGCGTTTATTACACCTCTCAGGCAGTGTCCTGTTCCTGCCACCACCTCCGGCTGACTTCCTGCCCCTCCCAGGCCATCCGCACCCACCCCTCGCCTGCCCCACACCAGGCAGCCGGCCTGAGAAGCCCGGCCCCGCCCACCACGCCTGGGTCCTCACTCCTACCGCTCTCTTGCAGGGAAGGACATGGAGCCCAACGGCCCGTCGCTGCCCAGGGATGAAGGGCCCCCGACCCCAAGCTCTGCCACGAAGGTGCCACCGGTAAGAGCCTGGGTGTAGGAGGATCCATGAGCCAGAGCCTGGCTCTGGGGACAGCAGGAAACGGCTGGGGAAAAGGACAGCAGGGCGTCCAGCTGAGCCTGCCGTTCCAGCCTGTTCCAGGAAAACAGCTCCCAATCCTAGACTGTGCTGCTCCGGGAGGGCTGCTGGTGGATATTTGGGCTGTTTTCACCATATAGCTGTCATCAAAAATGCTTCTGTGAACATGTGTGCACGTGTATTTGACTATCAGTTTTCAGTTCTGTCGGGTATAAACCTAGAGTAATTGGAATTACTAGGTCACATGGTAATTCCAGGATGACAATAGAACCCTCAAAATTCTCTGTTTAACTTTGGAGGAACTGCCAAACTCCTTTCCCAGTGGCTGCACCATCTTACATGGCCACTCGCAGTGCACAAGGGCTCCAGTTCCTCACATCCTCACCAACGCTTGCTATTTTCTGATTTGTCGTTTTCTTTTTTCTTTTTTTTTGAAACGGAGTCTCCCTCTGTCACCCAGGCTGGAGTGCAGTGGCACGATCTCGGCTCACTGCAAGCTCCGCCTCCCGAGTTCACGCCATTCTCCTGCCTCAGCCTCCAGAGTAGCTGGGACTACAGGCGCCCACCACCACGCCCGGCTAATTTTCTGTATTTTTAGTAGAGACGGGTTTCACCATGTTAGCCAGGATGGTCTCGATCTCCCGACTTCATGATCCACCCGCCTCGGCCTCCCAAAGTGCTGGGATTACAGGCATGATTTGTTCTTTTTTGCATTATTTTTATAGCTATCCTAGTGGGTATGAAGTAGCATCTCACTGTGGCTTCAGTTTGCATCTCTAATGACTGATAACATTGAACATCTTCATGCTCTTGTTGGCCATTTGTATGTCCTGTTTGGAGAAATGTCTATTCCAGTTATTTGTCCATTTTTGGAATGGGTTGTTTGCCTTTTTGTTGCTGAGCTGCAAGAGTTCTGTATGCATTTTGGATATTAGGTCCTTATCCGATACATGATTTGTGACTACTTCCTCCCGTTCCGTAGGTGGTCCTAAATTATATTTTTAAGGAATTTTCATAGGTTGCAAAGTTCTGGTCAGCCTGAAGTTCACAGTTCTGAGCAGCATTTCTCATCTCTCAGGTGCCTCCTTGTGGCACTGTGCGCTGATGCACAGTAGCACTGAGGAGTGAGCAGAGGACCTGGCGTGCCTAGATGGGGTACCCACCTGGCCTGCAGGAGGGAGGAGTGGGCAGGCACTGTCTGCAGTGCTGGGGCTGCAGGGGCTGCAGTGACCAGACCCAAGGGTCCTGCCCAGTTGGGGAGCAGGGGTTGCAAGTGTTCCATCCCACGCCCCCCGGTCTTGCCTCTCTCTTCCTATGTTGCCTCAAATACGCACAGCTCCATTCAGCTGCATCTAGTAGGGAGCTGGGCAGAGGGGAATTGGCAGCAGGTTCGTGCGTCCGTCCGTCCGTCCATCCATCCATCCATCCATCCATCCATCCATCCATTCATTCGAGATGCTTGCTAAGCCGCCAGCTGCTGGTGTGAATGGGCAGTAAGGTAGAACTGTCCCCTGGTGGAAGCCATAGACAGTCATCAGCTCACCACAGAAACGGCTGCGTGGCTGTATTGCAAAATCCTGGGCGGGCCAAGGGTGGTGTGTGTCACTAGGACCTGTGCCAGCAGGGACATGAGCTGTCCTGCTTCTGGGGAGGCAGCTCAGGGGGCCTGAGAAAGAAAGGAGCAGGGGCTATCCAGCCACAGGGAAAAGCATTCCAGGCTGGGAACAGCATGTGCCAAGGTAACTGAGGGCATCATGAACAAGATCCTGGCTCAGGGGACTCCCAGGAGGGCAACTTAGGACACCTTCTCTGCCAGCCTGGGTCCCTGGAGGCCTGTCAACTGGCCAGGGTCCAGCACATGCCTCATCACTCAGATCTGCCTCCTCCTTATCACTCATCGTCAGCCCAAAGACTGCTTCCAAGTCAGAGCCCCCCAGGCACCCAGTCTTGTGCCCTTTTCTTCTTATGATCCTGAATGCTCTTACTTGGCTAAGAAAGTGCCACACTGGAGCGACACTGCCTGGGTTCAGTCCCAGCTCAGCTCCTTATTAGCTGTGTGACCTTGGGCAGGTTTCTGAACCTCTCTGTGCATAGGCTTTTCCTCTGCACAATGCTGATGATAACAACGATGATCTGAGCTGTGGGATCTAATGTGCTTACATCCATTCACAGAACTGCAGAACCGCAGTGCTCACCTGACCCCTGGCTCTTCCCGCCTCTGCGTGCTGGTGGCTGGTCTGTCTCTCCCTGAAAGAGCAGGACACTGGCATCTTTACTTTCTAACCTCAGTGCCTAAGGCCAAGCCTGGTGCCCAGTGCTGCCAGGACCGCCAGTCTGTGGAACGGTTCCATGCCCTGCCCCTTGCTAGCTCTCCACCTCTCTGTGCCTTGATTTCCCAGGCACAGAAATAAAATAGGGACAATAACCGGCCCCACCTCATGCATGGCTGGAGAATGAGGGGGATGAATACAGGCAGCACCCGAACAGGACCTGGTGCCCCAGCAGACAAGGCTTTAGCTCTGTACTTAGCACCATCATGATTGAGGTGGGGGCAGTCCCCAGCGCCCAAGGCTTCTAGCCAGGAGAAGGCCTGAGGGAGGCTTTCCTCGCCCTGGAGGCTCCGCTGGAAAGTGCTGAGCACCCGCAGACGCCCAGCCAGAGCAGGGCAGGACGGGCACGCTTTCTCTGGAAAAGGCCAGACGGCATTTAGGCCCCGCCGCGGCGCAGGCTCCATTCCAGGTACTCAGCGCAGCCATCCAAGCACGAGAACAGCCACGGACAACGCCTGCCGGATCGCCTGGCCGTGTGCCAAGGAAACCTTATTTATGGACTCCTCATTTGAATTTCATATAATTTTCACATCTCACAAATTATTCTTGTGATTTTTTTTCAACTGATTAAAACTGTGGAAGCTGTTCTTAGCTTGCAGACCACGCGGAAGGAGGCAGCAGGCAGGATTCGGGTCGTAGCTTGCTGTCCCCAGCCTGCGGGCTTTAGACCTGGTTCTGTGTCCCAACTCGCCCCCTACCCTGCCTCAGGTTCCCCATCTGTAGAAGAACCGTGGCCGCCTTCTGCCTCCAAGATATTGGGACTGCCGCCCTGGGCCCGTGCAGTCAGCCACGTGCTGGGCTCAGGTTCGGGCCTGGACAGTGACCTGTGCCCATGGCTCCCAGGGGATGGGGTGGGCACCCCCACTGCACACCCCCCACCAGTACGTTGGCCCTGCCCAGAGCTGGGCACATGCAATGGCCAAGGAGCAGCCATGCTGGGTACCGTGGGGGGAAGACAAGGCAGGGAAGCTGTTCTTTTGGGTGGATGCAGGGCTGGTCCTCAGAGACCCAGCCTGAGTGCTTGTTGCCGCCATCTCATGGCCGCCGCCGGGCTCCTCTTCTGCGAACTCCACCCTCTGGCACCCTGACTGCTTTCCTCAGAGGCCTCCCAAGTGTCCCCTCAAAGACGGCTGTCCCTCAGGGCTCAGTCAGACCCGTAGGAAGTAAGCCCTAAACGCTGATGTCCCCACATTTCCCTCCTTCGTGACTGCCCTGCCCCATCCCAGCATGTGCCCTGGGGCGGATGGGTCCCCTCCTGTCACTGGCGTGTGCCCGTGGAGGGGCGCTCGGCAGCCACCCTTGTTCTTCCATCCCCCCGTGGCAGCCCGGGAAGTGCTGGTGGGGGGGGGATGGAGGGTGCCAGGTGGGAAACGAGCGGAGCGCCCTTCTCTGACTTCTGCCTCTCATATCCTTGGCATCAGGCCAACCTGGGCTCCTAGCCCTGGGCCGTCCCCTGTGCCCTGTCCCCCACACCCACCTCTCTCTTGTAGGCAGAGTACAGGTTGTGCAACGGGTCAGACAAGGAATGTGTGTCCCCCACCGCCAGGGTCACCAAGAAGGAGACTCTCAAGGTGAGCCCGGGCCTGGGGAGGGTGCAGCAGTGTCATTGTCAGACCGACGACCACCTGAGCCAGGGAGGTCATCTTCCCTGCCTGTCAAAAGGAGGGGACAAACCGCACCTGGTCGCCTCCACGCCCCCTGCTCCCTCTCCTGCCCCTGCCCCTGCCCCTGCCCCTGGACCCATCCCTGGGCTGGGTGGTGGGAGGAGCTGGGGCAGCTGAGCACCTTCTCCCATGACCCACCGCGGGTGCCCCGGGCCCAGGCACAGAAGGAGAACTACCGGCAGGAGAAGAAGCGCGCTACACGGCAGCTGCTCAGCGCTCTGACAGACCCCAGCGTGGTCATCATGGCCGACAGCCTGAAGGTAGGTGACGCCCAGCCACCGGCCACCCAGGACGCGGGTCAGCGTGCTGCTGCCATAACAAAGGACCACAAACCAGGTGGCCTGAAACGATGGAAATTCACTTCCCTGCATCCAGCCGTATCACTGCAGCCTCTGCTCCGTCCTCATGAGGCCTTTCCTTATCCACCTGTCTCCTCCTTTTTATGAGGACACCGGTGGGAGGCATTAGGGCCACCTTACTCCAGTGTAGCCCCATCTTCACCTGATTATGTCTGCAGAGACCCCATTTCCAAATAAGGTGGGGCCTGGCCAGTGGGCAGAGGGCGCTGCGGAGGGAGCCATCGCTGCGGCTTCCGGGAGAGGACCCCACATCAGGGCCGGGTGTCCTGTGTTCAGGCCTCACGGAGACCGTGGCCATTCACTTGCCTCTGAGCCTCCGTTTCCCCTTGTGCACAGTGGAGGTAAAACTGCCCAACTCCAAGGCTGCTGGGCAACGCATACCAGATAAGTGTGCCCAGCCCTGGTGTCTGCAGAGCCCAGGCCCATGTAGGCTCCTTCTACCCCATACCAAAATTATGAATCAAAAGTTAGGTGCAAAAGTGAGTATTTAGAATGAGAAAAGAAGACAACTACTTTCAGAATTTACAGAGCTGCCAGGCCAGGCGCAGTGGCTCACGCCTGGAATCCCAACACTTTGGGAGGCCAAGGTGAGTGGATCACCCGAGGTCAGGAGTTTGAGACCAGCCTGTCCAAAATGGCAAAACCCTGTCTCTACTAAAAATACAAAAATTGCCAGGCATGGTGACGGGCACCTGTAATCCCAGGTACTCGGGCGGCTGAGGCAGGAGAATCGCTTGAACCTGGGAGGCAGGGGTTGCAGTGAGCCAAGATCACGCAACTGCACCTCCAGCCTGGGCAACAGAGACGCCGTCTCAAAAAAAAAAAAGACTCTACAAAGCTGCCAGTTACAATAGTCACACCACTCATTGCTGGCTCCTCCCTGAGGCCCTTGACCTTAAACTTGACCCACATGACCCTCACAAGTAAATCTGTCCCTGCTGCCACGTATGCATTCACCATAACACATGGGCTCCTTTTAAAAACTGAACAAGGACCCTGCCCTGAGTTCCACTCTGAGTCCTGGGGCACCGCTTGCCGTGGCTTGGCCCCTGCTCGGGCACAGGAGGGACACAGGACACCACCCCAGGGAGTGGGGGCGAGGAAGGGGTGAGTTCCGAACTGGTGTGGGGGAGTGAGGGAGGAGAAGGGCCCCTCGGCAGCCCACCCTGGGCTGTGCCTGGCTCCCCGCCAAGCCATCAAGATGCCCCAGGAGTGGCGGCCCCGGAGGGTGGGCATTGACGCCAGCACCCTCCCTGCAGATCCGCGGCACCCTGAAGAGCTGGACCAAGCTGTGGTGTGTGCTGAAGCCGGGGGTGCTGCTCATCTACAAGACGCCCAAGGTGGGCCAGTGGGTGGGCACGGTGCTGCTACACTGCTGTGAGCTCATCGAGCGGCCCTCCAAGAAGGACGGCTTCTGCTTCAAGCTCTTCCACCCGCTGGATCAGTCCGTCTGGGCCGTGAAGGTGCTGCAGAGGGTTGGGGTTGAAGACAGTGGCCCTGTAGGGCCAAGGGGCTCATTCCTGGGGCCCTGGTGGAGGGCGGAGCCAGCCAGCGAATGGCCCCCTTGGGGCCTCGAGCAGGTCTCTCACCTTCTCTGAGCCCAACATGAGGCCAGGGGATCAGATATGGCCACTGGTCCTCCATGTGAAGGACACGGCAGGCTGCAAGGAGGTGGCAGGGTGGCACCAAGGTCACCCCAGCCCCTCACCCAGCTGCTGTCCAGGAGGGACAACAGTGGCCGCTCCCCAGGGGTGGCTGAGGAACAGCACGCAGCCCTCACCCCTCCTAACCCCGGGGCTGCCCTGCCAGCTCTAACGGGTAGGAAACCAGAGAAACCCTGAACACCTGGTTACGTCTGGATTTCAGAGAAACATCAGGGCTCTTTCATACAAGTATGACCCCAGTCGTGCATGGGAAATACTTACACCAAAAAGCTACTCATGGTTTCTCTGGGATTCCAACATCACTGGGCATCCTGGATGTGCCTTTGCTGATTCTGGACACCCCAAGTTGGGAGGCTCAGAGCTGGAAAGCTGAGGGCAGAGCTGCCGGCTAAGAAAGGGGACAGAGGTCCTCCACCTACCCGCCTCTGCAGCCAAGTGTCTACCTGGCCAGGTGCCTGGCCCCACCTGGTGGCCCTGTGGCCTGGGGGTGTCCAGGTGGTCCCGGGTGTGAGTCCACATGGTTCTGCCTGACCTGTCTGTGCAGCTGGCCCTGGGTGTGGCCTCGGGTGACACCCAGATCTCTCTCTCTCCAGGGCCCCAAAGGTGAGAGCGTGGGCTCCATCACACAGCCCCTGCCCAGCAGCTACCTGATCTTCAGGGCCGCCTCCGAGTCAGATGGTGAGTCCCTACCAGCTTGTGCATCTCCCCAGTGCCCCCACCTGAAGTGGGCCCCCTTTGGAGGTTGTAGCCCAGGTACAGGTGGCCCCAGTTCAGTCCCTTCTACTGCCTGGCGGCAGCCTGAAGTCTGGCCAGGATGAACCCAGCTTAGAGTCAGGCCTGCACTCACAGAGCCCCCATGCCTAGCCTCAGTTTCCCCATGAGTAAAATGTGACATTAAAATACCATCTGTCAAAGGCCAGGCGTGGTGGCTCACATCTGTAATCCCAGCACTTTGGGAAGCCAAGGCAGATAGATTACTTGAGGTCAGGAGTTCAGGACCAGCCTGGCCAACATGGTGAAACCCCGACTCTACTAAAAAATACAAAAATTAGCCAGGCGTGGTGGCAGGCGCCTGTAATGCCAGCTACTTGGGAGACTGAGACAGGAGGATTGCTTGAACCTGGGAGGTGGAAGTTGCAGCGATCCAAGATCATGCCATTGCACTACAGCCTGGGCGACAAGAGCAAAAGTCCATCTTAAAAAAAAAAAAAAAAAAAACCTGTCACCCCAATGTTATGAGAACCCAGTGACCTTATAAGAGCACCCATATAACAATTACTGAGCTCCAACCACATGCCAGTGTGAACCCCAAACATCTGAGACAGGTCTCAGTTAATTTAGAAAGCTTATTTTGCCAGGCCAGGTGCAGTGGCTCACACCTGTAATCCCAGCACTTTGGGAGGCCAAGGCAGGTGGATCACCTGAGGTCAGGAGTTTGACCAGCCTGATCAACATGGAGAAACCCTGTCTCTACTAAAAATACAAAATTAGCTGGGCATGGTGGTGGGTGCCCGTGATCCCAACTACTCAGGAGGCTGAGGCAGGAGAATCGCTTGAACCCAGGAGGCAGAGGTTGCAGTGAGCCAAGATCACACTACTGCACTCCAGCCTGGGTGACAGAGGGAGACTCCATCTCAAAAAAAAAAAAAAACTATATAGTTTATTTTGCCAAGGTTGAGGCCACGCCTGTGACACAGCCTCAGGAGGTCCTGATGACATCTGCCCAAGGTGGTCAGCGCACAGTTTGGTTTTATACATTTTAGGGAGACACGAGACATCAATCAACACGTGCAAGATGAACATTGGTTCGGTCTGGAAAGGCGAGACAATCAAAGCAGGGAGGGGGCTTCCAGATCATAGGTAGATTAGAGACAAATGGTTGCATTCCTTTGAGTTTCTGATGAGCCTCTCCAAAGGAGGCAATCAGATATGTATTTATCTCAGTGAGCAGGGGGGTGACTTTGAATAGAATGGGGGGGCAGGTTGGCCCCAAGCAGTGCCCAGCTTGACTTTTCCCTTTAGTTGCGTGATTTGGGGAGCCCAAGATATTTTCCTTTCACATTTCCCCCCTTTTTAAAAATCTTTTGGAGAAAGCATTTTAGAAGAAAACAAGTCTCTCATCTCAGGTTCCACCTGATCTCTCATGGCTAGGATGGTTTATTCCTACACAGGTCGGTCCCAAGTTGTTAGGAAAGCTCATTTTTAGAAGGTTGTGAAGTCTCATGTCCTGTGAGGAGAAAATAGTGGGAGGAAGGGAGAAAAACAACAACAAACGAAAGAACAAGCCTGGGAAACTGGTATAGGCCACATTTCTCTGAAGTCCATACGTCAGTAGGCAGGCATGAAAGTGGCTTATGTATGTAAGTAGGTTGCTGTTATTTTCTTCTGAAGTTTAAGTTTGCAGGGCTTTAAGAAAGCACAGCTTAGTCTTCAGTGACTCCAAATTAGGAAAAAATGAAGGAAAAAAATTGAAAACATTATTTTGAAGACTTGTAGCCAACAAAAATTAGAATTTCATCCAAAGTGTAGAAAATAACAAAAATTGAAAAACATTAGGGAAGACTAGAATCTAACAACAGCTGTACTATAGTTTTTGAAACATAATTTTTTCTCTCCAGTTTCCTATTTTAACTAAGGACGAGTCATGGTAGGACTGGTTTGCTTTATTATACTTGGACTAATTATTTATATACAGTGCAGCAAGAGTAATTATTTTTTACATAGGCTTTTAAATTGTCTTTGATGGAACTTTGTTCCATAGAAGGAATCTCAGATAAGACTTTTTTAAAGCTGAGCCCAGTCATAGATTTGTACCATTAAATGCCTATAAGTTGGGTGAATTATTATCTTCTTGAGGTTCCAAGATAAATTTGGAGCTCCTGGGCCTGTCAGAAAGTGACATTCTTTACTTACCACAGGTCAGGAACCCTGTACAGGGACTGTGTAGATGAGATATGAGGCCAGTTTTTCCAAGGGGCTTTCATTGGCTCCATAAGTCAAGTTTCAGTCCTTAAAGGAAAGCACATCATTCCAGGCAAAGCCTTGGTAAAATAACCAATTTCTCCAATTGTGTCCTGTTACAAATGAAAACAGATTCTTACTGCACTTATGCAAATAACTGTATTGTCATAAGTAACTAATACTCACAGATAGTTTTCAAATTCTATAAAAATTAGGTAGAGAGAAACAAATACGCTCCAAATTTTGTTCATAGGAGTATACTTTACTCAATTGTTAAAAGCTGTAAATAGCTTAAAGTTTTCTTGACTCTGAAAAACAAAACAAAGGATCCGCAATGTTTTAAGCAAAAAGTCAAGAAGATTACTTCACACTTCTTTTTTTTTTTTTTTTTTTTGTGTGTGATGGAGTCTCACTCTGTTGCCCAGGCTGGAGTGCAGTGGCGCCATCTCGGCTCACTGCAACCTCCATCTCCCGGGTTCAAGCGATTCTCCTGCCTCAGCCTCCTGAGTAGCTGGGATTACAGGCATCCGCCACCATGCCCAGCTAATTTTTGTACTTTTAGTAGAGATGGGGTTTTGCCATGTTCGCCAGGCTGGTTTCGAACTCCTGACCTCAAGTGATCCACCCACCTCAGCCTCCCAAAGTGCTGGGATTACAGGCATGAGCCACCACACCTGGCGATTACTTCACACTTCTATTAGTTTAGTCCATGCAGTTAATTCCTGTTCTGCTTGATATTTATGAACATTTCAGCTCTACATGAGCCCTGAAAGTTTTTCCTCTATTCTGATGTCACAGTCTCTAAAGTTATCAGAAACCAGCATTCAAGAGCACCTGTTAGAGTTTTATAGCTGATTATAAAACCACCTTCTAAAGAGGATCAAAACAAGACAACGATTGTTTGTGGATGACAAAAAGTTTTAGGGCAGCCATAGACAAAGACACAATTGACAAGGAAATTTGTTACTTCTGTGGTACAAAATAATTTAACATAACAATTATAATTATTACTGATAATGTACATTAGGTCATATCATAATTATAGGAGTTTCCCATAATTTTGGAACACATACCAATAACATATTTATACAAATACAGCCCAAAGAAAACCAAACACCATTTTATATTTGACACTGCTTCCTGTATAATTTTTATACCAAATAAGCCAAATATGTCGTTTTTGGACTTTAGGGAACCTATTAATAATATCTTAAAGGATTAGGTTAGAAAAAGTCATAATTTATAATTTGATTTTGGAAAGTTTGTCAAATATTAAAGGTTTAAAACACTTGATATTACAAAGTAGGATTACAAGTCATTGTAAAATAATTCACTCATTTGAACAAAGTAATACCTCAAGGATTTAAAAAAAAAAAAAAGGCAAAAACCTTCATTCTTTGAGACAGGAGACTTAGTTTTCCAAACAATAAGCTCTAATATCATGAAGCCAATTAAATTGTTTTCCAAAATTACAATCTATAAAATTTTCATCTTGATCATAAGATATAACTTCCATAAACCTTTATAGCCTTTATTAAGGAGTCAGTTATTGTTTCAAGAAAACCTTGTTAATCTGACACAGGGGCCCATATGCTAGTCTTGCATCAGTGTGCCTTTGACATTAATGATTAATTTATAGAGAAACTGAACTTACTTTATCTCTGAAAGTCAGCCCTTACAATCTCACATGTCTATCTCTTCTGGGATAGTCTCTGGGCCTTGAGGAGTTGAACAGCTTTAATTTCTGTGTCTCAGGAATGTGGTTTATTTTGATTGGCATCTTCTACCGGGCCTGAAGATGAAGCTTTAATTGCTGTCAGTGTTTAAAATTTAGTAGGACTTCGTGTTCTTTTTAGACCATGAGTCAAATCCCTGTAACTCAATGTCACAAGGACTTTAAAAGCACATACAAGAAGATATAAGGACAGAATAACCTTGATTAAAAAAAAATTTTAATCTCAGTTTTTCCTAAGCAAACCAAACTTAATAATAATGGCATATGAATTATTTTGATAAAACCTAAAATCTGTTAGGCCACTTACCAAAAGGCAAAAGAAAATACCTTCTGCAGTGTATAGAATATTATGTTAGAAGAAAACATTTTCTTTAAGAAAACATTGTTAGCATCAGGCCACACACACACAAAAAAAAACAACAGAACCTGAGGAGGAAAACAAAACTTACATGAGCTGAAAATAAGTTGAAGGGAAGTGTTACTATTTTGTTCCTTTTAAGAGGGAAGAGAAAACTGAAACTGGCAAGATGCAATGAAAGTTGAACTTTGGGTTAAAATTAAAAAATTAAAATATCTTATAATTGATTCAATCAACCCCTTAAGAAAATGTCAGCCAGGTGTGGTGGCTCACGCCTGTAATCTCAGCACTTTTGGGAGGCCAAGGCGGGAAGATCACGAGGTCAGGAGATCAAGACCATCCTGGCTAACACGGTAAAACCCCATCTCTACTAAAAATACAAAAAAAAAAATTAGCCGGGCGCGGCGGCGAGCGCCTGTAGTCCCAGCTACTCAGGAGGCTGGGGCAGGAGAATGGTGTGAACCCGGGAGGTGGAGCTTGCAGTGAGCCAAGATCATGCCACTGCACTCCAGCCTGGGCAACGGAGCAAGACTCTGTCTAAAAAAAGAAAAAGAAAAAGAAAATGTCATTGTTCTAACCAATTCTTTAGTCTATAACTGTTTTTTTACATCAAATGCAATCTCTAGAAAGACCATTATAATTTCCCTTTAGTCATAGACAACTTGATCATATAAAAGGTTTTGTTTTTTTTTAATAGATCCTCTTATTGTGACTTCCATAGACCATTCATGACATGCTTGGACTTTCTGGTTTGTCCTGAACATCCCTCTTTCTTAAACAACCAGTCATTTTACTCTAGGACTAAATTTACCATACAAGATTTTTTCTCATATGAAATTATTTCTCTTTAAGCTTTCTTACCCCCCACCAAAAAAAACTTTTTTATAACTTTCTTTACATCTCTTTTACTCTTTTATTTCCTGGTTCCTTTTACCTTGTTTTATACATGACCTTTAAATAAGCTTTGAATTAGGCAAAAATTGTTCACCTTTTTAAAAGGACATGCTTTTTTTTATTTTCCTACAAATATATTTTTATTGGAAAATATCCAAATAGTGAAATATCTTATTTAATGTAACTTTAAATTCTAAATTATGATGAGTTTGTCTACAAGTATTTGTCCTATTACATTTACCTAATTATTTTAATCTTTTACCTAGATTATTTATAAAAACTGCAGTTGTCATTATTTAAATTATGGAAACGCCACTGCAAAATTATAGCTGAGACAGTGAAAGAGATTTGACCTAACTGACTCCATCTTGTTTCTAACCTCCAAGCTATCCTTGTTCATTCCTGGGCATAGGTCAAACTAACTTTGGAAGGAACTTAGTTTATAGTTTAGCTGAAACAAAGACTGTAACAGTCTTTCTCAAAATAAACCTTACTGCCTGTGGACTAGACTACCTAAAGCCACCAGATTAGAAGTTATGGTAATCACACTAAATTTAAGATATAGCTATTTTTATTAAACTAATATAAATGTTTATTTTTTTTTTTTTTTTTTTTGAGACGGAGTCTTGCTCTAGTCTCCCGGGCTGGAGTGCAGTGGCGCGATCTTGGCTCACTGTTACCTCTGCCTCCCAGGTCAAGCGATTCTCCTGCCTCGGCCTCACGAGTAGCTGGGATTACAGGCGCCTGCCACCACGCCTGGCTAATTTTTGTATTTTTAGTAGAGATGGGGTTTCACTATATTGGCCAGACTGGTCTTGAACTTCTGACTTCGTGATCCACCCACCTCAGCCTCCCAAAGTGCTGAGATTACAGGCATTATTAAAGATTACACAAGCAAAGATCATTCTGTCTTGGGCTGGGTTTATAGTTTCGTAACTCCTATGCCAAATTTTGACACCTTATGGTATTTGGCAGGGATAAGTATGAAATTGCTTGATTAATAAATGCAAACAAAAATATGTGCTGGCAATTCTTAAGACATTTCTAATATTACTTTACCAATAATTTTAAAGCTAGCTTATTTATTAAAGATTTTACTTAAGTTACATAAACTTGAAAAAGCATTTGACTCATCTTTTCTTTTTTCCTGATCAAGTATTTGATTCAAGTGCATTTATTTTCTTCAGCCAATCAATTAGAGCCCTTTTATATATTTTCAGTAGTGAAACATTGTGTACACAACACATAAATACATAGACTTATTAGGCATGCCAATAGAAGTACATCTCATAGGTTTATAAAAACTTTTTTTCCTATCTTAGACTTTCAGATTCTTGATAACCTGTTTCACAGCCCTAGGCAATTGTCAGCTAAGTAGCCTTAAATTTGCATATTAAGGGAAACAACTCAGGTGAAAATCAAATAGCAAAATTTGCATCATAAGGTACAGAGAAAAAAAGTCTGGTGGTGCTAGAGGGAGACTAAAGATGGATGCCAAATCAAACAAAATAATAGAAATCCATCATAGGATTGCATAAGGAGACCAACTTTATTTAGTAGGGACTACCTGTCATTTAAGTGGCTCTCTGAGCTCTGAGCAGAGCCCACACTGAATCCTGGGTCTCCAAAAAGGGAGAATTATTATCAGGTTAGACCACATGATGCTTTTATAGTGCACTTAAAAATTTTTTTTAAACAAAGACATTTCTAAGTGTCTAAACCACACTCTTCCTTAAAAGCCCAAGAGTAACCACTGTTGCAATAACTACTTTAGTCAAAAAAAAAAAAAAAAGAAAAAGAAAACACAAAACAGTTTACACAATACAAAAGTAAGCAGTTTAAGAGCTGAGACAAACTTGTCTGTTTACATGCTTGAGGTTTCATAAGAAAAAACAAGTTTCTCCCCCAAAGGGAGTCTGGCACCCTCTCCATTTTCTTTAAGGAACCCCAGGCTACTATAAACTATTTTAGGTCCCCCATGTGGCAGAGGGTGCAAGAGAAAGGAGAGGCAGCAGAAGTAAATCAAGGAACAGAATTCAGTCAACTGAGAAGAAAAAAACCTTTTGCTCAAAAAAAGACAAGGTCCTAGGAGAAAAACAAAAACAAAAACATGAAGGTCTCTTAAATACAAACACACACATGCACACACACACATATGCGCACACACACACACACACACAGCTTGGATGTTAGCTTTTCATTAAGCTGACTTTTAACCATTGAGCTTCTTTGAAAAAATCTTTTTAAATCTCATTCCATATTTCAACTAGGACAAATTTCAACGAGGACACAGAAGTACAGTCATTACTCTTTCAGTTTGTCCTGGCTAGTGAAAATGTGGTCTTGTTATATCAATAAAGCCCCTTAGTAGTCAAAATCAAAATCTTTTTTTTTCCTTTTGCTGTGGCCATTTGTCTCCCCCCATCACGCCACCATTGTGTGTGGGTGTGGGGAGGGGAATTTAGCCACTTCAGAGGCCTTGTTCCCCGTAATTCGGAACTTCCTTCGGATTTGATCAAGCCAGATAGAGGTCAATGGGAAAAAGACCAAAGCAACAAAAACAGAAACAATAAACAACAAAAAAACAGTTAAGGAAAACAAACAATCGCACAACTTATGTGATCACTGAGCGCTCTAATGGTAAGGAGAAATTAAGACCACCTGGTTGTTAATCTTAACTTTAGCCAAGACAAACCACAATTCAGTTACTTCCCTAGGGATGGGTCTCAGGCTGAAAACTAAGATCTCCACCATCCTAGGAGCAGGAAAAAACAAATTCATCTTCCCTGTTGGAAGTGAGCTCAAACTCCATAAAGGAGTTACCTGCCTTCCATCATCATGGAAGCAGGGAAAACTTGCCTTCCTTGTATTGGAAGCAAGTAAAACTCCAAAAAGAGAAGTTGTAAAGCAAAATAAACTTTAGATCTTGACCAAATTTTGAGAGATCAGGGATTCTCTGCGGGGGGCAGGGGGGGTGCGGCGGCGCGGTAGGGAGGTGCTTTCAGGCCTCAGCAAATTGTCTTATTGGTTTGAGCCATGAAGTTAGCTCAAGCTGGTACCAAGCACCAATAGGAAACTTGTGAAAAGTCAGGGGCATCTCCATTCAGAATCCCTCCGTGGTTACCAAAATGTGAACCCTGAAAATCTGAGACAGGTCTCAGTTAATTTAGAAAGTTTATTTTGCCAAGGTTGAGGACGCCCACCTGTGACACAGCCTCGGGAGGTCCTGACGACGTGCCCAAGGTGGTCAGAGCACAGTTTGGTTTTAGGGAGACATGAGACATTAACCAACATATGTAAGATGAACATTGGTTTGGTCTGGAAAGGTGGGACAACTTCAAGCGGGGAGGGGCTTCTAGGTCATAGGTAGGTAAGAGAAAGATGGCTGCATTTTTTTGAATTTCTGATTAGCTTCTCCAAAGGAGACAATGAGATATGCATTTATCTCAGTGAGCAGAGGGGTGACTTGGAATAGAATGGGAGTCAGGTTGGCCCTAAGCCGTTCCCAGCTTGCATTTTTCCCTTTAGCTTAGTGATTTGAGGGGCCCAAGATTTTTCTTTCACACCAGGCACCATTGAACCAACAGGTTCTACTGTTATCATCCACATTAGACAGATCAGGAAACTGAGGCACAGGCAAACTGCCAGCAAGAAAGTGCTAGAATGCGAATTTCCCTGACTCCCAAATGCATTGCACACTGTTGCTGTTCCCTGAGTGGCCGCTCAGGCAGCTGTGACTGCAATGATCCTGTGCCTGGAGGGATTCCCTCTTGGCTGTTCCTCCCTCTAACCTGAGGTTGGGGCCCTACCCCCACCGCGCCCTCCAGTGGCTGCTCTGGGTAAATGCAGTTGCTCCATCTCCTCTAACCCCAGGGTGATGCCTCCCAGAGCAGTGGGGTGAGGGGCTCCCATGCCACCAGTGGTGCAGACCTAAAGCAGCCTGACCTTGACCACGGGGCTCCGGTGCCTCTCAGGTTGGAGTCTCAGTGCCACATCACCCCTGGTGGTCAGATGCCACATCCGTGCTCCCTCCTGGGCCATCCTGAGTCCCCCACTCTGCCAGGTCCCATGCAGGCCCTGGGATGGACAGGGCAGCCCACAGCCTCTGTGCTCCTGGGTGAGGTGGATAACCAACCATCAGATAAGGCAGGTTGGGCTGAGGCGTGAGCTGAGCCCCTGATAGGGTAGGGGCCACCATTCGGGAGGAGAGGTGTCTGCAGCCCCTGTGGGTATCAGGGTGGGCTTCCAGGAAGAGGAGGAAGAGGTCTCGGAATGAGCTTCGAAGGATGCATAATATTCAGGATGTCTAGTCCTTTGTGGCAGCTACAAAGCACACGTGTTCAGGCCCTGGGGCCAACTCGGCAGTTGTGACCCCTCCAGCTCCCCACCACCAGCCACTGCCATCCCTCCCCCAACCCTGGTGTTCAACCCAGGCTTGGCCGCTCTGGCACCAACCAAGCCTGCAGTGGAACCAGCAGGATCCCAGATATCCCCCCAACCCAACGAGAAGGGCAGCTCTAGAGACCCAGGAGCCACTGTCTAGGCAGGCCCCTCCCTACACTGGACCCTGAGATGCTCCACGAAGAGCAGGATTTCATGGATCTCGAAGTGAGGGAGAGAAACTCACTGTCTCCAGGAGCTCAAAAAGGCAGAGGTTCAGAGAGGCACAGAACCGCCTTCAATGCTCTTCAGCCCCATCTGCCCACCTGACATGACCCCAGGAGCCTTTCTTTGAATAACACTTATTAACAGCCCAGGCGCAGTGGCTCACACCTATAATCCCAGCACTTTGGGAGGCCGAGGCAGATCACTTGAGGCCCAGAAGTTGAGACCAGCCTGGCCAACATGGTGAAACCCCATCTCTACTAAAAATACAAAAAAATTACAGGCAGGCACCTGTCATCCCAGCTACTTGGGAGGCTGAGGCAGGAGAATCACTTGAACCTGGAGGCTGCAGCGAGCTGAGATCACCCCACTGCACTCCAGCCTGGGTGACAGAGCGAGACTCCATCTCAAAACAACAACAACAAAAAAAACAAAAAACACACTTATTGAGCCGATGTGGTGGCTCACACCTGCAATCCCAGCACTTTGGGAGGCCGAGGCAGGCAGATCACCTGAGGTCGGAAGTTCGAGACCAGCCTGACCAACATGAGGAAACCCTGTCTCTACTAAAAATACAAAATTAGCCGGGTGTGGTAGTGCATGGCTGTAATCCCAGCTACTCAGGAGGCTGAGGCAGGAAAATTGCTTGAACCCGGGAGGCAGAGGTTGTGGTGAGCTGAGATCACGCCATTGTGCTCTAATCTGGGCAACGAGCAAAACCCCATCTCAAAAAACAAACAAAAAAAAACACTTATTAATAGTGTGACCTGTCACAGGCCACCACAAGATGCTCTTCTGAGTGCGGGGGCCGCTGTTAGTGATCACACCAGGACATCGGTGTCACCCAGGTGGACACATGCCCCACAGGAGGACCCTTGGGTGGTGCTGTCACCCTGCTTAGGAAGGCAGCAGGGCACAGGGCCCAGAGTGGGGCTCGGAGGCGCCCAGCTGTCGACTGGCTCCCGCTCCACCGCTGCCCACAGAGCCTCTGGGCGGCCTCAGACAGGGCTCCTCCCTGGTGTGCAAGCCCCTCCTCAGCCTTCTTCACCCTCCTCCCTGGACTCCAGGCCGGCAAGAGCTCCCGGCACCCTGACCAGTGCTTCCCAGTGAGGGAGGACCCTCCTCCCTGACTCCACCTGCAGAAACCTGTCAGGGTGGGAGGCTGGTTCCGAGTGTTCTGGGTTTGTGACCTGCAGGGGTCACTTACGCCGGCCCCTCGTCAGCGATGTGGGTGGTGGAGGTGTGTGGGGACGTGCTGTGAGCATCCCCAGGTGCCTCTGCAGGGCTGCCTCCCCTGGCACACCTGTCCCTAGGCCGGGTCTGCCTGCTCGGGAAGTCCTCCATCCTCAGGGGTTCCCGATGTCTGCCTCCACACAATCTGCAGCTGGATGTGAGGGCAGGAAGGGAGGGCATGTCCCTGCTGGGGCAGGGCCAGGGGTGGGTCCCTGAAGAGTGAGAGTAAGGAGGAGCCTTCTGGTGGCTCCTTGGGGTATGGGGGATATAGAGAGGTGGGGGTGGGGCCTGCTCACCCCATGTGCCACACAGGTCGCTGCTGGCTAGATGCCCTGGAGCTGGCCCTACGCTGTTCTAGCCTGCTGAGACTGGGCTCCTGCAAGCCAGGCCGAGACGGGGAGCCAGGGACCTCGCCAGACGCATCACCCTCATTGCTCTGCGGGCTGCCAGCCTCAGCCACCATCCACCCAGACCAAGACCTGTTCCCGTGAGTGGGGCGAGGGCGCAGGGGGTGGTGCTGATTCATGGGGTCTCCTTGTAGGCGAGGAAGAGTGGAGAGGACGGCCCCAGCCTGTGCTCTGGTGGGCTGCAGGTTGCAGGAAGGGACTTGTTCGCTGCAGTGTGCCCTGGGAGCCTCGGTTTCTTCCTCTATAAAACGGGGCTGATTGTGTCAAACGTGGGTTGTGGAGGTGATGACAGGCAGGAACATATGTGAAGTGCGGAGCAGCGAGGGGTGGGCGGCCCAGAGGGGTGTGCTGGGGTCTCACCTGTGACAGGGACCCACTGACACCATCCACCTTCCAGACTGAACGGGTCTTCCCTGGAGAACGACGCATTCTCAGACAAGTCGGAGAGAGAGAACCCTGAGGAGTCAGATGCCGAGACCCAGGACCATAGCCGGAAGACAGAGAGTGGCAGCGACCAGTCAGAGACCCCTGGGGCCCCGGCGCGGAGAGGGACCACATATGTGGAGCAGGTCCGGGAGGAGCTGGGGGAGGTGAGAGCCCCCCAGCCAGGAGCCCCACGCGTCTCCCCTGCCTCAGCCCCTCATTCTGGAAGCAGAGGTAGCCATGCCTCATCCTGGAGGGAGCACGCAGGGCCCAGCGGGTGGCTTTTGTCCCCATCACTTGGCAGTGAGTCCAGGAGCTGTCTTTTAGGGAAATAGGCTCCTCCCCTCTTCCAAAGAGGCTGCCCCACTGGCTGGCTGGGGTGCAGATGCGGGGATGGGGCAGGGGTTCGCTGCAAACAAGCAACTCCCTCCTCAGGCTGGAATGCGCTGATGGGAGAACAGGAGGCTCAGGAGGGGCCCTTGGCCCCATCTGGTGGGCGGCCCCACTTCCTGGAGGAGCGCACGGGAGGGCGTGCAAAACCTGAGTCCCATGCTCACAGGCACCTGCACACCTGGTGCTCACCTGGGGCCCTGGGAGAGCCGTGAACAAGACAGACCTGGGCCCTGGGCCCCCAGTGTATGGGCAGCAGGAAACATAGACGATAAACTCACAAACACGAGAGGAGGTTGGGGAGCGGGTGAGGGAGGCAAGCCGGGCCATGGGCTCTTTCTGAAGATGTGAGTGACGGGAGGGAGGATGGCATTCCAAGAAGAGGGACCACCAGCGCACAAGCTCAAGGCAGGGGGCAGGCGGTGGGCAGCAGTGTCCCCAGAGCATGCCTGCAGATGAACAGCCAGGGCAGCTGACTCCCCGCAGCTGGAGAGAGCTCACGTGGCCCTGGGCACCGTGGGGCGCCTCAGGAAGGGGAGTCCGGAAGGAATCACAGGATCTAAGCTTCCGCTGGGTGATGGGTGCAGGCTGAGGAAGCTGGGCTCTGGGGTGGGAGCTGCACTCTGGGGTGGGGGCTGTCAGGAACAGGGGGCTCTGTGATCTGGGATCTTGTCATTCTCATCCGGGAGGCGAGACAAGAGCAAGGCCGTGGCTGTCACTGAGGGCAAGGGGCAGTCCCGGTTTCAGCAGGAAAGAGGAATTAGGTCCTTGCTGTTGTTTGGACAGCGTTGTTTGGACAGCGTTGTGTTCGCATCTTGCTCTGCACGGGGACAGAGTGGGCTCGTCCGTGGTCTGTGAAATCCTTACGTTCAGTGGAACACCATGGCCTCCCTGTGGGCTGCTGTTCCCACAGAGCTCAGGCTTCTGTGCGGGGATGGGAAGGTTAGGATGGGCCTGTGGGGAGTGGACTGAGGTCCCTGGGGGCCTCAGGCTGAGAGTATTGGGGAAGCCACCGGCGGGTTAGGCAAGGGCCTCGGGACAGCCGAGGGGCGGGTGTGGACACTGGGCCACCCGTAGGGAAGACCCATTGTTAGGAGAAAGCTGAGGACACCCTGGACCCAGCTGTGATGGAGAAGGGAGAAGTGGGCAGACTCAGGGTATTTCGGAAGGTGGATTGGGCAGATCTCAACCAGATGGTGATGAGCGACACTGCTGTGAGCCAGGCAGGGCGGGCTGCTGCGGGTGCAAGCCTGGGGCTCCGGGCAGAGGGCATGGAGCGGGCAGCCAAGGGGCCTGGGCACCCAAACTTCAGAAGCCAAGCACAGATAAGGCTTCATAGAGGTGGGACGGGGAGGTGGGAGGAGCCAGGAGCCCAGGTGTCTCAGAGCCAGCTGGGCTGAGAGGTAGAGCAGCAGGAGAAGCAGGGATGGCTGCTGGACCAGTGAGGGGTGGTGGGGACCTACAGCAAGACAGTCTCAGTAGAGAAGAGGGCAGAAGCCTGGTGGAGAGGGTTAAGGAGGACGGGACAGGAGCACATGGACAGAGCAGGAGGATTCCCGACAGCCGAAGCTACCCATGATTTCCAAGCCCCAAAGCTGACTTGGAAATCAAAGCTACAGCACTGGGCTCCCCATGACCCCTCATGGGGTCAGACATGGCTCCTGGGTATCCACGCACACTATCCACTGGCCCAGTGCCACGAGGATCTGTCCGTGGCCATGCGTGCACAGAGAGGCGAAGCTGTTGGCCTGAGGAGTCCCAGCAGCAGGGATGAGATCCTGATGCAGGACTCACAGGCCATGCTCCATCTTGCCCCCTCCCTGGGGCAGCTGCCGTCGGGCTAAAAATGCAGAGAGCCCTGAGTTCAGATCTCACCTTTGCCGCATAGCAGCTGTGTGACCTTGGGCAAGTCACTTGTCCCCTCTGTGGAGGGGGAGGACCAGTGTCCCCGTACCCTGGGGCTGCAGTGAGGTGCAAGTCTGGAGTAAGGGGAGCCCTGCCACCCCAAGTCACGTATTCGGGAGCTGTGGTGAGGGTTAGATGTCTCAGAAAAGGAGAAGATGAGGGGGCCTTCATGAGGGGCACACAGGCTTCGGAAGGGGAGGGGTGAGTTCATGTACCCGTGTCGGTTTCGCGGGAGCAGGCTTACCTCCAAACTTACCCAGTTGTCCACATTCAATATCTGAAGGCTTCTGTATACCAATCATACCTCAATAAAGTAGTTCAAAAACAGAAAAAGAAATGTTACAATAATCTTTTTTAAAAAACTGAAGAGCAGGCCAAATCCCTGCCTCCCCAGGCAGCTGTGAAGAAAGGGTGGGCTGCAGTCTCTCTGTTCCCTGGGCCCGGGGTCCCACGATGCACAGACGGGTTTCAACAGCAGGTGTTGGGAGGCTGCACCCTGGGCTTTGAGGAGGGCAGGGCTTGGGGTCCCTGGGCCAGCAGCAGAGACAGGGGCGGGGTGGAGCCGCATTGGGAAGAGTTCACATCTGATGGGGCTGAGTCAGCCTCATGAGGCCACAGGGGCCAGGCCAGGGGTTTACACCCGAAGGGGTGGCGGGTACAGCCTCCTCCAGCCAGAGCTGCCACTGTCCCGCCACCCCTTCCTCCCGGCTCCTCCGGGCAGGGCCTGACTGCAGCCTGTCTGCCGCAGCTGGGCGAGGCGTCCCAGGTGGAGACAGTGTCAGAGGAGAACAAGAGTCTGATGTGGACCCTGCTGAAGCAGCTACGGCCAGGCATGGACCTGTCCCGCGTGGTGCTACCCACATTCGTACTGGAGCCGCGCTCCTTCCTGAACAAGCTCTCCGACTACTTCTACCACGTAGATCTGCTCTCCAGGTGCGCACCATGCCGGAAGGGGCGCCCCACACCTCGTCCTGCATCTGCATGAGACCCTGCAGCCCCCGCAGCCCCTGCCTGCCCTGTGGGGGCTTCCAGAGAATCCCCTGGCTGATCTCAGCCCACTGTTCCTGCAGCTGTAGCCTCCCAGGGGGCCCTGTCTCCAAGATGGGCCTGGGAGGAACCAGCCATCCGTGGTGAGAGGGGGGTCAGTCCCAAGCACTTGCCATGCACCCTGAGCCCTGCACCCTTGAGCTGGATGGGAAGGGCTGCAGAGGCAGGAAGGGGGCTACAGAGGCAGGAAGGGGACTGCACAGGCTGGAAAGGGGCTGCAGAGGTTGGAAGGGGGCTGCGCAGGCTGGAAGGGGGCTGCGCAGGCTGGAAGGGGGCTGCGCAGGCTGGCAGGGGGCTGCATAGGCTGGAAGAGGGTTGCAGAGGCTGGAAGGGACTGCACAGGCTGGAAGGGGGCTGCAGAGCTGGAAGAGGGTTGCAGAGGCTGGAAGAGGGCTGCAGAGGCTGGAAGAGGGCTGCAGAGGCAGGAAGGGGCTGCAGAGGCTGGAAGGGGGCTGCAGAGGCTGGAAGGGGGGCAGCAGAGCCTGGAAGGGGGTACGCAGGCTGGAAGGAGGCTGCAGAGACTGGAAGGGGGCAACAGAGGCAGGAAGGGGGCTGCAGGCTCAGGAGCCAGGCAGAGGGAGCAGGTGGGAACAAGAACATGGGCAGGGAGGCTTCCTGGAGACAGGAGCACCCTGGCAGCCCAGGTCAGCAGTGTCCTGTCTGCCCCAGCGTGGGAGCAGCCCTGGCACTTTCTGATTAGAAGAACCCACTCCCCCGGAGAAAATTATCCTGCTTGGGGGTGACCAGAGCGCCTGGGCCAAGCGGCCTGTTTCCAGCTGAGTGGGTGGATGTTGGGATGGTAGGAGGGAGGGGTCAGGGAAAGGGAGGGTGGCCCACGGCCCCCGGAGCTGGGGTCAGCGTTCTCCTGCCCCATGGCAGGGCTGCTGTGGAGGAGGATGCCTACAGCCGCATGAAGCTGGTGCTGCGGTGGTACCTGTCTGGCTTCTACAAGAAGCCCAAGGTGAGCCCCTGCCAGCCAGGGAGGGTGGGGCTGCGGCGCAGGGGTCTGTCTGCTCAGCCCTCGTCCCTTGGCACTTCCCCGAGTCCCCAGGCCACCCCCTACCCCACATGGCTTAGAAGGGTCCTGGTCACTCCCACAGATGGCCCAGGTCCTTGGTGATGGGGGACAGGGCCCCACTTCCCACAGTTGGGGCCCTGGATGGCTCAGGCCAGGCCCCCAAGGGTGGTCTCATCCCTCAAGGCCCCAAGCTGGACCCCTTCCCCCACCCCCCAAGAAAACAGCCTCAGGCCGTGTTACAGATGGTGCCAAAAGAAAGGGGCTTGAAACCTTAAACCTCAAGGTACCTTTGGGATCTGTGGTTTTCATACATTTTTAGCCATGGAACCCCCTTTTAGAACCCCAAACCCAGGCCTCCAATGATAGCAGGGCTGCTCTGGTTGTAGTGAGCGAGAGGGCCCGCAGCTCCCCTGACCCCACCACAGAGCCCTGGGGTTCCATGGGAAGCAAGTTTGAAAACCACGACCCTGGTTCCACTTCTTCATTGTGCAGATGGGGAAACTGAGGCTCAGGGAGGAGAAAGGATGGCCCGAGTCACACAGCAGGTTTGGGGTGGAGGCAGGACTTCTGACTGCCCGGTGCCTTCCGTAGCTTTCAGCAGGCTGTGTGCAGGTTACACCCAGGGTCCAAGGAGAGTGTGACAAGGTCAGGTTCTCGTGTCCCCTGTCCGAGCTAAGAAGAGGACAGGATTCCCCTGAGGCTGTCCCCCAAGAATGTAAGCCACAGGCAAAGCATAGTCCCCACAAAGCAGAAGTGAGGTGTTGTTCCCAGATGCTAGCAGCAAACCAGGCCAGCAGGCAGCGGGTAGCCCACCCACGCTGCCCCTCAGTCCACATCCCTCACCTGCTCTGCACAGCGGGCCCCTTACCCACCTGGTTCCTCACACAAGTCTCTGTTGTCTGCAGGGAATCAAGAAGCCGTACAACCCCATCCTGGGGGAGACCTTCCGCTGCTGCTGGTTGCACCCCCAGACTGACAGCCGCACGTTCTACATAGCAGAGCAGGCAAGAGCACCTCCGCTGCACCCAGCCTGGGCGCGGGGCTCTGTGGGGGCCGGGCTCTGTGGGGGCGGGGCTCCGTGGGGGCGGGGCTCTGTGGGGCGGGGCTCCGTGGGGGCGGGGCTCTGTGGGGCGGGGCTCCGTGGGGGCGGGGCTCTGTGGGGCGGGGCTCCGTGGGGGCGGGGCTCTGTGGGGCGGGGCTCCGTGGGGGCGGGGCTCTGTGGGGGCGGGGCCCTGGCAGCAGGCAGGGGCAAGCGTGACCCCGAGGGCCCGCTTCCCGGGGGCCCCACATCCTGTGCACCGGAAGGGCTGTGGACCCAGCCGCTGCCAACAGGGATTCTTGCAAAAGGTGCAGACACCACCATGACTGTAACAGCAGACAGTGTCTCCCTAGGGAGAGGACAGTGTGTCCCATCTCCCAAGGGGGCCTTCTGGGGCAACTCAGGGCCCGCAAACCCCACAGCTGAGGCCTACCTGCCCTAGGCGTCGTAAGCGAGAGCCAGGAAGGCCCCTACCCGAATCCTGGGACCGGGGGAGGGGATGCAGCGTCAGGGACAGGGAGGGGTTTTTTGGGGGAAGCTGGGCTCTCGCTTCCTGGGATTACCTGTTTCCGGGGCCGTTTACAGAGCCGCCTCCCTGCACGCAGGTGTCCCACCACCCGCCCGTGTCTGCCTTCCACGTCAGCAACCGCAAGGACGGCTTCTGCATCAGTGGCAGCATCACAGCCAAGTCCAGGTTCTATGGTGAGGGGGTCACCCCGGGCGCTCCCTGGGGCCTCAGGGAAATGCGATGGTCGGGGGGCGCTCCAGGAGCCAGTGGACCAAGATCTCAGGTGGGGGCCATGTGCCTGTCCCTCCCAACCCCTCGTAGTCAGAGACCATGTGGTGGTGAGGTGGTGAAGTGCTCAGACCCGGCCATCAGGCAGAGCTGGCCCGCAGCTCCCCTGAGCTGAGAGTGGGCACCTTTTGTAGGGACGCTGTGAGGACTGAGAGAGGGCACCTACATGGAAAGGTGCGGACTGGGCCTGAGCAGCCCCAGAGCACTGCATGACTATTTGAATTGGCTAAAATGAAATGAAACCTAAGGTTGGGTGCGGTGTCTCACGCCTGTAATCCCAGCACTTTGGGAGGCCAAGGTGGGTGGATCACCTGAGGTCAGGAGTTTGAGACCAGCCTGGCCAACATGGTGAAACCCCGTCTCTACTAAAAATACAAAAATTAGCCGGGCATGGTGGCACCTGCCTGTAATCCCAGCTACTCGGGAGGCTGAGGCAGGGGAATCGCTTGAACCCGGGAGGTGGAGGTTGCAGTGAGCCAAGATGGTGCCACTGTACTCCAGCCTGGGTGACAGGGTGAGACTCTGTCTCAAAAAAAAAAAAAAAGAAAAGAAAAAGAAATGAAACTGAAACTGCAGTCCCTCTGTTGCCACATCACACAGGCTCAGTGTTGGCCCCAGAGTGGGACAGGCAGGAGGGAAGCTCTGGTCTTCAGAGACAGCCCCATTGGACTGCACTGCTCTGGGGCCTGGCAGACTTGGGTGCTCAGAAAGTGTTCGTTTGCATTTCGTCCCATCCGTTGTACCTTTTTCATCAGTTTCATCCATGGGCAGGTGTGCGCCTGTTGCCTCTGTGCGCTCGGCTCTCTGCTGGGTGTGTGGAAGTCTGGGAGGGGGTCCCAGGTGCGACCCTCAGGTTCAGCCCACCTTTTCCAACTCTGTCCTCTCCTCAACAGCAGTACCTGTGACTCATGGCCCCGAGCAGGGCGCACCCCCTCCACAGGGATGTTTAAAATCTGAGCAGGGCTCAGTCGAGTTTGAAAAAGTTTGCAGCCTCTACCCTGTGAATCTTCAGTTCTGTGACTGCAATAAACCGCTAACAAGTCAAAGGTGAAATAACCTCTCAGCACAGATGTCCTGTGCACACTGGTCAGGGATTTTACAGAATCTGAGGCCCAGAGAAGTTAAGTGACTCATGTACAGTCACACCACTAGAAGTGCCAGGAGCGTGTTCAGCTGTTGGAAGGAGCTCAGACCCTGTGACTTAGGGGTGGCCTCAGGTGTGAAGGGGCTGTCCGCACTCACTGGTCCTGCTGCCTCTTGTCTCTGCAGGGAACTCGCTGTCAGCGCTGCTGGATGGCAAAGCCACGCTCACCTTCCTGAACCGAGCCGAGGATTACACCCTTACCATGCCCTATGCCCACTGCAAAGGTGAGAGGCTCAGCCACCCACCCCGAGGTCAGAGCCAGGCTCTGTGAGAGCAGCTAGATGCCAAAACCCTTTGGTTATTTGCTTGAAGGTATCTTTACTTTGCCTTCGTTTGCCCATGACTTTTTTTGTGTGGTGGGGGGATGGAGTTTCGCTCTTGTTGCCCAGGCTGGAGTGCAATGGCGTGATCTCGGCTCCAAGTAGCTGGGATTACAGGCATGCGCCACCATGCCTGGCTAATTTTGTATTTTTAGTAGAGACAGGGCTTCACCATGTCGGTCAGGCTGGTCTCAAACTCCCGACCTCAGGTGATCCGCCCGCCTCGGCCTCCCAAAGTTCTGGGATTACAGGCATGAGCCACCGCACCCAACCTCGCCCATGACTTTTGAAGGTGGGTAATTCCACGTAGATGCTGTTTTACTGCCCTTTGAATATGTGCGTTTTGCTTGCCTTGTGGCTTCCATTGCTGTTGGGGATGATCAGCTGTCAGCGTATTTGTTACACAATCTGCTTTTCCCTGTAGCTGCTTTGAAGATATTTTCCTTGCCTTGGTGCCCTGTAGTCTTGCTATAGTGTTTCAAAGTTTGGATTTCTTTTTTATTTTTTCATTAATAGACTTTCTTTTTTACAGTAGTGTTGTGTTTACAGAAAAATTGAGCAGGAAGTACAGAGAGTTCCTGTGTGTCCCCTACACACAGTCTCCCCTGTTATTAACATCTCACACTGAGGTGCTACATTTGGTACCATCAATGAGCCAATACTGATACATTGTTACTAACTGAGTACACAGTTCACCTTCCCTTTCACTCCTTGTGTTGCTCATTCTGTGGGTTTTGATAAATACAGAAGGACATGTCTCTGCCATTACCACATCTCACAGAATAGTTGCACTACCCTAAAAATCTCTTATGATTAGACATGAATAGATGGAGCCACATATTCCTCGGTCCCCCCAGGCCCTGGCTTTTTCCAGAATGTCATATAGTTGGAATCATATGGTGTGGAGCCTTTTCAGATTGGCGTCTTTCACTTAGCAATATGCACTTAAAGATTCCTCCACCAGGCGTGGTGGCTCATGCCTATAAATCCCTGCACTTTGGGAGGTAGAGGTGGGGGAATCACTTGAGCCCAAGAGTTCAAGACCAGCCTGGGCAACATGGCGAAACCCTGTCTCTACAAAAAGTACCAAAAAATCAGCCAGGCATGGTGGTGCACCTGTGGTCCCAGCCTTGGGAGGTTGAAGTGGGAGAATAACCTGAGCCCAGGGGGCAGAGGCTTTGGGGAACCATCGTGGCACCAGTGCATGCCAGCCTGGGCTGGCATGAGACCACATCTCAAAAAAAAAAAAAAAAATCCTTGCCGGGCTCAGTGGCTCACAACTGTAATCCCAGCACTTTGGTAGGTCGAGGCGAATGGATCACCTGAGGTCGGGATTTTAAGACCAGCCTGACCAACATGGAGAAACCCTGTCTCTAATAAATATACAAAATTAGCCAGACGTGGTGGTGCATGCCTGTAATCCCAGCTACTCAGGAGGCTGAGGCAGGAGAATCGCTTGAACCCGGGAGGTGAAGGATGCAGTGAGCTGAGATCATGTCATTGCACTCCAGCCTGGGCAACAAGAGCGAAACTCCATCTCAAAAAAAAAAAAAAAAAAAAAAAAAATCCTTCATGTCTTTTTATGGCTTGATAGATCTGGATTTCTTTTTAATTTGTGCTGATTGAGGGTTTTTGTTTGTTTGAACTCTTTGCACCTGAGGTTTCGTGGCTTTGATGAAGTCCAGAAATTTTTAGCCATTTTTTTAAGTGCCTCACTCCTGATTTCTCCATTTTTCCTAGAACTCCAATGAGACAGAATTTAAACCATCTCCTCCTCTGCTTTGTCTCTCTTAATATTTCCATCATATCTCTTATCTCTTTGCATTCTAGATAATTTATTTAGATGTATCTTTAACTCTAATTATCTTGATGTGTAACTCATCCACTGAGTTTTCCATTTTGATATATTGTTTCCCGAGAAGTTCTACTTGGTTTCATTTCAAACCTGCCGGTTTTCTTTGTTTGTTTTTGTTTTTGTTTTTGTTTTGAGACGAAGTTGGAGTTTCACTGTTGTTGCCCAGGCTGGAGTGCAATGGCGTGATCTCAGCTCACTGCAACCTCCACCACCTGGGTTCAAGCAATTCTCCTGCCTCAGCCTCCTGAGTAGCTGGGATTACAGGCGCCCGCCACCACACCCAGCAAATTTTTTGTATTTTTAGTAGAGACAGGGTTTCACCATGTTGGCCAGGTTGGTCTCAAACTCCTGACCTCAGGTGATCCGCCTGCCTCGGCATCCCAAAGTGCTGGGATTACAGGTGTGAGCCACTGCGCTCGGCCTTGCCTGTTCTTTTTATATTCATACGTTGTTCCTTGGTCATGTTTGCAATCCTTTCTTATAAATCTTTGAGCATTGTAATAAACATAGTTGTTTTATCATCTCTATCTGGTCATTCTCATATTCTATTTTGTTTGCTGCTATGTCCCCACTGTCCATAGTGTTGCCCTTGAAGGTGCTCAATAATTATTCAAAGAATGGCTGTATTTAGTAAAACCTTGGGATTCTAATTTGCTAGGTTTTTGTTTGTTTGTTTTCGTTTTGTTGGCTGAAATTGTTTTGTTGGCTCTCACATTTCCTTAGTAGGTTGTTTCTGGGACACAGAGGAAGTATAGATTTGAATCCCAAACGTACTCTACACATTCATGGAGAGTTCTGGGGTTTCTTTTTAACCCCTGGAGCGCAGGCCCAATACAAATGTTTCCTTGACTCTCCCTCTGGAATGAACGGCCTTTCTGCGACTGTTCCTCTTGTTGAGGGTGTAGCCATGTGAGAGTGCCTGCTTAGTGGAAATGTCTCGGAAAATATCTCTCCTGGTTACTCTGACCCAAGGACCTGTCCGCCACTTCCCACGGGAACCTCAGAAACCAAGATCTCAGATCAACAAATGCCCCTCTTTCTCTTCCCCCCTTTCCTCTCCTCCTTCCGTCTTCCCCCTCTTTCCTCTCCTCCTCCTCCCATCTGCTCCCCCTTTCCTCTCCTCCTCCTCCCATCTTCCCCCTCTTTCCTCTCCTCCTCCTCCCATCTTCCCCCTCTTTCCTCTCCTCCTCCTCCCGTCTTCCCCCTCTTTCCTCTCCTCTTCCTCCCGTCTTCCCCCTTTCCTCTCCTCCTCCTCCCATCGTCCCCCTTTCCTCTCCTCCTCCTCCCGTCTTCCCCCTCTTTCTTCTCCTCCTCCTCCCGTCTTCCCCCTTTCCTCTCCTCCTCCTCCCATCGTCCCCCTTTCCTCTCCTCCTCCTCCCGTCTTCCCCCTCTTTCCTCTCCTCCTCCTCCCGTCTGCTCCCTCTTTCCTCTCCTCCTCCTCCCATCTTCCCCCTCTTTCCTCTCCTCCTCCTCCCGTCTTCCCCCTCTTTCCTCTCCTCCTCCTCCTGTCTGCTCCCTTTCCTCTCCTCCTCCTCCCATCTTCCCTCTTTCCTCTCCTCCTCCTCCCGTCTTCCCTCTTTCCTCTCCTCCTCCTCCCGTCTTCCCCCTCTTTCCTCTCCTCCTCCTCCCATCTTCCCCCTCTTTCCTCTCCTCCTCCTCCCGTCTTCCCCCTCTTTCCTCTCCTCCTCCTCCCGTCTTCCCCCTCTTTCCTCTCCTCTTCCTCCCGTCTTCCCCCCCTTTCCTCTCCTCCTCCTCCCGTCTTCCCCCTCTTTCCTCTCCTCCTCCTCCCGTCTTCCCCCTCTTTCCTCTCCTCCTCCTCCCGTCTTCCCCCTCTTTCCTCTCCTCCTCCTCCCGTCTTCCCCCTCTTTCCTCTCCTCCTCCTCCCGTCTTCCCCCTCTTTCCTCTCCTCCTCCTCCCGTCTTCCCCCCCTTTCCTCTCCTCCTCCTCCCGTCTTCCCTCTTTCCTCTCCTCCTCCTCCCGTCTTCCCCCCATTTCCTCTCCTCCTCCTCCCATCTTCCCCCTCTTTCCTCTCCTCCTCCTCCCGTCTTCCCCCTCTTTCCTCTCCTCCTCCTCCTGTCTGCTCCCTCTTTCCTCTCCTCCTCCTCCCATCTTCCCCCTCTTTCCTCTCCTCCTCCTCCCGTCTTCCCCCTCTTTCCTCTCCTCCTCCTCCTGTCTGCTCCCTTTCCTCTCCTCCTCCTCCCATCTTCCCTCTTTCCTCTCCTCCTCCTCCCGTCTTCCCTCTTTCCTCTCCTCCTCCTCCCGTCTTCCCCCTCTTTCCTCTCCTCCTCCTCCCATCTTCCCCCTCTTTCCTCTCCTCCTCCTCCCGTCTTCCCCCTCTTTCCTCTCCTCCTCCTCCCATCTTCCCCCTCTTTCCTCTCCTCCTCCTCCCGTCTTCCCCCCCTTTCCTCTCCTCCTCCTCCCGTCTTCCCCCTCTTTCCTCTCCTCCTCCTCCCGTCTTCCCCCTCTTTCCTCTCCTCCTCCTCCCGTCTTCCCCCTCTTTCCTCTCCTCCTCCTCCCGTCTTCCCCCTCTTTCCTCTCCTCCTCCTCCCGTCTTCCCCCTCTTTCCTCTCCTCCTCCTCCCGTCTTCCCCCCCTTTCCTCTCCTCCTCCTCCCGTCTTCCCTCTTTCCTCTCCTCCTCCTCCCGTCTTCCCCCCCTTTCCTCTCCTCCTCCTCCCGTCTTCCCCCTCTTTCCTCTCCTCCTCCTCCCGTCTTCCCCCTCTTTCCTCTCCTCCTCCTCCCGTCTTCCCTCTTTCCTCTCCTCCTCCTCCCGTCTTCCCTCTTTCCTCTCCTCTTCCTCCCGTCTTCCCCCTCTTTCCTCTCCTCCTCCTCCCGTCTTCCCCCCCTTTCCTCTCCTCCTCCTCCCGTCTTCCCCCTCTTTCCTCTCCTCCTCCTCCCGTCTTCCCCCCCTTTCCTCTCCTCCTCCTCCCGTCTTCCCCCTTTCCTCTCCTCCTCCTCCCGTCTTCCCCCTCTTTCCTCTCCTCCTCCTCCCGTCTTCCTCCTCTTTCCTCTCCTCCTCCCGTCTTCCCCCTCTTTCCTCTCCTCCTCCTCCCGTCTTCCCCCTCTTTCCTCTCCTCCTCCTCCTGTCTGCTCCCTTTCCTCTCCTCCTCCTCCCATCTTCCCTCTTTCCTCTCCTCCTCCTCCCGTCTTCCCTCTTTCCTCTCCTCCTCCTCCCGTCTTCCCCCTCTTGCCTCTCCTCCTCCTCCCGTCTTCCCCCTCTTTCCTCTCCTCCTCCTCCCGTCTTCCCCCTCTTTCCTCTCCTCCTCCTCCCGTCTTCCCCCCCTTTCCTCTCCTCCTCCTCCCGTCTTCCCCGTTTCCTCTCCTCCTCCTCCCGTCTTCCCCCTCTTTCCTCTCCTCCTCCTCCCGTCTTCCCCCTCTTTCCTCTCCTCCTCCTCCCGTCTTCCCCCTCTTTTCTCTCCTCCTCCTCCCGTCTTCCCCCCTTTCCTCTCCTCCTCCTCCCGTCTTCCCCCACTTTCCTCTCCTGCTCCCGTCTTCCCCCTTTCCTCTCCTCCTCCCGTCTTCCCCCTCTTTCCTCTCCTCCTCCCGTCTTCCCCCTCTTTCCTCTCCTCCTCCCGTCTTCCCCCTCTTTCCTCTCCTCCTCCCGTCTTCCCCCTCTTTCCTCTCCTCCTTCCGTCTTCCCCCTCTTTCCTCTCCTCCTCCCGTCTTCCCCCTCTTTCCTCTCCTCCTCCTCCCGTCTTCACCCTCTTTCCTCTCCTCTTCCTCCCGTCTTCCCCCTCTTTCCTCTCCTCCTCTTCCCGTCTTCCCCCCTTTCCTCTCCTCCTCCCATCGTCCCCCTTTCCTCTCCTCCTCCTCCCGTCTTCCCCCCTTTCCTCTCCTCCTCCTCCCGTCTTCACCCTCTTTCCTCTCCTCCTCCCATCTGCTCCCTCTTTCCTCTCCTCCTCCTCCCGTCTTCACCCTCTTTCCTCTCCTCCTCCTCCCGTCTTCCCCCCCTTTCCTCTCCTCCTCCCGTCTTCCCCCCCTTTCCTCTCCTCCTCCCGTCTTCCCCCTCTTTCCTCTCCTCCTCCCGTCTTCCCCCTCTTTCCTCTCCTCCTCCTCCCGTCTTCCGCCTCTTTCCTCTCCTCCTCCTCCCGTCTTCACCCTCTTTCCTCTCCTCCTCCTCCCATCTTCCCCCTCTTTCCTCTCCTCCTCCTCCCGTCTTCCCCCTCTTTCCTCTCCTCCTCCTCCCATCTGCTCCCTCTTTCCTCTCCTCCTCCCGTCTTCTCCCTCTTTATTTTTTCTTGTGGGGGAATTCCCATATTTTCTTGCATGCTCATTGACTCATCCGTGCTTCATATATTTTTTTCAACTTTTTATTATGGCAAATTTCAAACATATATAAAAGTACAGTACACCCCATGTACCCACAGCACAGCAAGCCACCCACCTTCATGCTCTCCGCTGAATTAATTGGAAGTAAATTTCAAATATCATGTCATGTCATTTGTGTATTTTATTTTATTTTATATCATTAAAGATAAGGATTTCCCTTCTTTCTTTCTTTTTTTTTTTCTTTTTTTTTTTTTTTTGACAGAGTCTCACTGTGTCACCCAGGCTAGAGTGCAATGGTGCAATCTCAGCTCACTGCAACCTCTGCCTCCTGGGTTCAAATGATTCTCCTGCCTCAGCCTCCCGAGTAGCTAGCATTACAGGCATGCGCCACCACACCTAGCTAATTTTTGTATTTTTAGTAGAGATAGGGTTTCACCATGTTGGCCAGGCTGGTCACAAACTCCTGACCTCAAGTTATCAGCCTACCTCAGCCTCCCAAAGTGCTGGGATTACAGGCGTGAGCCCCCACGCCAGGCCGGGATTTCCCTTCTTAACCATAGCCACAATACTATCATCAGACCAAAAACAAACAAACAAACTCTTTGTTGTCATCGATTCTACAGTCTAGGTTCAGATCCCCAGCTGCCACGTGCCTGTGTCTTGATCCCCCACACACGTGACAGCTGGCCATTTGGCTAGGTCTCTGCATCAGGCCATGCTCCGTGCATGGCTGCCCTGTGTTTATGTCTTCTTTATGTCCCTGCCTCCTGTTTTTCCCTTGCAGTGTGTTAGTCATTTCCTCCTAGTCCCCTCCAGCATGGATTTTCCTGACTGCATTCCTCTGCCCTTGGGATTTCCTATAAACCACCAATTGATTTGATCTCAGGATGCATGATCACGTGCAGCACAATTTTTTTCAACACGACGCTTAATCGGGGGTTTTGTGTCTTTCCACAGCAGGGTGCACAGGGCCTGTTGTTCTTTGTGACATTAGCGGACATTGATTCTCAACGCCTGGATCCGTTCATGTAGCAGGCATTGCTAGATGGTGACGTTCCATCCTCTTTCACTTAATCACCGGAAGGCTTCTCGAAAGAGAAACTTCCCCTTGTCTACTATGTGGTTACCCAACAGGATTGGTTTGTTTTAGGATAAATCCCAGGTTTTTTATATTTTCAAAATAATGAGTTTTTCCCCTGCTGTCTTCCAAAGGTGACTGGCAAAGGTCATTATTGCCACGTATTATTTGATAGGAACGTATTTGGTGATTTCAGAACCTTTCAGTTGTTAACTTTATTGATATTGAAATTGCCCCATCTTTGGCCAATGGGGGCCATAGTTGGCTCTAGGGCCCCCTGCACACCCCAGTAGCTCTGCTGGCATCCTTCCTTCTGCCCTGACCATGTGTGCACCTAGGACATTTCCTACACTAGACCTCAAATCGACCATTTCTCCAGGGAGCTCCAGGTTCCTTTCACTAGGAAATAATATTTAGTGATCACAATCTGGAGGTCAGATCTGCTTTGTTTTTCTTTCTTTTTTTTTTTTTTTTTTTTTTTTTTGAGACAGAGTCTCACTCTGTTGCCCAGGCTAGAGTGCAGTGGTGTGATCTTGGCTTACTGCAACCTCCGCCTCCTGGGCCTTCTTCCTCTCCGTGGAGCCTGGAGACCCCCCAGAGCTGCACAGAGAAGCCGCTTTGTCTTTCTAGGCTGCATAGCTTTCCATCGTGCTCATGGGCCAGGGTGCACTCATGCAGCCCCCTCTGGAGGGATTTGGGGGTGTTTCAAGCCTTTGTTGCAACAAGTAGCTTGTTGTTCCTTTTCTTCATTTTTAAGAGACATATTTTGCCACATATTTCTAAGTGGTTTTTAGAGTGCGAATGTTTGCTTTTGATGGCGGTGGTGGTGGTGCTTTAATTAGATTAACTCCTCCGTATGCCAGACATGGAAGAGTTGTTCTTTCCTTCATTAATTGAAAAAAAACAAAAAAAGATGTATTAATTTTTTTAAACATACGGGATGCCATCATGGGTGCTGGTGCCCGCTGTGTTCTGGGTGCCATCCTGGGACGCAGCGGTGAGCGAGAAGATGCCTGCCCTCAGGAGCCCGACGCCGGAGCGGGAACTGCAGAGTCAAATGAAGCACGATGCGTGTTTCACAGGGCTGGTGGCCTCCCGGGAGCCTGGAACAGGAGGCGACACCTGGCATGAGCAAAGGCCCTGGCGAGGACAGAGCCCCTTTAGTGGTCCCTGAGGGACCAGGCGTGCCTCCCAGGCTCCACGCCTCCCAGGCTCCGCACCCCCACCAGCCTCTCCCTGTGGGGTTCTGCTCCCAGCGTCTCCTGTCCTTCTCACCCTCCCGGGGACTGACACAGGCCTCCCAGGGATCGGTGCTGCTGGGTCGGGACTCAGCAGGGCCTGGGGCTCAGCAGGGCTGGGGCCGCCTGGCCCCTGACACTGGCTGCATTTCAGGAATCCTGTATGGCACGATGACCATGGAGCTGGGTGGGAAGGTCACCATCGAGTGCGCGAAGAACAACTTCCAGGCCGAGCTGGAATTCAAACTCAAGGTAGTGTTGGCTGCAGCCTGGGGAAGACGAGGCCAGGGAAGGAACGAGGGCTTGGGGATCCCCCTCACACTCTCCCCAGGCCCCAAGGAAGGTTCCCCAAGGCAGTGCACATGAAGGGAGCGGCTGTTGACATCCCAGAACACAGACAGGGCCCAGAGAGGGCAGGCTGCTGCCTGCAGCCACACAGCGGAGCCAGCCTAGGCCGTGTCTCTGTGGCAGGGACACTACATCCTTGAGCGGAGGCGTGGGGGTCCCAAAGGCCTCGCTGGCGAGTATTGGGTCCATCCCTCCTGGGCTCCCAGGCACCCCAAGAGAATAACTCTTCCGTGCCCCCATGAGGATGTGATTCTGAAGGCCCCAGCCCCCGCTCACTGGGCTCTGTTCTGGGTGTGGCCCTGCAGCCCTTCTTCGGGGGTAGCACCAGCATCAACCAGATCTCGGGAAAGATCACGTCCGGAGAGGAAGTCCTGGCGAGCCTCAGTGGCCACTGGGTAAGGGGCCGTCCCTCAGGGCAGGCACGGCCGGGCGGTCATCACCAGGCCAGCCTCTGACCACGCTGGCCATCTGGGGCAGGACAGGGACGTATTTATCAAGGAGGAAGGGAGTGGAAGCACTGCGCTTTTCTGGACCCCGAGCGGGGAGGTCCGCAGGCAGAGGCTGAGGCAGCACACGGTACCGCTGGAGGAGCAGATGGAGCTGGAGTCCGAGAGGTGAGGCCTGTCAGCACCTAGGGACCCTGCTGATCACAGCCCGACATGGCCGGGCAGGCAGGTCAGCAGGGCTGCAGTGCTGTCAGCATGGCCCCAGGATGTCCCTGGCAGGGAGGGCAGGCCTGGTGCACCCCTGGTGACAGATCACGTGTCCTGGAAAGGACAGATGGAGGGAGGGGGTGTGGCCTGGAGAGGAGCAGGCTCCCCTGACCTCTCACTGCATCACTGCTGGCGGGTGACCAACAGGTGCACAGGGAGGTCCCTGCAGGCGGGAGATGGGAGCTCAGTGTTGGAAAAACCCATCTCATGGACAAAAGAAAAGCTCCCTTCAAAGTAGTGAGCTCCCTATCACTGGAGGCAATCAGGCAGAGGTTGCTGTGTGCCTTCCTTCTGGTGCCAAGGGGCCCTGATTCCCAGCTGCCTAGGGGTCGGGCTGCCTGGGCCACTGGCTCAGGGCGGGTCGCTGGCCCGCAGGCTCTGGCAGCACGTCACCAGGGCCATCAGCAAGGGCGACCAGCACAGGGCCACACAGGAGAAGTTTGCACTGGAGGAGGCACAGCGGCGGCGGGCCCGCGAGCGGCAGGAGAGCCTCATGCCCTGGAAGCCACAGCTGTTCCACCTGGACCCCATCACCCAGGAGTGGCACTACCGATACGAGGAGTGAGTGCTGGCAAAGCCCTGGGGGCCACAGGGTGGGGCTGGGCCAAGCAGACAGGCTGAGAAGGGCCCAGGGGCTCCTGGCTTCCCTCTCACCTTCAGCCTGTCCCCTGGAGGAGTCGGTGGGGGAGGGTCAGATAGTGACAGCCCCCACCATCAGTCCTTACTGCAGGCCCTGCCCGTGGGGTGTGGGCAGTGGTCATTCTCCTGGAGGTCTCTGGCCACTGTTGGGGGGCTGAAGCCTGGGCCAGGACAGCCCCCTCACCTGAGGGCCACTGCCTGTGCTGATGGATGCCCTCTGGACCCTCCAGCCACAGCCCCTGGGACCCCCTGAAGGACATTGCCCAGTTTGAGCAAGACGGGATCCTGCGGACCCTGCAGCAGGAGGCCGTGGCCCGCCAGACCACCTTCCTGGGCAGCCCAGGGCCCAGGCACGAGGTCAGCACCCCACAGGCCCTACCCAGGGCTGGTCTTAGCTGCACGTGTGGCCACCACCACCCCTCGCTCCTCACCTCGCTCCTCCCTTCTCGTCGCTCCGCTAAGTCTTGGCCCTTTTCTCCCAGCGGACCTGGGACGCAACCTTAGGCCCTCACGCCCTCATCCCCCAGCCCCCCATCCCCTTTCCTTCTCTGCCCAGCATGGGACTCAGGAAACCGGGATTTGCAGGATGCTTAGTTCTAGGGGCATCTTGGCGTGTAGGACCCTGTGTCTGCTGTCTCTGTCCACTGCCCCCAAAGTCTCCCTCTGCCAAGTTAGCAGCCACATTATCCCATTCCACTGATCAGGAAACAGAAGGTCAGGGCAGCCCAGGGCCCTGCCCAGGTAGGAGGAGGAGGAGGAAGCACCTGCAGAGATCTTGTATCTGGAAAGGGGAAGCAGGACAGCAGGGAGGCTCCAGGGAGAAACCCGAGGAAGCTGCCTAGGGTGTGTCTTGGTGCCATGCCTTGGGCGGCCACCAGGTGGCGCCAAACCCACACGCCCCCCGTTCCAGGTGTGCTGAGCTGCACCGCACCAGCCGTGCACCTACTGCGTGCAGAGCCTGCAGCGCCTGCAGAGCCTGCAGAGCGCGGCCAGTGCTCACCCGCAGCGGGCAGCATGGGGGCGTGTTCCCCAGCTGATGCCGTCTGGGCCAGACTCAGATGAGAGGCCATGCTTGCCTGATGGCCCTAACTTCCCCAGCAAGCTGGGGGCCGCAGTATCTCCTTGACTGCATGTCCCATGCTCTGCCTGCCAAGGGACTAGGGAAGAAGCCTCAGGAAGGCAGACAGATGCACCCCCTCTGTCTGCAGCACTGTTTCCATCCCCCCGGGCTCAGGCCAGACTGCTAGCTCCTGCCTTCCCTTGGCCCCAGCCCCTCCCAGTCCCACTCCTCAGCCTCTCCCCACCGATCTCCAACAGATGTCCACCCCCAATGCCCTCTGCAGCCTCCCACCCCTCAGCCCCTGCAGTCAGCCTGGGCCCCGCCATGCCTCAAAAACTGTCCCATGGAGTACCTTGTGGCCAAACCCCTCTGCCCCACCTCTGACCCCACCTGCCCCGGCTCTGACCTCACCTGCCCCATTGCTGACCACACCCAACGCGGAGCGTCCCTGGCACCTCTCTGGTCCCGAAGGCCTATTGTTACATGGTGGTCCCACAGACAGGTTCTGCTCTTTCCCCACCCCTGAGCATCGGTTCCTGTTCTGGGTTCCTTGTGAGCTCAAGTAAGGGCTGAATGGATGAGCTCTGCCTGCACTCCTGGGGTTGTGAGCAGCTGGCTGAGTCTTGGGGTTCCCCCCAGGAGATGCCCCTTGACATGGGGACCCTAGCCATCTGGGGTTCCTATGGACCTGCCAGCTCCCACAGTGGCCTCGGCTTTCATCTGTCCTCGTGGCTCAGGGGTCAGAACGACCCTCGGCCCCCCATGCCATCATCTCTGCATTTATTGGATGCAACCCCGTGGTGAGCATAGGGCAGGTGTGTCTGCACCGCCTTGCAGGCCCTGGCTCACTGTGAGGGGTCAGCAACTCTGTCTCACCCACGAAGAAACAGGCCCAAAGGGACCATGGCTACTCCAGGCCATGCTGGAGCTGAGACAGATCCCTCCAGCCAGCTCCACAGCCCAGCAGCTGCCCTCCCTGCTGGCTGCCGCCTTTAGCACTGTCCTGGCATGAGCACACCACATGTCCCTGGGGCCTGGGCAGGGGGTGTGGGTGGCTTTCAGCTGCAGCAGCTCCATTTCTCTGCAGAGATCTGGCCCAGACCAGCGGCTTCGCAAGGCCAGCGACCAGCCCTCCGGCCACAGCCAGGCCACGGAGAGCAGCGGATCCACGCCTGAGTCCTGCCCAGAGCTCTCAGATGAGGAGCAGCATGGTGACTTTGTCCCTGGTGAGCCCCCTTGGGCCCAGCCCCAAGGCCTCTGTCTGGTGGACGCCTCAGATGCTGACGGGGCTGGAGGGGAGGCCAGAGAAGCACCTGCCCAGATGTAGGGCAGCCTCCCAGCGAAAGCTCCTCTGCTGCCCTGAGGGGCCCCCCAGCAGGCTCTGCCCTCTCAGAGTCTGGGAGGCAGCCCAAGGGCCGACAGGGGGAATGGTGGGGGCGGGGAAGAAAGGGAGTGGGCCCAGGCCAGGGGTTCCCCAGCAGCGGGAGGGGTAGGTCCAGTGGCATCCTGCCCCAGCCCTCTGCTCCTTTCCTGTCACCGGGAGCTGTGTCTCCCCGACTTTGTCCCTGCCTCTTTAATGGATGGGCCTTGCCTTGGCCACTTCTGCCTCCCAGGCCTGTTAGTGGCTTGTCCAGCCTGGGAGTTCCCTCCAGAAACATCCTCAGCGCCCCTCCCTCATCTCCGTGTCTCCAGCTTGGCCCTGCAGGTTTCCCATGAGGTGGGGCGGAGGCCCAAGCTGGATATGACCCTGTGACCCATATGCCAGCCCCACCGGGCCTCCAGCTCATCCTTGCTTCTCCCCTCCCCTCCTGTGTCTCCCTCGGGGCCATCCCAGGTGGTGAGAGCCCATGCCCTCGGTGCAGGAAGGAGGCGCGGCGGCTGCAGGCCCTGCACGAGGCCATCCTCTCCATCCGAGAGGCCCAGCAGGAGCTGCACAGGTGGGCCACACTCAGGGTGTCCGTCCGGACTCCGGGTCAGAGAGTGCGAGAGACCTGGTAGAGCTAGGGCGGGAGGTGGGGAGGCCAGGAGGCCGCGGCCAGGGTTGTCATTGGAGCTGGAACCCACAAGACCTCCAGGGTGATGAAAGGAAGACAACCGCCGAGGGCAGGAGAGAGGGTGTGAGAGTGGCAGGCGGTGCGGGATGATCAACCAGCCAAGTTGGCCATGCCTGGCAGATACTGAGCCGGAGATGTCCTGAAGCCTAGAGGAAGGTACCAGCCCAGCATGGCCTGGGGTAGCCCCAGGAGAGACCCTGAGGTGTGCAGAGCGAGGTGGCAGTCTGGGCTCACTGTGATGGCCCCGCACCTGCGCACAGTGGCTTCTCAGGAATGGCTGGGGAAGGAGCAAATGGGAGTGGCCGAGAGCTGGCGGGTGCAGGCCACCAGGGCCACATGGCCCCTTCCTGTCAGCAGATCCCACCGATGGGGAGCAGAGCACAAGGTCCCTCTCGGGTCCAAAGCTCCTGGCTCTGAGCTAGGCTGAGGGTCTCACTGGCTGTGGGACCTTGGCTGTCACACCTCAGCCTTCCCTCTGTAAAGTGGGCTTGATAGCAGTACCCCAGGGTGAAATGCAGCCAGGGCACAGGCCCGGGCTCTGTGAGGCTCAAGAGCCTTGGAGAACTGTTATTGTCCCCGTGTAAGCATTTCCAGAAGGTGCTCCCTGGTGAGGCTGTGTGGGCAGAGAAACAGGGAGGCCTGGCTCCCCAGAAGCAGGTCAGCTGTCAGGCAGGTGGCCAGGACTCAGCCAGAAGCTTCTGCAGCAAACTGGATACCACGTGAGAGGCCAGGTCCCTCCACGGCAAAGTATTCCAGCTCAGGGCCAGGGCCTCCACAGCAGGGTACTGCCGGCAAGGGGCTCGGACAGCAGCGTCTACTCCCTCACGGTCCCGGAGGCTGGAGTCCGAGATCTCGGTGCCACAGGGCTGGTTTATCCTGAGACCTCTCTCCTGCCTGGCAGACACCACCTTCTCACTGTGTCTGTGTCTTCATCTCCTCTTCATATAAGGACACCAGTCCCATGGGACCAGGGCCAACCCTAATGTTCTCAATTTAAATAAATACCTCTTTAAGGACCCCATCTCCAAATACAGTCTTATCTGAGGTGGAAGGGGTTAGGACTCCAACATATGCAGATGGCAGAGGCATGACTCAGCCATAACCACAGGGCTGGGACAGGGAGGATGTAAAAGGCTGACTCCCCGATCCCTGACCCTCCTCTGCCCTGGATGTGCCCAGGGAATCCCTGTATAGCCATGGTGCTGTGGAGCCTTCCCACTAACAAGCTTTCCACCCCCACCCGCTCTGATGCCCCTGGAGGGCTATCCCGTCTCCACCTCAGCCCTGTGTCCAGCACCTGGTCAAGCACCCAGGGCACCGTCCTGGCCTGTGGGAGGGGGACTTGCTGGCATTGGCACAGCCCCCACGATCTGTCCCCTGTCCTTGCAGGCACCTCTCGGCCATGCTGAGCTCCACAGCACGGGCAGCACAGGCACCGACCCCAGGCCTCCTGCAGAGCCCCCGATCCTGGTTCCTGCTCTGCGTATTCCTGGCGTGTCAGCTGTTCATTAACCACATCCTCAAATAGGAGCCCTGGGGGCAGAGCTCCTGGCCAGCCCCGAGCCCTCCCTCCCAGGCACCCAGCACTTTAAGCCTGCTCCATGGAGGCAGAGAGGCCCGGCAAGCACAGCCACTGTGACGGGGAGTACAGGCGCAGGAAGGACCCGGGGCCACAAGGGCGCTGCGGGCCCAGGTGTGCTGGGCCCCTCTCGGGGGCACTGGCCTCTCTGCAGGGCTTTCTGCCCAGCGCCGGCCTTAATGCTAAAGCCAAATGCAGCTTCTGCTGTGCGACGCACTCCTGGCCATCTTGCCGTGTCACCCCCTGTCCAGCCTCCACTTGCCATGGGGGATGGATGGATTTAGGGTGGGAGGGCCTGCAGGGGCCCTGGATGGTCACACCCCAGCAGCAGTGAGTGGGCAGGTTTGGAGGAGCAGCCAGGGAGCCCCGAGTGGCCCAGGAGTCCCCCCACACACGGATGCATAGGCCTGCCTTCCGGAGACCCTGTCCACATTGCCAGGGCCACCCTAGTGGGGCCACTGGTGGGTGCCAGGGACAGGTTAGGGCCGCTCTGGGGAGGGCATTTTGGTTTTTTATTCCACCATGTGCGGTTTGGATGGGAGCCCCACAGAGGTAGGTCCTGGAACCACCCCACCCCCACACCCGGACGCTCGCTCTGGTGGGGGCACACGCAGGTGGAGGTGGTTGTGGGTGCAGGTGTGTGCAGGGGTGTGGGGGGCGCAGGGGTGTGGCTTAGCTGGCCCCGCACCCGAGCCGGGGAGGCTCAAGTTCGCCACTTTACTCAGACCGATGCACAGTCTTCCCATTTTACACTTTTTTAATAAACATAATTGCAATATTTTAGGCGGGCTGCGAGCCGCAGTCAGCCTTCACGTCTGGCCTCAGTCCCCGTGTCCGTGCCGCTCTGCGTGTGCGTGTGCGTGTGTGTGAGCCTCTACACATATATATACATAGAGAGCCTTAAACTACGTCGTGGCGGTGCCGTCTGAGCTGTAGCGGATGGTTTTGTTTCCAGTTTTTGTACCCGTGTCCTTGTCTCCCCTCCTCCCCCATCTGGGGATGTGTCTGTGCTCCACACCTTGAAATAAACAGACACATATGTGTGCTCTTCTTGCGGGACTTCTGGAAACGAGAGGAGGGCTTCCCAGAAAGACTCAAGGCCAGCGTGGAGCTGTGTGAGGCTGGGTGGAGGGGCCCGGGAGGGAGGAGGGTGCAGAGTTCACAGGGAGCCGTGGGCAGCCGGCCCGCCCTGTGGAGCAAATGCTGGGAGGCTGGAGTCCCATCACCGAATGAGCCAGTGGGGAACACAGAGTGACACTGCCCACAGGCGCTCCAGGCACCTCAGAGGCTGCTGGGAGGCATTGGCACAGCCCCTGAGGCCAATGCTGCCAGTTACTGAAGGAGACCCCCCAGGATGGACCACCTGACCCGCTGCCCCTTGCTTCGGTTCCACTGTGGCCACCACCCCTGGTACTCAGACACCAAGGCCAGTGAGTGGGCCTGCCCAGGGTGCCCCTGAAGGAGGGGTGGGGCACCTGACCACAGGCCTCAAGTGACAGCAGAGGGAGACTGCAGCCCACCCCTCACAGCAACCAGAGGACAAGGGTGATGAAAGGGAGGGCAGCCAGGCAGCGCCCAGGAGAGGGGGACGCGAAGGGCCTTGGGTCACCACCTCCCTCTGCACCTCCCCACCTCGACTCCCCAAGGCCCCAGGAGAGGAGGGGCTGTGGCTGGGGCAGAGGGAGAGGCAGGGGGTCCTGCCCCCCCAGCTCCTCTGAGGAGCCTCATGTCCGCCTCAGCCAGCCAGGACTCCCAAGACCCCACCTCCCCCCTGCCGAACCACCTGGAGGATGGGGCGGGGGGCCCTGCCTGGCTCCAGTGCCCCTATGTGGAGGCCACACACCATGGGGCAAACATGAGCTCAGAGTGTGAGCCCTGGGGGTGACAGCCTTCTGCATCTTGATGCCGGGGCAGGCTGTTCCAGACACCCTGCCCGGGACCCCTATCTTGCCACCTGCACCCCAGGCCCGTGCAAAGCAAACGTGCTCAGCCAGATGCCCTGCCCAGAGGCAGCCTACCCAGGGGTCTGCCTCCCACCAGCTCCAGCTCACCACAAGGCGGGCCCTCCCCCAACACCCCAGCACCTTACACACGCAGGGGCAAGACTGGAATCCCCTCCAGAATTCTCCCTCTATCTTAGAACTGTTTATTTTTTAATTTATTTTTGAGACAAAGTCCCACTCTGCCACCCAGGCTGGAGTGCAGTAGTCCAATCGAAGCTCACTGTAGCCTCGACCTCCCAGGCTCAAGCGATCCTCCTGCCTCAGCCTCCAGAATAGTTGGGACTACAGACATACACCACCATGTCTAGCTCATTTTTTTTAGAGACAGGAGTCTGACTATGTTGCCCAGGCTCATAAACTCCTGACCTCAAGCGGTCCTCCTGCCTTGGCCTCCCAAAGTGCTGGGATTACAGGTGTGAGCCATGGCTCCCAGCCTCTTGCTGAGAACTATTTTAAATCAACAAGGAAGAGAAAGCAACTATCCCAGAGGAAAAAAACAGAGTCCAGACCCCAGTGTGTCTAGGGTGAGCATAATCCTAAGGGAATAATTCAGCTGATGCCCAAAGAGGTGCCTACACAGGTGTTCAGGGAGCACTTTACAACCGTAATCACCTGGCCTTGGTTTGCAACTTTGCAGGAGGTGGAAGGGAGGGCACCTGACCAGCATTTCAAATGTTCAACAAGGTTCATTGTAGCCAGTGTCACTATTTGGAGAGCTCCAGATGTCACTCTTTGGAGCTCCTGGGGCAGGATTCATCAAATGAATATGCCATAGAGGCTGTCAAGGTTCAGGGGAAATCAACTGGTCTGAAATCAAAAGCCCAGGCTGCACTGATTGTGTTGAAGAGGGCGCAGTGAGAGCTTCCAGCTCATCAGAAGAAAATCCTCCATGCTGCCAACTGTGTTGGTATCTCAGCTGCAGGGCTTACTGCAGATGCCAGACTGTGACGGATTTCATGCGCCAGGAGCGTTTGATTCCTGATGTGTGTTTGACACTCTTCCTGTGTGTCCTGTTATATCTCTAATTGGAAGCAAGACAGAAACCAGCGTAACAGGCTGGCCAGAGACCTTATGGTGCTTGTTGCTGGCTGTGATGACAGGTGCCACCATGTTTTCTTTTCTTTTCTTTTTTTGTTTTTGTTTTTTTTTTTGAGACAGAGTCTCACTCTGCTGCCCAGGCTAGAGTGCAGTGGCACAATCTCGGCTCCCTGCAACCTCCACCTCCCAGATTTAAGCAGTTCTTATGCCTCAGCCTCCCCAGTAGCTAGGATTACAGGCACACACCATCACGCCCAGCTAATTTTTGTATTTTTAGTAGAGACGGGGTTTCACCATGTTGGCCAGGCTGGTCTTGAACTCCTGAGCGCTAGTGATCCACCAGCCTCAGCCTCCCAAAGTGCTGGGATTACAGGCGTGAGCCACCACCCCCCGCCAAGCCCCCCCATATTTTCCAAATCTGTCCATCTGGGATTTTGACCGCAGAGCTATGTCCACTGAAGCCCATTTCCAATCAGCTCCTACTCACCTGGAGAGACTTGTGTAAGTTTATGGAGTGTGATTCGAGTGAGCTGCTTAAAGTGGTTTGCACGCCTCAAGAGAGACATTTCTGCAAGGCAGGACTTAGCTACACTGAATGTTTCTGCTGGAATTGCTGGCAAAGATATGGGGCTTACCACCTGTGATGATGATGCTGCATCTCCATTCCTGGAAAGACCTGGAGAAAGGTCACAGAGGAAAGCATGGCCCGCTGCACCTGCCGACGCCACTGCAGAGAAGGCTGGCGACCTGGGGAACATCCTGAGAAACTAGGAAATATGTGCATTACCAAATACACAGAGTGAGGAGCAGGCAGTGATGACAATAATCTACACTTAGACCCCAAAGCTGCGGCGTGGTGGGTCGGTGTGCTTTAAGAATCAGTCCAGACATGAGTTTTTTCCAAGCAACCTCACCAAAACCATACCATGGAGGGCCTCTCTCTCAAGGGGGCCTATACACTCATTCTCCAGAAAGTACAGATATCGGCACAAAGAAAATAGTGTCATTTCGGTTTAAAGACAACTGTAGAATAAAATTAATATTATGAAAACAAATAAATAAAATAATAAAACCCTGAACATGGTTTTTGGGTCCATCAATGAAGGGTTCTCCAGGTGAGTTTTGTATGCGGACCCTGGAGAGAAAACGGCAGGTGGTGACGTTTGCTGATGATGGGGGTTCCAGAGCTGTGCCTCCTGCCCTACTGCAGCAGGGCACCCCTTCCTGGTCTCAGTCCCCAGCCCTCCCCTGCCCTGAGCCATGCCATTTGAGGGGCTATGACTGGCTAAGCCACCTGGGCTTCGGTTCCACATCCCAGACCAGACAGGAGACTGCAGGAGCAATGGTGGCCTTTCCCCAACCTGCCCCTGCCCCCAACTCTGCTCAGAAAATATTGTGGGAATGAGGGAAGGAGGAGGGACAGATGCAGGCGGTGCTGGCTGAGCACCAGAGCTGGAAGGGCCCCCTAAGACATCCTGGGGGGGGAACAAGGCTAGAGGTGGTGCTTGCCCTGGAGGGGCTGGGGAAGGGGAGGCCGGTGAGGAGCCCCCTTTTCTCTTCCAGGCTGGTGGAGCCTGGACCCTCTTGGGGTGCATGGTCAGGGGTGAAAGTCAAGATACCTCTTCCCCTCCCTAGGAAGTGGCCAGGCAGCAAGGAAAACGTCTTGGGCTAGGCCGGGGGGCAGGGGTACTGGGGAAGGGATGGGGAGGGCCTGTGCTGGGGGACGCCAAATTCCGAAGCCTGGTCAGTGGCTTTACAGTTTTAGCTCTTATATTTAGGTCTTTGACAAATTGTAAGGAAAACAAATCAAAACTACAATGAGTCAACACTTCAGATGTCTTCAAGGTATATTCACATTGTTACATGTGCCAGAATTTCCTTCTTTTTTTTGGCTGAATTAGTATTTTCTTGTATGAATAGACCACATTTTGTTTATCCATTCATCTGTTCATGGATACTCAGTTTTTTTTCCTTCTGCCTTTTGGCTATTACAAGTAATGCTGCAGCCAGGCGCGGTGGCTCATGCCTGTCATCCCAGCACTTTGAGAGGCCGAGATGGGCAGATCGCCCTGAGGTCAGGAGTTTCAGACCAGCCTGGCCAACATGGTGAAACCCCGTCTCTACTAAAAATACAAAAATTAGCCAGGCATGGTGTTGGGCACCTGTAATCCCAGCTACTCGGGAGGGTGAGGCATGAGAATCGATTGAACCCAGGGGGCGGAAGTTTCAGTGAGCCGAGATTGCACCATTGCACTCCAGCCTGGGTGACAGAACAAAACTCCATCTCAAAAAATAAAAAATAAAGAAATAAGTAATACTGCTCACTGTTCACAATAGCAAAGACATGGAATCAACCTAAATGCCCATTAATGGTAGACCAGATAAAGAAAATGTGGTACCACGGAATACTATGCAGCCATAAAAAAGATCATGTCCTTTGTAGGAACATGGATGGAGCTGGAGGCCATTATTCTTAGCAAACTAATGTAGGAACAGAAAACCAAATGCCACATGTTCTCACTTATAAGTGGGAGCTAAATAATGAAAACACATGGACGCAGAGAGGGGACCAACACACACTGGGGTCTACTTGGGAGTGGAGGGTGGGAGGAGAGAGAGGATCAGAAAAAATAACTCTTGGGTACTGGGTGACAAAATAACCTGTACAACAAACCACATGACACGAGTTTACCTATATAACAAACCTGCACATGTATCCCCAAACCTAAAATAAAAGTTAAAAAAAAGAACAACGGCAATGAAAACAATGAATAATAAATAAATAAATAATGCAGCTATGGATGTGGGTGTATAAATACCTGTTTGAGCACCTATTTTCAGGTCTTTTGGGTATGTAATACCCAAAAGCAGGAGGGACAGACGTGGGGGGTGCTGGCTGGGGACCAGAGCTGGAAGGGACTCCCAAGACATCTTGGGGGAGAACAAGGCTAGAGGTGGTGCTTGCCCTGGAGACGCTGGGGAAGGGGAGGCCTGCGAGGGGCCCCCTTTTCTCTTCTCGCCGGCCACCACACCCGGCTAATTTTGTATTTTTAGTAGAGACGGGGTTTCACCATGTTGGCCAGGCTGGTCTTGAACTCCTGACCTCAGGTGATCCGCCCACCTCCACCTCCCTAAATGCTGGGATTACAGGCATGAGCCACCACGCCTGGTCAATATATTGTTGTTAACAGTAGTCACCATGTTATACATGGAAGTTACTCCTCCTGTCTTGTGAACATATATCCAAAAGTAGAATCTCTGAATCATACAGTAATTCTATTTTTACTTATTTTACCTTATTCTTTAAAAGTGACAGGGCCAGGCACAGTGGCTCAGGAGAATCACTTGAACCCAGGAGGTGGAGGTTGTGGTGAGCCAAGATTGTGCCATTGTATTCCAGCTGGGCAACAAGAGTGAAACGCCGTCTCAAAAAAAAAAAAAGAAAGAAAAAGAAAAAAAAAGTGACAGATAAAGTTGAATATATTACAATGTACACCGTGATCTTCTACAATATGTATCAATTGTGGAATGGCAAAATCAAGCTAAGTGACATAAGCACACCTCACATAGTTGTTCTTGTGATAAGAAGACTTAAAATCTATTCTCTCAGCATTTTTCAAGAATATAATATATTGTTGGTCTTTTGTGGGTTTTTTTATTTCTGTGAGAGGGAGTCTGACTGTCACCCAGGCTGGAGTGCAGTGGTGCGATCTTGGCTCACTGCAGCCTCTGCCTCCCGGGTTCAAGCGATTCTCCTGCCTCAGCCTCCTGAGTAGCTGGGATTACAGGCGCCCGCCACCACACCCAGCTAATTTTGTCTTTTTAGTCGAGACGGGGTTTCACCATGTTAGCCAGGCTGGTCTTGAACTCCTGACCTCAGGTGATCCGCCCACCTCGGCCTCCCCAAATGCTGGGATTACAGGCGTGAGCCACCACGCCCGGTTAATATATTGTTGTTAACGGTAGTCACCATGTTATACATGGAAGTTACTCCTCCTGTCTAACGGAAATTTTGGAATCTTTGACCAACATTTCCCCAGCCACCTCCTCACCACCTCTCCAACTCCTGGTAACCACCATTTTACTCTCCACTTCTGTGGGTTCAACTTTTTTAGACTTTGCATGCGAGTAAGATCATGCAGCATTTGGCTTTCTGGGCTGGCTCATTTCACCTAACATAATGTCCTCCAGGCTTATCCATGTTGTTACAAATGACAGGATTTCCTTCTTTTTCCTTGCTGCATAGTATTTCATTGTGTATACATGGCACATTTTCTTTATCCATTTATCTGTTGATGGACACAGGTTAATTCTCTATCTTGGCTGTTGTGACTAGTGCTTCAATGAACAAGGAAGTGCAGATATTTCTTTGATATACTAACTTCACTGGTTTGGAGCATCTACCTAGCAGTGAGATTGCTGGATTATATAGTAGTTCTATTTTTAATTTTTTTAGGAACCTCTGTACTGTTTTCCATAATGGCTGCAATAATTTGCACTCCCACCAAGAATGAGCAAGGATTCCCTTTTATCCACAGCCTCACCAACAGTTGTTATCTTTGGTCTTTTTGATAATAGCCATTCTGATAGGTGTGAGGTGGTATCTCATTGTGGTACTAATTTGCATTTCCCTGATGATCAAGATATTGAGCATTTTTTCATATACCTATTGGCCACTTGCATATCTTCTTTTGAGATATGTCTATTTAGTCCTTTGCCTATTTTTTAATTAGGTTCATTTCTTGCTATTGAGTTGTTGTATATTCTGGATATAAACCCCTTATCAGTTGTACGGTTTGCAAATATTTTCTCCCATTCTGCAGGTTGTCTGTTCACTCTGATGACTGTTGCATTTGCTATGCAGAAGCTTTTTGGTTCGATGCAATCACATTTGTCTATATCTGCTTTTGTTGACTTATTTTTAATTTTTCAAGCAACTGTTTTCCACAACAGTGACACCACTTTGCATCCCCAGCAGTGGTACACAAGGGTTCCATTTTCTTCATTAACACCTCTTTTCTGTTCTTTTGCTTTGTTTTGTTTTTTGATAATAGACATCCTAATGGGTCTGAAATGGTATATCATTGTGGGTTTGATTTGCATTTTCCTAATGATTAGTAATGTTGAGCATCTTTTCTTTTCTTATCTTTTTTCTCTCTCTTTTTTTAATGGAGATGGGGGTCTCTCCATGTTGCCCAAGCTGGTCTTGAACTACTGGGCTCAAGTGATCCTCCAGCCTCAGCCTCTCAAAGTGCTGGGATTACTGGCATGATCCGTCATGTTCAGCCAAGCATCTTTTCATCTGCTTTTTAGCCATTTCTATATCTTCTTTGGAGAAACGTCTTTTCAAGTCCTTTGACTTTTTTTTTGTTTTCTTAGACAGGGTCTCACTCTGTTGCCCAGACTGGGGAGCAATGGCATGATCACAGCTTACTGCAGCCTCGACCTCTCTGGCTCAAGCAATCCTCCCTCAGCCTCCCAAGTAGCTGGGACCACAGGTGCACGTCACAACACTCAGCTGATTATTTTTTATTTTGTGGAGAAACGGGGGTCTCCCTATGTTCCCTAGGCTGGTCTTGAACTCCTGGCTTCAAGTGATCCTCCTGCCTCGGCCTCCCAAAGTGCTGGGATTACATGTATTAGCCACCGCACCTGGCTGGGGTTAGTTCTTCTTTAAATGTTTGGTAGACTTGGCTGGGCGCAGTGGCTCACATCTGTAATCCCAGCACTTTGGGAGGCCGAGGCAGGTGGACCACTTGAGGTCAGAAGTTCGAGACCAGCCTGGCCAACATGGAGAAACCCTGTCTCTACTAAAACTACAAAAATTAGCCAGATGTGGTGGCAGGCGCCTGTAATCCCAGCTACTTGGGAGGCTGAGGCAGGAGAATCGCTTGAACCTGGGAGGCAGAGGTTGCAGTGAGCCAAGACCATACCATTGCAGTTCAGCCTGGGCAACAGAGCAAGACTCCAACTCAAAAAAAAAAAAAAAAAAAAAAAAAGGCCAGGAGCGGTGGCTCATGCCTGTAATCCCAGCACTTTGGGAGGCCGAGGGGAGTGGATCACGAGGTCAGGAGATCGAGACCATCCTGGCTAACACGGTGAAACCCCGTCTCTACTAAAAAAATACAAAAAATTAGCCAGGCATGGTGGCAGGCACCTGTAGTCCCAGCTACTCGGGAGGCTGAGGCAGGAGAATGGCGTGAACCGGGGAGGCGGAGCTTACAGTGAGCCGAGATCGCGCCACTGCACTCCAACCTGGGAGACAGAGCAAGACTCCGTCTCAAAAAAAAAAAAAAAAAGAAAGGAAGTTCCTAGAGCCAGGTCCACTCTTCTAACATTGCAGCAGGGAGCCTCATATCAGGAAGGCTGGTGGAGGGCTGCCAAGGTGAGAAATGGAGAAAACATTCCAGAAGAAAGAACTGGCCTGCCCTTAGGAAACATGCCTAAGGAGGCCCGCACTGTCTAAGTGAAATGTTAATGAGATTGCTAAAAGAAAAACCTTAGCCAAATTAAATTTATTTATTTTTATTTTATTTTATTTTTGATACAGAGTCTTGCTCTTGTTGCCCAGGATGGAACGCAGTGGCATGATTTCAGCTCACTGCAACCTCTGCCTCCCAGGTTCCAGTGATTCTCCTGCCTCAGCCTTCCAAGCAGCTGAGATTACAGGCAACCGCCACCATGCCTGGCTAATTTTTTTGTATTTTTTAGCAGAGATGAGGTTTCACCATCTTGGCCAGGGTGGTCTCAAACTCCTGACCTCAGGTGATCTGCCTACCTCAGCCTCCCAAAGTGCTGGGATAACATGCGTGAGCCACCGCACCCAGCCTAAATTTAAGAGTTTAACTGAACAAAGAATAATTGGGAATGGGACAGCCTCCCAAGCCAGAGCAAGCTCAGAGATTCCAGCATGGCCACGTGGCAGAAGCAGATTTACGGACAGAAAAAGAAAGGAAGGTGACGTACAGAAAACGGAAGTGAGGTACAGAGACAGCTGGATTGGCTACAACTTGGCGTTTGCCTTATTTGAACACAGTTTGAACAGCTGGCCACCTCTGATGGGCCAAAACTCAGTGACTGGACAAGAGTCGTCTACACTCTGTTTGCACCTCCATTTAGGTTTTAGTTCATGATGTACAGAGAAACCTTTAGGCTGAACTTAAAATATGGAATGAGGCAGCTTTAGGCCAAACTTGATTTAACAGGATGTCAAATGGAGAATGCATCCTTTTCTGCCAGGTCTCAGGTCCTTCGGTGGAAACCAGCATAACGCTTCATATAGAGACAGCAGAGTCTCTGACTCCACAGAGCACTCACCTGCTCTCATTTGCAACACGGGCAGTTGGGCGGTGAGCCCTGTCTGGGGAGGTGGAAGAGCTGTCCTCCTACTGACCACTAGCTCACCCTCGGTAGCCTCAGTTTCTGAGGTCAGAGGGAGCCTGGGATTTCTATCATGTTCATAGTACAGCTGTTTGGAGAAGCAAACCCAACACAGATAGCCGGAGCCCTTGGAGGCCACTGAAGCAGTCTGTCAATAATTCATAGGAAATCATAACAACCCAGAGATTATTTTGATCCTAAACTCCAGTACATAAGTATTTCTATCTTCTCATTCCAGGTGTGAGCCTCCTGGGCCTGGATGGGCAGACAGCACAGCCCAGGACGCCAGAGTGCCCTGGTGCAGGATCCGACCTCTGCCCAACCTCTTGCCCAGGTGAGTGTGTTGGTGAACCCTGTGTGAACCCCTACGCCCAAGGAAAGTGTATGAAGTGTGAACAGGTGACAGTTACAGCCCTCCCCAATGGCCTGGACTCCTGCTGCCATGTTCCATCTGCTGTGAGGGTGGGTGCACGGAGGGCATCCTCTGTGACTTCAAAACCTGCAGCCTCTTGGCCCAGCAGTGGCCAGGCTGGGAACGTGCCCTAAAGACGTCAATAAAGCTGAACCTAATATTTAGTCACGAGGATGTTTGCTGTTTAGCTATGAAAATTTAGGAGAGGCCAGGCACGGTGGCTCATGCCTGTAATCCCAGCCCTTTGGGAGGCTGAGGCGGGTGGATCATCTGAGGTCAGGAGTTCAAGACCAGCCTGGCCAACATGGAGAAACTCCATCTCTACTAAAATTATAAAAATTAGCCAGGCGTGGTGGCACACGCCTGTAATCCCAGCTACTTGGGAGGCTGAGGCACAAGAATCACTTGAGCCCAGGAGGTGGAGGTTGCAATGAGCCAAAATGGCAGCATTGCATTCCAGACTGGGGGACAGAGCAAGACTCCACCTCAAAAAAAAAAAAAAAAGAAAAAAGAAAAAAGAAATAACTTAGGAGAAAGCCAAATACCCATTGATCAAACATTTGGACAGAGGAATAGAACTATCCAGCAAATGCCCATTGATCCAGCATTTGGATAGAGGAACCATCCAGCACAGTCTTGGCACTCAGCAGTTGCTGGGAAGATGTGGCTGGAGGATTTTTATTGGCATAGAAAATTGTACCCGGTCGGACATGGTGGCTCATGCCTGTAATCCCAGCACTTTGGGAGGCTGAGGCGGGTGGATCACCCGAGGTCAGGAGTTCAAGACCAGCCTGACCAACATCGAGAAACCCCATCTCCACTAAAAATACAAAAAAAAATTAGTCGGGCATGGTGGCACATGCCTGTAACCCCAGCTACTCAGGAGGCTGAGGCAGGAGAACCACCTGAACCCAGGAGGTGGAGGTTGCGGCAAGCCGAGATCATGCCATTAAGCTCCAGCCTGGGCAACAAGAGCGAAACTCTGTCTCAAAAAAAATATATGTATATTGTTTCCAATATATTTTCAGAATGGGACAAAGTAACAAGAATTATACTTACATTCTGATCCAAATTTCAAAGCAACTTTTCCTTTTCTTTGTTTTGAGGCCGAGTTTGGCTCTTGTTGCCCAGGCTGGAGTGCAGTGGTGTGATCTCGGCTCACCGCAACCTCCACCTCCTGGGTTCAAGCAATTCTCCTGCCTCAGCCTCCCGAGGAGCTGGGGTTACAGGCGTGTGCCACCACGCCCAGCTAATTTTGTATTTTTAGTAGAGACGGGGTTTTGCCATGTTGACCAGGCTGGTCTTGAATTCCTGACCTCAGGTGATCCACCCGCCTCAGCCTCCCAAAGGGCTGGGATTACAGGTGTGAGCTACCGCACCCGGCCTGATGAGAATTTATGCTTTGTAGGGCATGACTCCCCAGACTCCTTAGATAGGAATTTGGGCAAGATATTAAAAATCACTTTAGCCTCAGTCCTAACAGTTCATGTGCATAGATGCCTGGTAGACAGTGAGGTGGTCTATAAAGAGTGAGTTTGCCTCCTCTCTTTGGAAGCTCTGTGTTTTTATTTCTTTTCTGGTTTTGTGCTGCCATGCAAGTGATTCAAACAGAATGAGGCCAGTAATAAAATGCTACTGGCCTCCTTCTGTTTGTATCAGTTTACAGTCGCCTTACAAAAGTAGGTGGATTGCTTTCTTTCTTTCTCCTTTCTCTACAAGAACAGACAAGGAGGATTCAGAAATCTCCAGCTCCTCCTTCTCAGAGATCCTGGATGACCACAGTATCTTCTAGGCTTGAGGAGAGAGCTTTGGTCAAGCAGACTCTGCTCACCCACTCCAGTACTCCTTCGCCCCGCCCCCTCCAGCTCTCTGCTTTCAGATGGGATGATCACCTCCAAAGCCCAGTTCCTTCTGTAAAAGTCCCACCCAGCAGGTGTGGCTGATGTGATTTGAGATACACAATGATGGGCCTGGCACTGTTCCTGCTGCCCAAGACCCGCACCTGGCACCCCATTGAGGCTGTGCCCTGAGGTCACGGTCTCCTGCTGCCATGGGAGAGTCCTCTGATTCAGTCTGGCTGCTAGAGAAGCAGCTTCCACAAACAGCTTAGGCAGGAAGGCGCTCATGAGAGAGTTGCTGGGCAGTGGGCCAGGCTGATGGGGGTGCAGGTGTGGCAATTCCCAGGGATGGCAGAGCTCAAGTTCACAGCCCAGGTTAGGTGTGGATGGCATGCCCGCAGAGCCCCTGCTACCTGCACACCAGTCCCTAAAGGCTGCATCCCCCACAGCCAGATGTGGGCTCTGCCACCAATGCCAACATCACCACTGGTGGCACAGGCAGCCAGCTGCAGAGAGACCCTCAGTGTCTGCTTCTTCATGCACTGGATGCCAATTGCAAGTCTAAGGCCAGGCACCCACCAGGGACCCACTTGTCTGGCTTCTCCCATTACTTTCTCGGTTTTAGCACTGAAAGTGCAGGGTCCTGGGCAAGCCAGGATGGCTGGTACCTTCACTCCCTGAGGCTGCTGGAACAAAAGACCATAAATACCAAGTGGCTTAAAACCTCAAGAATCTATTCTCTCCTAATTCTGAAGGCTCAAGGGGAGAATCCTTCCCGACTCTGATTTCAGTGGCCTTCTGTGGCTCGGGCCGCATCACTCACTCTCCACCTCCATCTTCACGTGACCTTCTCCTTTCTGTGTGTCCCATCTTCCTGTGTCACTCTTCTTCTAAGGACACCTTGTCACTGCATTTAGGGCCTACCCTAAATCCAGAATGCTCTCATCTCAAGATCTCCCCACTACCTTTGTTTTCTTGAGACAGGGTCTGGCTCTGTGGCCCAGGCTGGAGTGCTGTGGCGCAATCTCAGACCACTGCAACCTCCCTACCTCCCAGGCTCAAGGGATCCTCCCACCTCAGTCTCCTGAGTAGTTGGGACTACAGGTGTGTGCCACCATGGCTGCCTAATTTTTGTAATTTTTTTTTTTGAGATGGAGTTTCATTCTTGTTGCCCAGGCTAGAGTGCAGTGGCACAATCTCGGCTCACTGCAACCTCCACCTCCCAGGTTCAAGTGATTCTCCTGCCTCAGCCTCCCAAGTAGCTGGGATTACTGGTGCCCGCTATCACGCCCGGCTAATTTTTGTATGTTTAGTAGAGACAGGGTTTCACCATGTTGGCCAGGCTGGTCTTAAACTCCTGACATGAGGTGATCCACCCACCTTGGCCTCCCAAAGTGCTGGAATTACAGGCATGAGCCACCATGCCTGGCCATTTTTGTAATTTTTGTAGAGATGGGCTCTCACTCTATTGCCCAGGCTGGTCTCAAACTCCAGGGCTCAAGCAATCCTCCTACCTCGGACTCCCAAAGTGCTGGGATTACAGGAGTGAGCCACTGCACCCTGTCTTTTTTCAAGGGTCATTATTCTTCAAAATTACATTGTCATAATAAATGATGGATGTTTCCAAAAGCAGCAAGCAGAGAATATGACTAGTACATAAATGACTCCTCGGTAAACTCAAATCAAGCAAGTGTAAAAGAAGGATCGTTGGCCAGGCGCGGTGGTTCACACCTGTAATCCCAAGCACTTTTGGAGGCCGATGCGGGTGTGGATCACCTAAGGTCAGAAGTTTGAGACCAGCCTGACCAACATGGTGAGACCCCCACCTCTACTAAAAATACAAAAATTAGCTGGGCGTGGTGGTGGGCACCTGTAATCCCAGTTACTCAGGAGGCTGAGGCAGGAAAATCGCTTGAACCTGGGAGGCGGAGGTTGCAGTGAGCCAAGATCGCGCCATTGCACCCCAGCCTGGGCGACAAGATCAAAATTTCATCTCAAAGAAAAATAAAACAAGAAGGATTGTTCATGCCCAGGGACCTGTTGCACGGGCTTCTCTCCTTTCAACTTGTGAGTGCTCCCAGAGAAGCTCAGACTTTCCACCCCTCCTGCATCACTGAGTTTTCTTGAGTCAAACTTTCCACAGCATGGATATTTTCCTCCCTTGATAATAGTGCCGTTCCTGATTTAGTCCTTTTAAACAATGGGTATTGCATCAACATCTGTTTTCGTGCGTGTGAAGTTCCTGGCCTTCGTGTTTTTTTGCTTGAAGTGCGTTCATGCAGAACACCTCCTAAGAAGTGTGCTCAGGTCTCCGGGCTGCCTGCTTCTGAATGTGTACTTGCTGGATTTACATAGGCCATATCTGTGGGCTTCTTTTCCACAGCAAATTCAGATGAGGGAGTGTGTGGCTGATGCTGCGCCCTCACTGCCTCCATCCTGCCCTCCTAGCTGGTAGTTTGTAGCTTCCTTCTTGGGATCAATTGTGCCCTATAACAAAGTCTTGCCAGTGATGCCAAGAGGCAGAGGCCATGGTACCCACTTTTTTTTTTTTTTTTTTTGAGACAGAGTTTCACTCTGTCCCCAGGCTGGAGTGCAGGGGCGCGATCTCGGCTCACTGCAACCTCTGCCTCCTGGGTTCAAGAGATTCTCCTGCCTCAGCCTCCTGAGTAGCTGGGACTACAGGGTGTGCCACCACGCCCAGCTAATTTTTATATTTTTAGTAGATATGGGGTTTCACCATGTTGGCCAGGATGGTCTCGATCTCTTGGCCTTATGATTCACCCGCCTCAGCCTCCCAAAGTGCTGGGATTACAGGCGTGAGCGATCGTGCCCTGCCTCATGGTGCCTACTTTTAAGAGCTGAAGAGCGGCTGGGCGTGGTGGCTCCTGCCTGTAATCCCAGCACTTTGGGAAGCCAAGGCAGGCAGATTCCTTGAGTCCAGGAGTTTGAGACCAGCCTGAGCAACATGGTGAGACCCTGTCTTTATAATAATGCAAAAAAAAAAAAAAAAATTAGCTGAGCATGGTGCCATTCAACTGTGGTCCCAGCTACTCGGGAGGCTGAGGTGGGAGGACTACCTCAGCCTTGGGGACTCAGGCTACAGTGAGCCACTGCACTCCAGCCTGGATGACAAAGTGAAACCCTGTCTCAAAAAAAAAAAAAAAGGCCGGGCGTGGTAGCTCACACCTATAATCCCAGCACTTTGGGAGGCCGAGGCAGGTGGATCACCTGAGGTCAGGAGTTCGAGACCAGCCTGGCCAACATAATGATACCTGCATCTCTATGAAAAATACAAAAATTAGCTGGGCATGGTAGTGTGCACCTGTAGTCCCAGCTACTCAGGAGGCTGAGGCACGAGAATCACTTGAACCTGGGAGGTGGAGGTTGCAGTGAGCCGAAATCATGCCACTGCACTCCAGCCTGGGCCACAGAGCGAGACTCCATCTCAAAAAACAAACAAACAAACAAACAAACAAAAAATAAGTTGAACGGCCTCAGTCTTTCTTCTCTTCCATGACTTGACACTTCCAAGTGCTGGTCAATCACTTCATAGGATGTCTCCAATTTGGGTTTGTTTGATGGTTCCTTGTGATTAAATTTCAGCTATTATTATTATTATTAGCAAGAATACTACAGAAGTGGTGTGTCATTTTAGCTGCATGATGTCACAAGACACTTCCAAAACTTAGGTAAGCCAGTGTTCTCCATGGTAAAGTTACCATTTCTTCCCTCTGCTATTACTGTCTCCTGTGGGGCATTTCTTTGAAACTATGTAAATATTCTTTTTTCCCGCACACTTTCACATACTAATGCTAGAGTCCAATGACCATTCTTGACTGAAATAGTTATTACTGTGGTGTTTGCAAACTGGATTTTCTTCTTCAAGCATATCAAAATACTTTTTTCCTGTTTTTTTTTTTTTTTAACTTCATTTTCCCCAGGTTAACACTGTATTAGTCTGTTCTCACACTGCTATAAAGAAATTACCTATGCCGGGAGGGGTGGCTTATGCTTGTAATTCCAGCACTTTGGGAGGCTAAGGTGGGCAGATCACTTGAAGCCAAGAGTTCGAGATCAGCTTGGCCAGCATGGTGAAACTCCATCTCTATTAAAATACAAAAATTAGCTGGTGGTCACCTGTAACCTCAGCTACTTGGGAGGCTGAGGCACAAAAATCACTTGAACTGGGGAGGCGGAGGTTGCAGTTAGCTGAGACTGCACCACTGCACTACAGCCTGGGTGACAGAGCGAGATTCTCTCAAAGAAAGAAAGAAGGAAAGAAAGGAAGGAAGGAAGGAAGGAAGGAAGGAAAGAAGGAAGGAAGGAAGGAAGGAAGGAAAGAAAGAAGGAAAGAAAGAAGGAAAGAAAGAAAGAAAGAAAGAAAGAAAGAAAGAAAGAAAGAAAGAAAGAAAGAAAGAAAGAAAGAAAGAAAGAAAGAAAAGAAAGAAAGAAAGAAAGAAAGAAAAGAAAGAGAGAGAAAACAAGAAAGACCTGAGACTGGGCAGTTCATAAAGGAAAGAGGTTTAATTGACTCACAGTTCCGCGTGGCTGGAGAGGCCTCAGGAAACTTACAATCATGCTGGAAGTGGAAGCAGGCACCTTCCTCACAAGGCACAGGAGAGAAAGCAGAGATTGAAGGCTTTCTTATAAAACCACCGGATCTCGTGAGAACTCACTCACTATCACGAGAACAGCACTGAGGAAACTGCCCCCGTGATCCAATCACCTCGCTCCCTCCACACTTGGAGATTACAGATCCCTCTCTCAATATGTGGGGATTACAATTTGAGATGAGATCTGGATGGGGACACAGAGTCAAACCGTATCAAACGTAAACCATTAAATAAAAATGGAATTTGTTCCGTTCTTTTTTTTTTTTTTTTTTGAGACCTGTCTCACTCTATCTTCTAGGCTGGAGAGCAGGGGTGCGATCATGGCTCATCACAACCTCAACCTCCCTGAGCTCAAGCCATCCTCCCATGTCAGCCTCCCAAGTACCTGAAACTACAGACACGCGCCACCATGCCCAGCTAATTTTTTCTGTATTTTGTAGAGACGGCATTTTGCCATGTTGTCCAGGCTAGTCATGAACTCCTGGAGTCCGGTGATCAGCCTGCAATGGCCTCCCAAAGTGCTGGGATTACAGGCCTGAGCCACCGCACCCAGCCAGAATCTATTCAGTTCTTCAGTGAAGGAGAATAAAAGTTGGAGAGGGAAATGAGAATACAGGAGGAAGAAAGAAAGCAAAAGTCAGGGAAGAAGCGAAAAATAAAAACATACAAACAAAAAAACCCAAAGAGAAGGTGTATTATCAAAAGCACAAAATAAGATGTTAAAAATAAGTCTAAATATAATAGTAATCCAACACATATTAATAGGTTAAACTCATTTATTAATTATCAGGTTGAATTAGAAAGAAAAATCTAGTAATGTAGCATTTTTAAGAGCTACACCTAAAAAGGAAATAATACAGGAGGGTGGAAAATGAAAGGTTAGAAAACTAGACCCCAGATATATTCTCCTAATGATAGTAGGAGTGGGTTATCAAAACAAGGTAAGAGAATCCGACCTGGCGCGGTGGCTCATGCCTGTAATCCCAGCACTTTGGGAGGCCAAGGCGGGTGGATCACCTGAGGTCAGGAGTTCCAGACCAGCCTGGCCAACATGGCGAAACCCTGTCCCTACTAAAAATACACACACAAAAAATCAGCCGGGCGTGGTAGTGGGTGCCCGTAATCCCAGCTGCTCAGGAGGCTGGGGCAGGAGAATCGCTTGAACCCGGGAGGCAGAGTTTGCAGTGAGCTGAGATTGCGCCACTGCACTCCAGCCTAGGCAACAGAGCGAGACTCGGTCTCAAAACAAAACAAAAAACAAGATAAGAGAATTCAAGCTAGAAGGTGCTGGTGGGGAAAGAGGTATACACCATAAAGAGACACACAGAGGAACACGGCCCAGAGATGACAGCTGATTCTCCTATTTGAGGTGCTGCTTTGCTGTGAATACTGAATTAGCTAGCACTGAACCACTGCTTCTCAGAGAGATTCAGGGCCTGATTCCTGTGACTCTCTGGTCACAACATTTTCATCAGCCGATCAGTCTATTTCCGTATTGTATGTGTGTTTCTCTTTAAAGACACCTCATTTTCTGAAGCACTGTGGAGAATTAAAATAAAATAAAATAAAGACACCTCATGTGATAGATAATGTTGATTCATTCACATGAAACTCACGGCCAACAGCACTGTCACTCATGCCTGAATGAAGCCTCTCTAACACACGTTTTCTACATAAGACTCATCCCAGGCCCTTGTGCTTGAGAATGCTAGACAGCACTTCAGCAAAATGGTTGGGGGCCTTTTTTTTTTTTTTTTTTTTAGATGGAGTCTTGCTCTTGTTGCCCAGGTTGGAGTGCAATGGTACGATGTTGGCTCATTGCAACCTCCACCTCCCAGGTTCAAGGGATTCTCCTGCCTCAGCCTCCCGAGTAGCTGGGATTACAGGCACCTGCCACCACGTCTGGGTAATTTTGTATTTTTAGTAGAGAGGGGGTTTCTGCATGTTGGTCAGGCTGGTCTTGAACTCCCGACCTCAGGTGATCCACCCGCCTCGGCCTCCGAAAGTGCTGGGATTACAGGGGTGACCCACCGCGCCTGGCCTCAGCTGGGGGCCTTTTAAAAAAATTATTATTTTTTTGTAGAGATTATTTCTCTCCTTCTGTTGCTCAGGCTGGAGTGCAGTGGCGTGATCGTAGCTGCAGTCTTGACCTCCTGGGCTCAAGCGATTCTCCTGAGTAGCTCTTCCTGAGTAGCTGGGACTACAGATGTGCACCACCAAGCCTGGCTTGAGGGCCATTTTAAACAGTGAAATCACACACACACACACACACACACACACACACCAAAAATGGGAAAAACGTGCTGTTGAATAGAACTTGAACAGGATGTATGTTTACAGTGAGAGCTGAAATGACCTCAGTGGGAAGGAGTGTGTCGGAATTTTCCCCACCCCGTGCATATTTGCAAGTCACCATAAAAGTGCCATTGACTTGGGGGATACAAATAAATTTTAACAAGTAGATGGATTTGCAGATACAGAATCCGAGAATAATAAGGATCGACTCTGCTGGTAAAACAATCATGAAATTGTGTATATCCAGTAACACTGCTTCAAAACGGAAAAAGCAAACACTGACTTAGCTACATGGTGAAATCTACAAATCCACAAACTTGGTAGGAGAGTCGCTCAGACCCTCGTGGGGGATGGCATGGCTCTGCAGGTAGCAGGGGCAACTCTCCCTCACACCCATCTCCCCTTTCTTATTGAGGGTGACCATGGCCACCAGTGTGACCCGTGTGACCCAGATAAGTGTCCTTTTGAGAACCTCTGATGAAAATGCTGCCTGGTGGGTGAGTCCCAGGACACCTTCCAGAGCCTTCCGGGACTGACCTTCCGACCTGGGAGGAGGGAGGCCACAGGTCCTTGGTTAGGACAGAACTAGAGACCGCCCTGGGTGGGGAGGACGTGGCCGACTGGGGTGGGTAGGCCTTTCCATGTCAGTTCCCCACCCTTCACTGTCCTATCCCTCCCTAGAAGGGGTTTTCTTCTGTCCTTCCTTCAGGGGAAGTGCCCTGGTGAGCAGAGAGGGGGTTGATGCCTGTTCTGAGATAGGTGGGCTGTGTTCTGCTGGGGTTGGAGGAAAGAAGTGTGGGGTGCAGGTCCAAGTCACACACTGACCCTCCTGGTACTGGGTATACAGGGACAGGAGAGCCTGCCACAGGGTGGGCCAGGACTTCGGTCATGCCACTCTCGCTCCAAGGCAAGGGTCCAGGCTCAGTGTTAGCTGACAGGTGGCCTTTATGGGAGGTGGGACAGAGGTGGGGACCAGCCTGCTCCTGCACAGGCCTGACCTGGGGACTGTACTGCCAGCCATCCTTGTGTTTGGTTTGGACAGGGTTTTTGTTTTGATCATGATGGTATATGCCTATGGGCTTAAAGACTCATGGCTGGGCATGGTGGCTCACACCTGTAATCCCAGCACTTTGGGAGGCCGAGGTGGGTGGATTACCTGAGCTCAGGAGTTTGAGAGCAGCCTGGCCAACATGGTGAAACCCCGTCTCTACTAAAAATACAAAAATTACCCAGGCGTGGTGGCGGGTGCCTGTAATCCCAGCTACTTAGGAGGCTGAGGCAGGAGAATCGCTTGAACAAAAATCAGCTGGGCGTGATGGTGGGCGCCTGTAATCCCAGCCACTCAGGAGGCTAAGGCAGGAGAATCACTTGAACCCGAGAGGTGGAGATTGCAGTGAGCCGAGATTGAGCCACTGCACTCCAGCCTGGGTGACAGAGCGAGATTCCATCTCAAAAAAAGAAAGAAAGGAGGAAAGAAATAACACAGTCCCAACAGTCCCATTTAAAATAGCCACACAGAAAAAAAAAAAAAAAAAAGAAAAGAAAAGAAAAAGAAAACCTACTAACACATCTAACCAATGAGGTCAAAGATCTCTATAAGAAGAATTACAAAACACTGCTGAAAGAAATCATGGACGACACAAACAAATGGAAGAACATTCCATGCTCATGGATAGGAAGAATCAATATATTTTGTTTTGTTTTGTTTTGAGACAGAGTTTCACTCTTGTTGCCCAGGCTGGAGTGCAATGGCACAATCTCCGCTTACTGCAACCTCCGCCTCCCGGGCTCAAGTGATTCTCCTGCCTCAGCCTCCTGAGTAGCTGGGATTACAGGCATGCACCACCACGCCCGGCTAATTTTTGTATTTTTAGTACAGACGGGGTTTCTCCATGTTTGTCAGCCTGGTCTTGAACTCCCGACCTCAGGTGATCCACCCGCCTCAGCCTCCCATAATGCTGGGATTACAGGCATGAGCCACTGCCCGTAGCCTCAATATCGTTAAAATGACCATACTGCCCAAAGCAATTTATAGATTCAACACTATTCCTCTCAAATTACTAACATCGGTTGGGCGTGATGACTCACACTGTAATCCCAGCACTTTGGGAGGCCAAGGTCTATGGATTGCTTGAGCCTAGGAGTTTGAGACCAGCCTGGGTAATATGGCAAAAACCCCCATCTCTCCCAAAAAGATAAAAATTAGCCCAGTGTGATGGCATGCACCTGTGATCCCAGCTACTCAAGAGGCTGAGGTGGGAGGATCACTGGAGCCTGGGAGATCAAGGCTGCAGTGAGCTGTGATCGTGCCACTGCACTCAAGCCTAGGTGACAGAGTGAGACCCTGTCTCAAAAAAATAAAAAAAATTAAAAAATAAAAAATAAACAAATTACCAACATCATTTTTCACAGAACTAGAAAAACTATTCTAAAATTCATATGTAACCAAAAAAGAGCCCAAATTGCCAAAGCAATCCTAAGCAAAAAGAACAAAGCCAGAGGCATCACATTACCTGACTTCAAACTATACTATACGGCTACAGTAACCAAAACAGCATGGTACTGGAACAAAAATAGACACATAGACCAACAAAAAGAAATAAAGCCACACACCTACAGCCATCTGATCTTTGACAAAGTCAACAAAAATAAGCAATGAGAAAAGGACTCCCTAGTCAATAAATGGTACTGGGATAGCTGGCTAGCCATATGCAGAAGAATGAAACTGGACCCTTGTCTTTCACTGTATACAAAAATTAACTCAAGATGGATTAAAGAGTTAAATGTAAGAGCTCAAACTATAAGAATCCTAGAAGAAAACCTAGGAAACATCATTTTGGACATTAGCCTTGGTATGACTAAGTCCTCAAAGGCAATTGCAACAAAAACGAAAATTGACAAGTGGGACCTAATTAGACTAAAGAGCTTCTGCACAGAAAAAGAAACTAGCAGCAGAGTAAACAGAAAACCTACAGAATGGGAAAAAGTATTTGCAAACTATCTGTCCGACCAAGGTCTAATATCCAGACTCCATAAGGAACTTAAACAATTCAACAAGCAACACACAAATAATCCCATTAAAAAGTGGGCAAAAGGCTGGGTGTGGTGGTTCACGCCTGTAATCCTAGCACTTTGACAGGCCGAGGTGGGCAGATCACGAGGTCCAGAGATTGAGACCATCCTGACCAACATGGTGAAACCCCATCTCTACTAAACATATAAAATTAACCAGGCATGGTGGTGGGTGCCTATAGTCCCAGCTACTCAGGAGGCTGAGGCGGGAGAATCGCTTTAACCCCAGAGGTGGAGGTTGCAGTGAGTCGAGATCACGCCACTGCACTCCAGCCTGGTGACAGAGTGAGACTCCGGCTCAAAAAAAAAAAAAAAAAAAAAAAAAAGTGGGCAAAATACATGAACAAACATTTCTCAAAAGAAGACATACAAGCAGCCAACAAACATGAAAAAATGCTCAACATCTGATATGATTTGGCTGTGTCCCTACCCAAATCTCATCTTGAATTGTACTCTCATAATTCCCACATGTTGTAAGAGGGACCCAGTGGGAGATAATTTGAATCATGGGGGCAGTTTCCCCTGTACTGTTCTTGTGGTAGGAATAAGTCTCACAGGGTCTGACAGTTTTATCAGGGGTTTCTGCTTTAACACCTCATCATTTTCTCTTGCTGCCACTATGTAAGAAGTGCCTTTTGGGAGGTTGCAGTGAGTGGAGATCGAGCCACTGCACTCCAGCCTGGGCAACAAGAGTGAAACTCCATCTCAAAAAAAAAAAAAAAAAATGCCTTTTGCTCCCTGCCATGATTCTGAGACCTCCCCAGCCATGTGGAACTATAAGTTCAATTAAACCTCGTTTTCTTTCCAGTCTTGGGTATGACTTTATCAGCAGTGTGAAAATGGACTGATACAGAAATTGGTACCAGTACAGTGGGGCATTGCTGAAAAGATACCCGAAAATGTGGAAGTGACTTTGGAACTGGGTAACAGGCAGAGATTGAAACAATTTGGAGGGCTCAGAAGGAGACAGGAAAATGTGGGAAAGTTTGGAACCTCCTAGAGACTTGTTGAATGGCTTTGACCAAAAGCCCAATAGCGATATGGACAATAAGGTCCAGGCTGAGGCGGTCTCAGATGGCGATAAGGAACTTGCTGGGAACTGCAGCAAAGGTGATTATTGTTATATTTTATCAGAGACTGGCAGCATTTTGCCCCTGTCCTAGAGATTTGTGGAAGTTTGAATTTGAGAGATGATTTAGGGCATCTGGCAGAAGAAATTTCTAAGCAGCAAAACATTCGAGAGATGACTTGGGTACTGTTAAAGGCATTCAGTTTTATAAGGGAAGCAGAGCGTAAAAGTTTGGAAAATTTGCAGTCTGACAATGTGATAGAAAAGAAAAACCCATTTTCTGAGGAGAAATTCAAGCCAGCTGCAGAAATTTGCATGAGTAAGGAGAGCTGAATGTTAATCCCCAAGACAATGGGGTATATGTCTCCAGGGCATGTCACAGGTCTTCACAGGCCTGGAGGCCTAGGAGAAAATGGTTTTGTGGGCTGGGCCCAGGGTCCCCGTGCTGTGTGCAGCCTAGGGACTTGGTGCCCTTCGTCCCAGCTGCGCCAGTCGCGGCTGAAAGGAGCACTTCTTACATGGTGGCAGCAGGAGAAAACGAGGAAGATGCAAAAGCGGAAACCCCTGATAAAACCATCAGATCTTGTGAGACTTATTCACTACCACGAGAACAGTATGGGGGAAAACACCCCCATGATTCAAATTATCTCCTACCGGGTCTCCCCCACAACACGTGGGAGCTATAGGAGGACAATTCAAGATGAGATCTGGGTGGGGACATGGCCAAACCATATCATTCCGCTCCTGAGCCCTCCAAATCTCAAGTCCTCACATTTCAAAACCAATCATGCCTTCCCTGGAGTCTCCCAAAGTCTTAGCTCATTTCAGCATTAACCCAAAAGTCCACAGTCCAAAGTCTCATCTGAGACAAGGCAAGTCCCTTCTGCCTATGAGCCTGTAAAATCAAAAGCAAGCTCATTACTTCCTAGATACAATGGGGGTACAGGTATTGGGTAAATACAGCTGTTTCAAATGGGAGAAATTGGCCAAAACAAAGGGGTTACAGGGCCCATGCAAGTCCAAAATCCAGAGGGGGAGTCAAATTTTAAAGCTCCAAAACGATCTCTTTTGACTCCAGGTCTCACGTACAGTTCACGCTGATGCAAGAGGTGGGTTCCCATGGTCTTGGGCAGCTCTGACCCTGTGGCTTTCCAGGGTACAACCCCCCTCCTGGCTGCTTTCACAGCAGCTGGCGTTGAGTGTCTCCTCTTACTGCAGCCTTGACTCTGGGCTCATGCGATCCTCCTGCCTCAGCCTCCCAAGCAGATGTCCACGACAGAGAAAGGGCTGTAAACAGCTGTGAGTTCCCACAGCAGCACACTGCACAGCTGTGAGAGAAGACTGGGGGGTCTCTGCACACCATGAGGGGTCCCATCGAGGTGAGGGTATGCCACAGGATGGTATGTACAGCATGGCCCCCTTGATGTCAGCTCATGGACATGTGCTGTTATACACGTCTGGTCCAGGGATGTTCAAGAGGGTGGTGTAATTGTAGACAGAAGACGAAGGCTGACCTGGGACGCGAGCTGTGCACCGTCATGTTCCTGGTATCAAGCCAGGAGAGACTAGTGCTACTTGAGCCAAGGAGGTCCTCGGGGCAGTTGGGGGGTTCCGGGCTGGGCACTAACGAAGCCCACCCCGCCGTGTTCTTCCAGATGTTCAGCAATGGGTTGACAAGTTTTTCAAATGTAAGTAGGATTTCTTGGTTATGAATTAAAAGCATTTTCATTCCTTCGCAGAAGTCATGGTCCCAGTTAATAGAAATTCACTTCATGTCTCTTCTTTTTGCTTTCAGAAGAGGCAAATGAGCCCGGCAGCCCTGTCAGGACCACGCTGGTGTTTGGGCACATCCTCCTGGAAATGCCTGACGGTGTCTCAGGGCACCGGCACAGAGCTGGGCATTTAGGCCTTCGCATGAGCAGCAGCAAAGTCCCCAAAACTTCCAGGAGTGGGTGTGGGGCAGCCCCAGGCCTTCCTGCCTGCACTCCCAGTTTTAGCCTGTGTCATGGTGTTTGCATTCACCTTATTGCAGCCCCAGGTGTCTGCACTGGAAGACTGAAATTCTGGTTGTTTAAACTACTGAGTGGAAACTGAGGCACAGAGAGGAAAAGGACTTCACACAAGCATCCCCGAGCTGCAGTAACAAATGACAACAAACTGGGGTGTTCAAACAATCAGGATTTATACACCCACCATGCACCCACAACAATTAAACATTAAAAACAGAAACAATAGGAATTCACACATCTACCATGTAGATTCCCACACAATTAAACATTAAAACTAAAAACAGAAACAATCGGGATTTACACACCCACCAAGCGCCCACAACAATTAAACATTAAAAATAAAAGCAGGCTGGGCGCGGTGGCTCACGCCTCTAATCCCAGCACTTAGGGAGGCTGAGGCAGGCAGATCACCTTATGCGAGGAGCTCGAGACCAGCCTGGCCAACATGGTGAAACCCTGTCTCTACTACAAATATAAAAATTATTACATGGCTGGGTGTGGTGTTGCACGCCTGTAGTCCCAGCTACTCGGGAGGCTGAGGCAGGAGGATCACTTATACTCAAGAGGCAGAGGTCGCAGTGAGCTGAGATTGCACCACTGCACTCTAGCATGGGTGAGGAGCGAGACTCTGCCTCAAAAATAATAATAATAATTTTTAAAAACCAATAGGGATTTACACACCTACCATATACCCACAACAATTAAACATTAAAAACAAAAACAGAAACAATAGAGATTGATTCTTTCACAGCTCCAGAGGCCAGAAGTTCCAAATCAAGGCATCTGCAGGGTGGGTTCCTTCAGAGGCTCTCCAGGAGGTCCTTCCTTGCTTCTCTCCTGGCTTCTGGTGGCCACCGGCCATCGTTGGCTTGTGGCTGTATCACTCCAATTGCTTCCCCCTTCACACCTATCTCTGTATCTCTGAATCTCTCTTCTCATAAAGACACCAGGCATTGGATTAGGACCCATTCAAATCCAGGATGACCTCATTTTAACTTGATTATATCTGCAAGGACCCCTTTTTCAAATAAAACCAGCCAGGTACAGTGGCTCACGCCTGTAATCCTCTCACTTTGGGAGGCCAAGGCGGAAGGATTGCTTGAGCCCTGGAGTTCAAGACCAGCCTGGGCAACATAACGAAACCCCACCTCTACAAAAAATATAAAAAATTAGCCAGGTGTGGTGGTGCACATCTGTGGTCCTAGCTACTCAGGAGGCTGAGGTGGGAGGATCACCGGAGCCCAGGAGGTTGAGGCAGCAGTGAGCTGTGATTGCACTACTGCACTCCAGCCAGGGTGACAGAGCGAGACCCTGCTTTAAAAAAAATAAATAAATGATTATAAGTAAATAAAAATCAAGTCACAGTCACGGGTACCAGGGGTTAGAACATGGGCATAATCATTTTGGGGGGACCACAGCTCAACCCACAACAGGCTTGTCTTGGGACCCCCCCTGGGAGTTGGTAGCAAAGCTGGGAGCTCACCTGCGTGTGTTCGTCTCTAACCCTGCGCTGCCCTGGCTTGCAAGCCATGTGGCATTTTTTTCCCTAAAAGTGGTTTGGGCAGGGCCTGAGCTGCTGGCTGTGCCAGCAAAGAAATCACTCTGCTTTAGTCACCTCAAAGCGGTGGGCCCAGCGACACCCTGCTGCCCATGGACACTGAAGGGGACTGTTCATCCTCTGGCATGGAAAGAGCAGAGTTCTTGGAGAAGAACTTGGCCTTGGCCCTTAGGAGACTCAAGGGAGAGCCCTGCACGGTGGCCATTGGTGGCCGAGGAAAGCCCAGCTTCCCAGGGGAACGTGATGTTCACTCACCTGCTGCCCAGGGCCCAGGGCCAGACCAAGGCATCAGCCCTTCAGCCATCCAGAACAGGCCAATGAAGCTTCAGGATGGGTTTGCACTTGCGGAATATTTAGTAGGCAGGGTTCTGTGTTATATCCTTACCCTACGTGCTCTTGTGAAATCCTCATTATCAGTTTGCTGGGACTGCCACGCTTGGGGGCTTCAACAAGGATTTATTGCCTCACAGTTCTGGAGGCTGGAAGTCTCAGGTCAGGGCATCAGCAGCGTGGGCTCCTTCTGGGGCTGTGAGGGAGAATCTGTCCCAGGCTCTCCCCTGACTTCTGGTGATTTGCTGACAATGCTTGGTGCCCTTTGGCTTGTAGAAGCATCGCCCCGGTTTCTGCCTTTATCTTAACATGGCACCCTCCCTGCTTGTCAGTGTCCAAATTTCCTCCACTTAAACGTTTTAATTAATTGGCCGGGCACGGTGGCTCATGCCTGTAATCCCAGCACTTTGGGAGGCCGAGGCAGGCAGATCACCTGCGGTCGGGAATTCGAGACCAGCCTGACCAACATGGAGAAACCTATCTCTACTAAAAATACAAAATTAGCCAGGCATGGTGGCACACGCCTGTAATCCCACCTATTCGGGAGGCTGAGGCAGGAGAATCTCTTGAACCTGGGAGACGGAGGTTGTGGTGAGCCAAGATGGCACCATTGCACTCTAGCCTGGGCAACAAGAGTGAAACTCCATCTCAAAAAATTTTTTAAAAATTAATTTATATATGTGTATTTATTTATTCATTTATTTATTTTAGAGACAGGGTCTCACTCTGCACCCACGCTGGAGTGCAGTGACACAATCACAACTCACTGCAACCTGAAACTCTGGGGCTTGAGTGGCAGTTCAAGTGGCCAACGCAAGATGGGTCAAAGTCAGAGTGGTGGTGATGGTCCTGGAGGTGGCAAGAAGGATGACAAGGACAAGAAAAAGAAATATGAACCTCCTGTACCAACTAGAGTGGGGAAAAAGAAGAAGAAAACAAAGGGACCAGATGCTGCCAGGAAACTGCCACTGGTGACATCTCACACTCAGTGCCGGTTAAAATTACTGAAGTTAGAGAGAATTAAAGACTATCTTCTCATGGAGGAAGAATTCATTAGAAATCAGGAACAAATGAAGCCATTAGAAGAAAAGCAAGAGGAGGAAAGATCAAAAGTGGATGATCTGAGGGGGACCCCGATGTCAGTAGGAACCTTGGAAGAGATCATTGATGACAATCACGCCATCATGTCTACATCTGTGGGCTCAGAACACTACATCAGCATTCTTTCATTTGTAGACAAGGATCTGCTGGAACCTGGCTGCTTGGTCCTGCTCAACCACAAGGTGCATGCCGTGATAGGGATGCTGATGGATGACACAGATCCCCTGGTCACAGTGATGAAGGTGGAAAAGGCCCCCCAGGAGACCTATGCGGATATTGGGGGGTTGGACAACCAAATTCAGGAAATTAAGGAATCTGTGGAGCTTCCTCTCACCCATCCTGAATATTATGAAGAGATGGGTATAAAGCCTCCTAAGGGGGTCATTCTCTGTGGTCCACCTGGCACGGGTAAAACCTTGTTAGCCAAAGCAGTAGCAAACCAAACCTCAGCCACTTTCTTGAGAGTGGTTGGCTCTGAACTTATTCAGAAGTACCTAGGTGATGGGCCCAAACTCGTATGGGAATTGTTTCGAGTTGCTGAAGAACATGCACTGTCCATCATGTTTATTGATGAAATTGACGCCATTGGGACAAAAAGATATGACTCCCATTCTGGTGGTGAGAGAGAAATTCAGCGAACAATGTTGGAACTGCTGTGCCAGTTGGATGGATTTGATTCTAGGGGAGATGTGAAAGTTATCACGGCCACAAACCGAACAGAAACTTTGGATCCAGCACTTATCAGACCAGGCCGCATTGACAGGAAGATTGAGCTCCCCCTGCCTGATGAAAAGACGAAGAAGCGCATCTTTCAGATTCACACAAGCAGGATGACGCTGGCTGATGATGTAACCCTGGACGACTTGATCATGGCTAAAGATGACCTCTCTGGTGCTGACATCAAGGCAATCTGTACAGAAGCTGGTCTGATGGCCTTAAGAGAATGTAGAATAAAAGTAACAAATGAAGACTTCAAAAAATCTAAAGAAAGTGTTCTTTGTAAGAAACAGGAAGGCACCCCTGAGGGGCTGTATCTCTAATGAACCATGGCTGCCATCAGGAAAATGGTTGGGAGATTTCTCAATCCCTGAAAGGGATGAGGTTGGGGGAGTTGCCGAAAGGAATCCCTGTTCCCACTGATTTTTATTAGCAAAACATCCTGTGTCTTTTGGAGTACGATGTGTAAGTGCCCATTGGGTGGCCTGTCTTTTGGTTACTGTGCAGCAGTCTGCTTCCCAATAAAGCGTGCTCTTTCACAAACAAACAAACAAACAAAAGAAACCCCGGGGCTCAAGCCATCCTCCCTCTTCAACCTCCCAGAGTACTGGGATTACAAGTGTGAGCCACCATGCCCAGCTGAAATTTTCCCTTTTTACAAGGATATCAGTTATACTGGATTAAGGTCCACCCTAATGACCTCATCTTACGACTTTATCATCTGCAAAGATCCTATTTCCAAATAAGGTCACATTCACAGGTCCTGGCGGTTATAGGATTTCCACATCTTTTGGGAGAGACACAATGCAACCCATAACAACCTGTAACCCAATGTGCTGTCCCAAAGAACTATAATACCAGGGGGATGCTGAGGTTCAGAGAGTGTCCTTGCCCTGGTGGTAGGGCTGGGACGCAGCAGGACTGGGGAGGCGGGACCCACTGCTGCTAGACACTGCAGAACTCTTAGACACAGCTCGGCCACCTGAGCAGGTGATAATTTCCCAGTTCCGCTCTGCAGATCTTTTTTTTTTTTTTTTTTTTCCAGTAGAGATGAAGTTTCACTAAGTTGGCCAGGCTGGTTTTGCACTCCTGACCTCAAATGATCTGGCCGCCTTGGTCTCTCAAAGTGCTGGGATTACAGGCATGAGCCACCACGCCTGGCCCCACTTTGCAGATTTAAAAACAAGACATCTGGAAGCTCAGAGAAGTTAAACTCACCCCAGGTCTCACAGCCAAACTCTGGCTTGCCTGACCTGATGTCAGGAGGCTTTCTCAGTGCAAGAAAGGAAGGGCAGGGCAAGCCTTAGCCAACTGTTTATCTCCAAGAGGCTTCTGACTCTACTGGGCGCCTCCGGTTCCTTCTCCCAGGAAGGCATGTGGCCGAGCTGGGCTTGGGTGACTCATGGTCCTAGAGTGACGAGTGAGCAACAGGCACTGTGAGAGTCATGGTAGGACCTGGCCAGAACTTCGTCCCCTAAGTCCTGGACCTGGTCCCTTCTTTGGGATTAGTTGGGGTCTCACAGAGCCTCCCACGTCCTGGGCAAGTTACAGCACATGCTACAGGATCTTTGCAGAAATGTAAACAAACTCTTCCTTCTTTTTTTTTTTTTTTCCAGCCACCAATAGAATTTAGAATTTATTTATTTTTTATTTTATTTATTTATTTGAGACGGAGTCTCGCTCTGTTGCCAGGCTGGAGTGCAATGGCGCGATCTCGGCTCATTGCAACCTCTGCCTCCCTGGTTCGAGAGATTCTCCTGCCTCAGCCTCCCGAGTAGCTGGGACTACAGGCAAGCGCCACCATGTCCAGCTAATTTTTGCATTTTTAGTAGAGACGTGGTTTCACCATGTTGGCCAGGATGGTCTCGATCTCTTGCCCTCGTGATCCACCCACCTCGGCCTCCCAAAGTGCTGGGATTACAGGTGTGAGCCACCGTGCCCGGCCTTAGAATTTATTATGAAATTAGACATGAGGTTCCAAAAAGTAACTAGAAGATTTTTTATTTTTTATATTTTGAGAAAGGGTCTCACTCTGTCGCCTAGGCTGGAATGCAGTGGCACAGTCGTAGCTCACTGCAGCTTCAAACTCCTGGACTCAAATGATCCTCCGGCCTTAGCCTTCCAAGGTGCTGGGATTACAGGCATGAGCCACTAATCCTGGCTAATAATTTTTCTTGACATACTAAAATTCTGTTTCTTAAATAGCATTTCCTCTCATTTTGGGTGGGTGCACGAACCTTGGGTGGGATATCCTTGGGAGGTGACATCATGCACACAGAAGGCAGGAGCCCTAAGGGGGTTGGGGATGGCTCCAGAATGGGGTCTGAGAAGGAGATGGAGAAGACTGTTCACGCAACACTTCATAGTGGCTTGCTTTCCGCAGGGTCATTGGCAGGGCGGTCCCTAGGCCTGGAGCGCGCTTCCCGCCCATCCCCAGGCCCTGCTCCAGGTCGGCCTCCTGGGAACCATCCCGTCTCGCCAGCACACCCTGTCCCGAGGCCGCCTCTGATCTCCAGGCTGGGCCTGGTCCCCACGGCGCTTAGTGCAATCATGACTTAAACACCTATTACAGGACGCTCAGTCTTTAGTGCTTGTCTCTCCGCGGCTGGGCTGACTACTCCCAGCACGGACACTGAACTCTTCGCCCGCGATGCTCCGGAGCGCGGGTCACCATTGGGTTGAACTACAGCTCCCAGCATGCTCCGGGCCGGCAACATCCGGAGCCCCTGGTGGTTGCCTAGCGACCGGGCGTGTCCCGGAAGACGGGCCCGGCGCGGGGCGAGACTTCCGGGGCGGCGGTTGCATCAGATTCTAGGAAGTGTCTGTAGCCGCAGCTGCGGGTCCGGGATTCCCAGCCATGGCAGATTCCTCCGGGCAGCAGGGTGAGCGGCGCGGCCGGGCCAGGCTGAGGGCGGCTGGGGGCCTGATTGGGCGCTGGGTGCTCGGCTCGAAGGGCGGCGAGTCCTTATGTCTGAGGGACCCGGGTGCCTGGGTTCTGAGGGGCGGAGGTGCCTGGGGTCTGAGGGGCGGCAGTGCCCGAGGTCTGAGGGGTGTCAGTGCCCGGGGTCTGAGGGACGGCACGTCCTTGGGTCCGAGAGGCGGGGTGCCTGGGGTCTGAGGGGCGGTAGTGCCCGGGGTCTGAGGGGTGTCAGTGCCCGGGGTCTGAGGGACGGCGGGTCCTGAGGTTCGAGGGGTGGCACGTCCTAGGATCCGAAGGACAACGGGTGCCCGGCTCCGAGGGACGGCCACTGGGACCCCTGGGACCCCTGCATGAGGGTCTGCCAGACCCGTGGCTGGGGCACAGACCCCGCGGGGACCCGAGCCCGACCGGGGCGCTGCCCAGACCACCCAGCCTCAGTTTCCTCCCTTGGTTCCTGCCGAGGTCCCCTTGCATCCTCACCCCGGGAGGTGGCCCTACATCAAACAGCCTCTCCCCAGCCGGTGCCTGGGCGGGCCCTCGCTCCCTCTTGCCCCAGCTGGACTTTAGAGGGGAGACAAAGGCCCAAGAGTTGTTTTGGTTTTCTGCCCAGACCTGGCAGCTTCCGGGAGGTGGGCGGAGGGCACCTGAGGTTAGTACTTAGGGAAATGGGGCAGAGGACGCCAGGGGTACGCGTACACACAGTAAAAGGGCTTGGGGCTTTACGAAGGCTTTCATCTCCAGTTCCGCAGGCAGTCCATTGCAAGCTGATTGTCAGAGCATTACTGCCCCATTTTACTGCCAATCCGGGAGGTTCCCCAGGGACACAGCTGTGTCAGCTCCCCCAGTCACTCATGTCACCAGCGGGTAGACCTTGAGAGACCAGTGGGTCTTCTCTCACTGTCCCTCCAGCAAGATTTTAGGTGCTGGAAAGGCAAGAGACTGGATCAGAAAGCCCAGATTCCTAACAGTCTGGAGCAGGCTTTCCAAAGGAAACATTCTCAGTATCTAGTTTTTAATTCTTTTGGCTGGCAAAAATTAGATGCAAGTTCTTCTAAGACATCTCCAGCCCCCACCCTCAGTTTAGATCATACCAAGATTTCCTTAGCATCTGGTGGTGCCCTTTGCCCCTGAGGGTTTATCGGGTTATAGATAGGTAGTTATGACAACCCGGGTAATCTGGCGGCATGGGGACACCCAGATAACAGGGCTACACTCTTGTGCCAAGTGGCAGGAGGTAGTCACCTTCCAGGCATGCCGCCTACCACTCTACTGTGTGCCTGGATTCCAGCACCATCTCCACCCATCCCAGAGCCAAGCAGCCCTCAGAAGTCACCCAGATTCCTGTAAAACAGCATCATAGTTAACAGCCCCAACTCTGGAACCACCCTGGAAGGGCCAGGGTCCCAACTCTGCCTCCCGCCCCACAGCAAACCATGGGTAATGGCTCCTACCTTGGAGCATGGAGCGTAAATGAATTAATAGATGGGAAGGATGTAGAACAGTGCCTGGCACTCAATAAGTGCTGTGTCCATGCTGAAAGTTAGAGCCTGTTTGTTTTCAAACTAAAAATGTGTTTTTGTTCATTTGTGAACGTAAATGACGTATTAGTAGTGTTTTGTATCTTGTTTTTAAAAATAGCTTTAGAATTTTAGGTTTTCAGAGCCTTGTAAGAATTGCCTTCTTTTTGGAGCTTGCCATATAGGTTGGGATTGCCCTCTCCAGGCTGTCAGGGCAGCAGGCAGATTGCCCAGTCCTCAGCCTGCGCACAGCATCTCCAGCCAGTATTCTTCTGCCCCAGGTCATGGCCCACCTGCCTTTACTATCACCTCGTCACATCACACACACACTCTCAAAGATGAGAACAGGAAATAAAATCCAATCGTAGGCCGGGCGCAGTGGCTCACACCTGTAATCCCAGCACTTTGGGAGGCTGAGGCGGGCAGATCACGAGGTCAGGAGATCGAGACCGTGGTGAAACCCTGTCTCTACTAAAAATACAAAAAAAATTAGCCGGGCGCGGTGGCGGGCGCCTGACTACTGGGAGGCTGAAGCCGGAGAATGACGTGAACCCGGGAGGCGGAGCTTGCAGTGAGTCGAGATCGCGCCACTGCACTCCAGCCTGGGCGACAGAGCGAGACTCCTTCTCAAAAAAAAAAAAAAATCCAATTGTAAATGCTTTCAGTGACCATCTTACCAGATTTTTCAAGGAGGCCCTCATTTTTGTACCATCTTCCCTAAGTTGACTCAGAAGGTCTATTTGTCTTTCCTGATCTCACTGGGTGTACAACTTCTCCTTTGTAGTCTTGAAGGTGCATAGGCTTGGTGCCTGTCCAAGAGCCTGATTATTTCAGAAGAATGAGTTTCATTTCTGAGGTTTCTGGGGTAGATGGAACCTACCTCAGGGCCTTTCCGCGCAGACTGGGGATACCACTTGGGCGGCTGCTCATCAGGTCAGACTTATAGTTTAATTTTTATACAGTTTAATTCAAGGGTCTTCATAATAACACAGCCAGCATTTTTTCAGCATGAGTCTGTGCCAGGCACTGCTCTAAATGCTTTGCATCTGTTATCTCCTGCCACCCTCGGGGGAACCCCTTTGAGGAAGATCCTGCCGGCATCTTGTACAGATGAGAATCCTGAGGTTCAGAGAAATCAAGCAATCTGTCCACCATCACGACTAGCCAGAGGCACAGCCAGGCTCCCAACCTGGGCAGCCTGACTCAATAGGGACCTTAACTGCTGTGCTGTGCTGTGCTGTGCTGCCTTTGATGATTCTCTTCAGACTCACAATAACTCAACCCAGTGAGTTAAGGCAGGCGAGAATAAAGCTGATGCCCTTCGATGTTTTCCCCAGAGCCACGTGAAATGTTTGCTCCTCTATGAACTCAGGTACTATGTTTCCAGGTATTTGAAGAGTCTTAGGCAGTACCCTTGGGGTGGAGATTAAGCCATTTCCAGTGTGGGTGCTCTGGGTGGCAATATTGCTGTCTGATCACCCCACAGGCTCATTGTGAGGGATGTTGGATTCCCCTAATAATGAATAACCTCCCTCCCAGTAAGGAGGAAGATGGAGATGCCGTTCTTGGGGGTGAGAGAGGATGCCTGGGGGCCACCTTTGTGAACGAGTGGCAGCTGGACCTCCGGGGCTGGTGACCAGGACGGGGAGAGGGAGGGGAAACCCTCACCTGTGGGAGGAGGCTCTGGTCTCTGGGATTGGGTGGTGTTGGCTCCTAGTTGGTGAGAGCAGGGGTGCATGCCCCTCTCTCCTCCCCACGATTCATGTCTGGGGGCTTTTTCCAGTCCCCTTTCTGAGCACTTCTTGGGCAGGGAGTGGGTCATTGGGAAGGACCCAAGAGGAGCAGCTATAGAGGGTGCGACCAGGGGAACATTTGCAGAAAGGGAGTAATCTGCAGGGTGAGATGTTGCCTGGACACCCACCCACAAGATGAGGACCCTGGTGGGACCTTTGAAGTAGCAGGGTCAGAAGGCAAAGGGTCAGGGTGAGTGAGGGGTGCAGACCCCCACCAAACTGAGGCACTTCTTAGGAGCTCAGACCTGCTGTAAAGGGGTCTGCATTTTAGCAAGCTGCCCACCCATGGGGAAGCTGGTTTAAACCTCACTTGCTGGGCCCACCCCAGAGATTCTGATTTGGCAGGTCTCTGGTGAGCCCAAGAATCTGACTTCTCTGGATCCTCCAGGTTCTGCTGCTGATGGCACACCAGGGCCATGCCTGGAGTGGAGCTGGGAGAGCCTCAAGGGAACGCAGGAAGAGAAACAGGGCAGCTGGGAGAGGTTTAAATGCTGACAGGAGGCCAGGCATGGTGGCTCACGCCTGTAATTCCAGCACTTTGGGAGGCCGAGGTGGGTGGATCACCTGAGGTCAGGAGTTCTAGACCAGCCTGGCCAATATGGTGAAACCCCGTCTCTACTAAAAATGCAAAAATTAGCTGGGCATGGGGGCGGGCGCCTGTAATCCCAGCTACTCAGGAGGCTGAGGCAGGAGAATCGCTTGAACCCGGGAGGCGGAGTTTGCAGTGAGCCGAGATCATGCCACTGCACTCCAGCCTGGGTGACAAGAGCGAGACTCCGTCTCGAAAATAAATAAATAAAAAAAATAAAAATTAATAAAATAAATAAATAAAAAGTAAGTGCTGATAGGAAAGAACCAGAGAGAGGGAGAAGTCGCACTGCCACAGTTGTTTGACGTGTCGGGGATGTTGTTCATTTGGTGTGGCTTTGTTTTGGTATCTGTGCTGAGTGATTGCTTGGTACTTACATGTGATTTCAATAAATGTTCTGTAGAGACTCCACCTTTGTAGCCGGTGATAACCACCATCCACCTTTGGGACAGTCCCGTGTCCCTCAATGTGTTGATGAACTGAACTGCAAGGCCACCCGGTGGTGGACATTCCCTCCCGTGGGGGCAGAGCAGGAGTTTCGGCACAGAGTGTGCAGGCTCCATGATGAGGGCCCATGTCGAGGAACAGGTCCCTGGGAGGTTTTCCATCTGCTCAGAAGTGTTCTCATCTGATCTCAGCATCAGACTGACAGACCACAGCCTGGCTCAAACCCATGACCACTTGAAAGCTGACCTATTTTTATTTGTTTCCTCGAGACACACTTAAACGCAGCTACCACAATTACCCAAATGACTGTCTGCGTCCATCTCATGGAAGCCTGTCATTCTGTGCTTCCCTGGGCACCAGCACCTTTCTGCTCTGAGAAGAGCCTTCCCAAGCGTGGACTTGGTTCCCTTTTGATGAGCCATCTAGGCTGCTCTAAACGGTACATTTAAGAATGATGTGATCCAAGATCAAGGCAGATTTGGTAATAAGCTTTTAAAATAATAAAATTAATTAAATAAAAATGAGTGTGTGATCCCTAGGAAAACTCCAGGAAATTCTCTGTGTGTAACATGCAGCTATTACAATAACAATAATAATAATACCAGAGCGATTATGATAATAATGATGGCAAACGGGGCCCCTGGCTCTGTGCCAGGCAGCTTTTAAACATTTAATAAGCGTAATTTGACTTAATGGCCTGCAGTTTTACAAGGCTGATGTTATGAGCGTGTTTTACCATGAGGAAATGCCGCCGTGTGTGTGAGTATAGGCACTCAGCCCTGGAGGGCATCGGGGCCGCCCCTCAGGTCTCCAGAGAGAGGATCCACAGCGGCTTCAGTTCCCAGACTGCTTCCTCAGCACTCAAAAGCCACTGCAGCCATTAGGACATTTTATGTTTTTCTCATTTTAAAAATAGCAGATGCTTACTGCAGAAAATGTAAGCAATGAAGAAAAAGAGGGAATTAAAATCACCTGTAACCCCCTCTCATCAACCATCGTCACTGTCAGTGTTCGGGCCGTTGCTGGTGGTCTCCATCAGAATCGATGCTGAGTGTGAGAGGCGCATGACTGTCAGCTCGCTGTCTGAGCTGGAAGCTGATGCTGTGTCACTGTTTCTCAGGGTGCTGCTGTTGTCTCTTCTTCCCTCTTGCTGTCATGGAGTCCAACCCAGGCATGAGCAGTTGCAGAAGACCAAGGCTCAGGGAGGGGACAGGGGAGAGGAGTGTGGAGGGTCAGCACCGGGGAACGGCTTTCGAACTGTGGCCTGATCCGTGAGGGGACAAGGCTCACCTTCCGGCTCTGTCCATCCCTCTGGCAAGTTCTCTAATCTTTAGTGAACTTCATTTTCTTTATCATTAAATGGGACCACTGCTGGCAGCTGCAGAGCTGTTGGAGGGAAATATCCAGCTAAACTAGAAGTCTCCTGGCTGGAAGTTGCTCTGCAAAAGAGTTTGTAGGAGTCTGATATTTATTTAGAGTTAGTTTTCCAGGACCTCGCTTTGGGGTGCTTGGAGCTGCCATGGTGGGTCTGCCTCCGCCTCCGTCCTCCCTGATCTCATCTCCAGTTGGGAGGAGAGCGCATCTCCATGTAAGCAGCCTCCTTCTCAGAGGGAAGCCACGGCAGTGCCAGTGCTGACACTGGGCATGTAACTGTGGGGATGGGGCAGGTGAGAGGCCCTCAAGAGCTCCCGGCACCCCCCAGGCGCCTTCAGTGGGTCCAGAGTCCGCCCGTCTTTCTCTTTCCTTGGACTGTTGGAAGAGCTGAAGTAAAAACTGACTTGTTCTTGTGTCTCTGGTATCTTTGGGCAGCAGGGCTCCTGCTCAGCAAGTCCCTGGGGGCTCAAAGCAGCAGAGGCTGTGGCCGGTTCCCAGCACTGGTCCTTGTGCAGGTATCTTTCTGAGAAGGGTGCATGAGGCCCAGTGCCATAGGGGAACGTCAGCCCACCAGCAGTGGCATGCACTCTGTGGTGCCATTCTGCTGTCCACTCATCTGTTCCCTCGGCAACTTTAGCCGGTATCTGGAATGTCACACGCTCAGTTGTAGATGCTGAAGATCGAGCAGTGAATAAGGTAGATGGAGTGGTGGGGCAGGTGGTGAAGGAAAGAAATGCGGGCATGTGTTAGACAGGGGTGCTGTGGAGAGAAAGAGCAGCCAGGCTCAGCGTCTAGAGGCAGGCGCCATATGGACAGGGAGTCCTTGAAGACCTGGTGGGGAAGCCAGCACCTAGCAGAGCTGTGAAGGATTAAGGGGCCTGCTGGTATCTGGGGAGCATGCCCCCTAAAAAAGGAGCAGCAGGTGGGGGGCCCATGGCCAGCATGAGGACAGGCTTGTGCTGCTGGCAACGTGGGTGTTAGGGGGCAGTAATGTGAACTTGTCCTTTTCAGCAGGGCCGCAGGAGCCCTGTGGCTGTGAGGCGAGAGCCATGCTAGCTACAGGTGGCGGTGTCTGGCTTGCAGGAATCCAGGTGACAAGGGCTGGCTCTCAAGTCCAAAGCCTCTTGAGTTAGAGGCCCCGGATCCTCCCGTGGGTTGGCTATGGGTGCTCCTAAGGATAACTTGTAAAGGGGTGTGATTCCAGTTTTGGCTAAGAGTGTGCCCAGAGCTTTGCTTCTGGGTGCCTGTGGCTGCTTGGAGTGGGTGGCCATCTTATTGGGGACAGATGGGACAGTGGCTCCGTGCAGTGGGAAGGAGGCAGGGCAAGTTAGAGGGACGCTGCACTCGTCATCCCACCAGCGAGAGTCATCCCAGGAAGCCACTTTAAGCCCTGCATCCATGTTGAGACTTCAGGAAGGCTCTCCCACACAGTGCCCACCCCTTGACTGCAGAGAAGAGGTGGCTTCAGGACATCTTCTCCGGCAGCCATGGAGGCTGGGCCCTGGGGCATCACGTGGCTCCGTGGGCCCCCTGGCGGGTGAAGAGCTCGGCCCAGTGGGGCATTCTTGCTGCTGCAGCTGTGCACTCCGTTCTGACTCATCTTTGCTGACACCACAGCGTTCTGGGAAGTGCCAGTTATTGGCCTGACACGAAGGGTTTTCCCCACACTAAGCAAAGCAGAGAAAGACATTCGTGTGCAGTTACCCCCGCAACACACTCTGCTCTCTGTTTTCAGAAGCTGTGTGGGTTTGGTTGGGGTTATTCTGGCTCTGTGCCAGGAGTAAACATGGAGATGGGGGACAAAAGGGAATGGGAGAAGACGGAGAGGGGGACTGTGATGTGCAGGGCATCCACGCCCCATGGCTGTGATGTCGGGCAGCCTGTGCCCAGGAAGGGCAGCTGGCACAGCAAGGGGTGGCCAGACATGTGCTTTCCTACCCTGAGTGAACTCTGGGGTGAGAGGGTATCTGTGTGGAAGGAGCAAGCATCGGTCCTTTTCCCACAGTCCTCTCATCAGACACAATCACTGGTTCAAGGTTTGGATGCACCTGTGCTCATGGGCTCAGAGACCAGACTCCCTCCTCTGGCCAGAAGCGTGGCACCATCTGCCTGCTCTGCCCCCACTTTAGGGACGTGGGCTTTGGACACAGCACCTGGTCCCCAGCTCCCATGTCGGAGGTAATTGCAGGCAGATATTCCTTAGAATGGTGAGATAGATTTTATTCCCTAATTCCTGACAGTAGGGGAAGGAGCTGCGTTCCCTGCCAGTTCAGCAGAGGTGACCTTTTGGATTTCAAGGGAGTATGATTAGCTGGGCCTGGTGGCATGTGCCTGTATTCCCAGCTACTCAGGAGGCTTAGGCTGGAGGGTCACTTGAGCCCAGCATTTTGAGGCTGTGATGAGCCTTGATTGCACCACTGCACTCCAGCCTGGGCAGTAGAGTCAGACACTGTCTCTAAAAAATAAAAATAAATAAAAATTAAAAAAGGGAGAATGAAGGAGGAGAAGGAGGGTGAGCAGGGGCTCAAGTGAAAAACGCCATGGGGCTGGTCAGCGTGCATGTGTCAAGGCAGCCTTGTCTATAGCTGGCAGTGGTGAAAGTTAGGGTTCTGCTCCTCCTCCCAATGGTGACATGCGGAACAGTGGCTCTCAGGTCCTTGAGTGACACACCTGAGTGGTGGAGGTGCACGCTTACTACTTTGAAGGCTCTAAGGAAGGAGGCTGGGGCCTGGGGCCAGGGGCCAGGTGAGGCTGGCTGGAGCAGCCACATTCTCCTGGCAGCCCTGTGCTTTCTTGGGCTGGTCCTTTGAGGGGGCCCAGTCCTCCTGAGGCTGTGGCCTTGACCTGAAGAAGCCACGCTAGAGTCCAGCTGTCTCTTGGTGCAGGGGTGTAAATGGCACATGTTGTCAATGTGGGGTTTTCCCTACCCCTCATCCCTCAGCACCCGGAGGGAGAGGGTGCTGCTGCGGTAAAGAGGCTTGAAGTTGGTTTGGTTTGGGGGATTTTTGTTGTGAGTTTTTAAAAATTGAGATTAAATTCACGTAACATACTTAGCTGACAGGAGGGATACCATGATCGTGTAGGTAGCTTTCCCAAGGCGAGGCTTATCCGTTACACTCCAGATGTGCTGACCCCTGTGATTTCCCCAAATGTCAGAAACTGAACTGCGTAATTTGTGGTGGTGTGGAACTGTGTTCATGCTTTCCGTGGTAGAAAAAATAAATTAAAAATGTAAAAACTAAGTAATTTATATGACATAAAATGAAAAGTGCACAATTCTGTGGTATTTGGTGCACAGTGTTGTCATGCAGCCTTCAGTTCTGTCTAGTTCCAAAGCATTTTCATCACCCAAGAGGAAACCCATCCACACCTGTTAGGCAGTCACTCCCCCGACCCCAGTCGACGCGCTGCCCCTGTGCCTTTGCCTGTTCTGGATGTTTGGCGTCCAGGGAAGGGCTTGAGCACCTTTTTCCTTGGTTCCGTGCCATCCCCTAGTTCCTGTCTTTCTGGCGGCCTCTGGGCTGCCTGCCTGCCTGCCTGCCTGACACCATGTGCCCTCTGTCTTTGCAGCTCCTGACTACAGGTCCATTCTGAGCATTAGTGACGAGGCAGCCAGGGCACAAGCCCTGAACGAGCACCTCAGCACGCGTAGCTATGTCCAGGGGTACTCACTGTCCCAGGCAGACGTGGACGCGTTCAGGCAGCTCTCGGCCCCGCCGGCTGACCCCCAGCTCTTCCACGTGGTTCGGTGGTTCAGGCACATAGAAGCGCTCCTGGGTAGCCCCTGTGGCAAAGGCCAGCCCTGCAGGCTCCAAGCAAGTGAGTAACGGAGTGGGTTCCCTGGCCATTAGAACCTCTCTCCCAAGGTCAAAGGCTTTCTCCATCACCCTGGTGCTTACCTGGCGCCTGCGGATACCCCAGAGGGAGGCTCGCCTAAGTGTGTCTCGAGCAAGTGGCCTGGATGGGCAGATCCAGCGCTTGCTGGATGGAGGTTGGGATAAAATCACGCCCCATGGAGTCGGTTATTCAGGAGCAATATGTTCACATCACTGGTGTGGCAGGATTGCCTGAGGTGGTGGGGTGCAGAGCCGCTGCGGCTCTGGGGTTCCACGTAGCATGCCCAGGCCACGGGCCCTAGCCTTGTGATCTTTAGCTAAGGCTGTGCCTGGCTCTGGTTGACTCAGTTCTTTCTCTTTATTTTTTCCATAAGATTGTAGCGTGTCTATCCTCCAGCTTTAGAATCGTAGAATCCTAAAGTATTAATTGGCATTGAACTTCTTTTTTTTTTAAATTTTGAGACAGAGTCTCGCTCTATCGCCCAGGATGGAGTGCAGTGGTGCGATCTCTGCTCACTGCAAGCTCCACCTCCCGGGTTCACACCATTCTCCTGCCTCAGCCTCCCGACTAGCTGGGACTACAGGCGCCCGCCACCACGCCTGGCTAATTTTTTGTATTTTCAGTAGAGATGGGGTTTCACTGCATTAACCAGGATGGTCTCGATCTCCTGACCTCGTGATCCGCCCACCTCGGCCTCCCAAAGTGCTGGGATTACAGGCATGAATCACTGCGCCCAACCGGCATTGAACTTTTTAAAAATCAGAAATAAGTCATTTTTTCTCTTTGAGATGATGTCTGTCCCATAGCTCCAGCCTGTTGGTGCTAGTTGTGTCTGTGGAACGTGCCTGTGGTTATTTGCAGGAGATACTCCTGGGGTGCCTGCATGGCTTTGTCACTCTGTGGCAGATCTGAGGGGGCTCCATGCCATCATCACTGAAGTATGCCTTTGGGTGGCTCAGCTCCTGTGGCTGTGGGCACTCCTCCACCTTCATGTGGGGGCAGGTTTAGTGCTGTTTTCTAGTGGTCCTAGCTGTAGCTGGCAGCCTTCTGGGGGCTTCTCCAGACTCTGTTGGGGCCTGGGATTTGGAACATGCCACCCCGCCTCTGCCATGGGTCAGGCCTCTGCTAGACCACTGTTTCAACCAAGGTGGAGGTGGGGACGTCACATCTCCTAGGGGTCGTGTTTTCTGGATAACTCTGCAGCAGACACTCCTTCCCCAGCGTAGGGTGGAGGCCGTTGCTGTGCAGGTCATGTCCTTCCCCATGTAGCCATTCCTGCCTGAGCCTCCAGCGCGGTCACCCAAGTGACACCTGTGCTATGAGGTGCCTTCTCTCCAAGGGCCCGGGTGTCAGGTTGTTCCCCCTGTCATGTGCCATTCCAAGACACAGCCAGAGGGGGGCAGGATTAGGGAGGGTGGAGCGGGCCTGGTACGTCCAGCTCAGCAGTGGCCTGTCCAGTCTTCCCTCATAGGGACATGTTGAAAGAGCAGCACAGACACAAGCCTCCATCCACACTGTGAGATGAAGGAAGGGTTTTACTCCTGCAAACACCTTTTAACCTCCAGAGAGGAAGCAGAGCCACGTTGCTGTGTAACAGAATGGACCGTGGATAGCACTAATGGAGTTGTTGTGCCCTCCCCAGGTTCCAAATCCTCTCATCACCCAGGCTGCGCGAGAGGCTGCCAGGGTCTGCTTGTGCCAGGAATCATGGGCATTATGTCAGGCGACCCTCACTCAAGCTTGGTGTACACTGAGCAGGGCTGAAGGGGGAGGTGGGAGCTGGAGTCTGGGACTGCTAGAGCATCCAGTGACCTCGAGTCAGTCCGAGGCGCCATGGAGTCCAGTGTAGTGTCCTCGCCCATGTCCCTGGGATGACAGTAGCTGTGGATCTCCCTCCATGTAGCTATGAGAATCAGAGCCGCTTCCCCCACTAAATGGGAACACCCTCTATTTCCATTGCTCGTGCTCCCCAAGCACGCACCTTCCTTCCTGGCACAGTGGGCCGTGTACCCCTCCTCCTGCTTGCCCTTCCACCTCTGTTGGCCATCCCAGCAGTATCAGATGTGCCTGTGTCTGGCCCTCAGTGTGCCCGCCTGTTACCAGCCCCTCCCATGTGCTTTCTGTGTCCTGTCTCCAAGATCCTCTCAGACATGGAAAGACTCTGTTTGGCCGGGCGCAGTGGCTCACTCCTGTAATCCCAGCACTTCGGGAGGCCAAGGCGGGTGGATCACGAGGTCAGGAGATTGAGACCATGCTCGCTAACTCGGTGACACCCTGTCTCTACTAAAAATACAAAAAAGTAGCCGGGCGTGATGGCGGGCGCCTGTAGTCCCAGCTACTCGGGAGGCTGAGGCAGGAGAATGGCGTGAACCCGGGAGGCGGAGCTTGCAGTGAGCCGAGATCGTGCCACTGTACTCCAGCCTGGGTGACAGAGTGAGACTCTGTCTCGGGGGGGAAAAAAAGTGGAAAGGCTCTGCTTAACCCCCAGGTTCCTACTCCTGTGAAGCCAGACCCCTTCCTGGGGGATCCGTTCCCTGGATCGCCAGCCTCCAGCACGGAGGTCCACTGGATATCAGGACGTTGAACTTGTTGAGCACTTCTCACCTGCAGTGGAGGCTCAGCCCTTCCAGCCTGCCGGCCTCTCCCTGCCCCCTGGGAAGGAGTGTCAGCCATACCCTTCACTGAGGAGGGTGTGGGTCTGTCAGACCCCGAGGCCATGGTTTTAGGAACATGAAGGTTTGGTGTTGCTCTCACCTCTCGGATGGAGGACCCTTAACTTCCTGATGAAGGATTTCTCTCCATGAACCCCTTGCTTGGGTCCTGTCTGCATCTGGTGTGATGTAGGCAGACTGCTTGCCACTTCCTGGCTTCTCTCTCCATCGTTCTGTCTTCAGCCTCTCACATCCCTGTTTCAAAGCCATGTCTCTCATGAGCGGTTCACAGTTGTTCTGTTGTTGGATCACTCAGGTAAGGGTGGGACTGTGGAATCAATGAATGTGTGTTCATTTTTTCCAAAGAAACAAAAGCACAGGCCAGGCGCGGTGGCTCACGCCTGTAATCCCAGCACTTTAGGAGGCCAAGGCAGGCAGAACACAAGGTCAGGAGTTTGAGACCAGCCTGGCCAATATGGTGAAACCCCATCTCTACTAAAAATACAAAAATTGGTGGGGTGTGGTGGCGGGCGCCTGTAGTCCTAGCTACTCGGGAGGCTGAGGCAGGAGAATCGCTTGAACTCGGGAGGCAGAGGTTGCAGTGAGCTGAGACTGCGCCACTGCGCTTCAGCGAGATTTTGTCTAAAAAAAAAAAAATAGGGCAAGGGTCCTTATGTGATATCTCTCAGTTCTTCCCTTTTGCAAATCTGAATTTGTATATCTGGGCCTGGTAACCCGTTTTCCTGGGGAGCCCATCGCCAGCTGTGTGGAGATAGCAGCCTTAGGGGAGCTGGAATGCTGGCTGTGGCCAGGCTTCTTGGACGAGCTTTCAGTCCTGTGAACCCTGGGCCGTTTCCTCGTAGCAGGATGAGTATGATGATCCCGCGGCCTCATGGCTGTGTTTCTGGGCAGCATCTCCAGCTGTCTGAGATGGCAGCAGTGTCCTATTGAAGGAGCTCCAGGGTCTTTGTGAGGGAGGAGAGTGATGGGATCCTAGAGTGGCCGTTTGAATGCCTCCAGGCATTGAGTGAGATTCTCCTTCAAGGGCTTGTGAGGCATTTAAAGTACACCGAGGCCAAGCTGCACTTGGCCTCAATAAGCACATGATGTTTGCTTAAGATTGGAGATTGCCTACGCTTTCCAGAATCTGACCACCTGTGACTGCTGGAACTTACCTAGAGTGGGGGCTCCTGCTGAGCACTGGACCTCTGTCCCTCTCCTGCCCCATCTCCCACCTGCCCACACTACCCCCACTGCCCAGACACGGTGCAGCCGCCCTCCTTCCTCCCCTTGGCCTGTTAGTCATCAGCGTCTGCCGTCCTGGCTTGTGTGGCCTGAGCAAGAGCCGGGAGGCCAGGAGATGGCTGGTGCCCAGGACCAACTTCCCCGTGATCAGTGTGTGGCGATTTGCTGGCCATGCTGCCAGACCCTCTGGCACAGAAACCAGGGACGGGAGGAGGCAGGATGCGAGCACCCTGGTGAGCTGCCAGGTGGCCTGCTGGGGTGGGCACAGGTCAGTACTAGGAGTATCCATCTCATAGGCCTTCCTGGTGCCACTCAGCAGAGACATGTGGAGCCCTTCCCAGGGCCAGGCACCAGCTGGGGTCAGAGGTGCCCAGCAGAGCATAACGCAGAACCTGGACCTGTGGGCGACGACTGTGGAGAAAAGTGGGGATCTGCTGAGGGGGCAGGGCGGGCAGGAGCCGGCTGAGGGCAACGGGAAAGTCACCAGGTACCGTCCTCCACACCTAGCTTTGCAGGATTGACGTTTCAGAGGGTGAATAATCACCCTGTGGCTGCCCCTGGCCCCAGGGACAGAGCTCTGCCCCTTCAGGGATCTCAGATGCAGGTTGTGTGAGGACAGCCTTGTGCCAGGTTGGAAGCCAGGCCTGGAAGCAGTATGGTCAGAGCAGCCCAGGCAGCCCGCAGGTGAGCGGAGGGGAACAACTAGGGAAGTCTGGCCAGGAGGAGGTGACCGGACTGAGGGGCTGGCTGGTGGGGGTCTCCGCCTGGAGGCTGAGAGGAGCTCAGGTTATTTATGAAGGCAATATAGACCTATGTGGAGCTTGAAGCCCAGTGTCTGGATCACAGTCTGCTGTGTCCGAAGTGATGAGGAGGGGCTGGGCTGGAGCCAGTCTTGCCTGCTGGCCGTGGCCACAGGGGGTCCTTTCTGCTCTGACTCCTGGCTTCTGTTGCCAGGGCTTGGAGGCTTGGAGGTGGCCTCTGTCCCAACAAGAGTCCTCAAAATCCTCAGTTTGTCCAGGTGAGGGATCCTGGGTGGGGGAGGTTCCCAGGGCTGCAGCAGCACAGACCATACCTTGTCAGTGTTAAGCCCTGACTGACCCAGGAGTGCCAGGTGGTGTTGTGCTCACTGCCAGCAAGGAGCCAGTATTTGAAGAGCAGTGGAATGTGCTGGGCGTGCTGTGTAGGCATTCCTCAGCCCTTCTGGGGTTCTAAGGGCGTTATTGGGGTATGCTGCCATACAGAATATGAGAAAGCAAAAGAAAGACGCGGTTGTCGGGAGGCAGATCTTGCAGTGAGCCGAGATCACACCACTGCACTCCAGCCTGGGCGACAGAGCGAGACTCCTACTAAAAAAAAAAAAAAAAAAGACGCGGTTGTCTTTGAGCTGCGTAATGTTGACCGAGGTTCGTGTGGTTTCACATTGTTTCCATTCCATGGAAAGCTATAGTCCCGTTGTCAAAACCAAGTCTCCAGATGAAGAGGCGACTTGCACTTCCTGGTGCTGCCCCTGGACCCTGATCCTGCTCTCTCTGCCTCCCAGGCAAAGGCCGGCGCGTGCAGCCCCAGTGGTCCCCTCCTGCTGGGACCCAGCCATGCAGACTCCACCTTTACAACAGCCTCACCAGGAACAAGGTAAAGAGAACACAGATGCCGTGGCACACGCACACGATGGGGAGGCAGAAGGCAGGACTGCCCATGTGCCTTGTCACACAACAGACTTCCCTGTTCCTTGTGTTGGGCTCTGGAGTTCCATAAATCCAGGTTTAAGTTCCTTCAGTCGCTTCCGTGTTATAGTCTGTGGCCCAGAGGCAGAGCTGTCCTCTGAAACCCACACACGTGAAGTATCACGCCTCATGTGGAAGCCTGCCCATGACTTCTGGGCATGGATCACCCTGGCTTGTCTCTCGGACTCTGCCCAACCATGAATACTTGAGGTCATCCACAGCCAGGCCTTTCAGGAGGACATGTGGTTACAGCAGGTGGCACTGTATAAGCCAAGCAGGATGGACAAAACGGCAAACTGGCTGGTTGTTGTTGGGAGCACAGCAGGTTTTGAGAAGAAGGCAGGATTGGTTCCTAACAGAATGGAGTTTTCATGGTTTGCTTGGCTCAGGGCATGGCCAGTGACTCCAGTGATTTCAGACCAGGCTCCGGCCAGGGCTGCTTGGATTTCCATCAGGGAGCACGTTTAGCAGACACAGAGTCAGGTGTGAGGGAGTTCCTGGCCTTCCTTGGGAAACTGGTTGAGGATGATGCCCCCAGAGAGGTCTGAGGTTGGTGGGATGTTGGGGAGTGGTGCCAGAACAGCGGTGAGCAGCACCACGATGCAGGGGTCCTGGCCTCCAAGCCGGGCTCATCCAACAGGGACTGACCCTGGCCAAGTGTTGTCTTCCTCAGTTTCTTCATCTGTAAACAGAAAATGACATAACCTACGTCCTAGAGTGTACTGCGTGTTGAATATTTAGCTCAGGGCCTGGCACATGGTAGCTACTCAGTAAATATAAGCTGTGTTATTGTTAAATAAGCAGCATTTCAACAATAAATAAAATCATTGATTCCCTTTATCGCCTCCCTCCATAGATGAGTAGAACCCCAGGGAGGAAGAGGCTCCACCCACCCAGGGCTCAGTTGGTGGGAGGTGCCATACATCTCACTGGGCTCCCACTGAGACTGTGACTTTTCACAATAAAACAAAATGGTCTCTGTTGAATTGTTCACACAAGACACAAACCACACTGTGATGTTTGTTGCTGTTTTTGATAATCCTGTGCAGTGTTTCTTGCATTTCTTGTGATCGTCATTCCTTCATTCCTAACAAAGGAAGTGTTCATACCTCAAGATGGGAAAAAGGTGACGTGGTATTGCTGTGGGCCAACCGTCTATGACGCATCTCACATGGGGCACGCCAGGTAGGTCCACCGCGGGGTGTCCCTGCAGCTTCAGCCGTTGCACGCACAAGTCAGAGCCATTGGGATCCACAGCAGCGATCTTAGGTCCACAAAGATCTTAGATCTGCTACAGAGACCTGAGATTTGAGGAATCAAGCCTGAATTTCTTCTCTTATTTTTAAGATGAAAATTTTAATTCCATAAGTAATCCATATTCACTGCAGAAAGATTACAGATCACCAAAAAGAAAATGTCCATAGCCCCACTGCTAACATGCTGGACTCGACCTGGGCACTTTTTCTCACATACCTTAAAGTTTTCTCTCATCCCTCAAGCTCTCGTGGGGTCCCCAGATGCTGAGTTCCCGTGACACTCAGACCTGACAGGCCTGACGCTGAGTTGGCTATCACCCCCCCGACCACTGGATGGTCATGGCTGTAGCTCCTGACGAGTAGCTGGCTGTTGGGGTAAATGCCACAGAGTCCTTTTATTTGTTCATGTTTTAGTTGCAGTGCCAAGGTCATGTATAGTCAACCCTTGAACAACCTGGAGGGTAGAGGGTGTGACCCTCTGCACAGTTGAAAATCCACACATAACTTTTGATTCCCCAAAAACTTCACTACTAAAATAGCCTCCTGTTGACCAATAGCATGCCAGTCAATGAACACATATTTTGTATATACATTACATACTGTATTCCTAATGACAAACGAAGCCAGAGAAAAGAAAATATTATGAAGAAAATCATCAGGGAGAGGAAATATATTTACTATTCATTAGGTGGAAGTGGATCATTATAAAGGTCATCATCCTTGCCATCTTCACGTTGAGTAGACTGAGGAGGAGAAAGGGAGGGGGGTCTTGCTGTTTCAGGGATGGCAGAGAAAATCATATATAAATCGACTCATGCAGTTCAAACACATGTTGGAGGTTAAGCTACACATATCGTCTGGTTTGGAAATGTTTGTTTTTTCATTGCTTTAGGTCCTACATCTCTTTTGATATCTTGAGAAGAGTGTTGAAGGATTACTTCAAATTTGATGTCTTTTATTGCATGAACATTACGGATATTGATGACAAGGTAAAGGGAATTTGTAAGATTAAATTTTAAATGCAATTGGATGGTGTAAAAGAAGATAGAACTTTCGCATAAGTAAATAATGTAGGCTTGAGCTAGCTTGTGTTTTGACCTGATAAACATCATTTTAATCCCCTCAATGAGTTAATATTACCACTTATGCTACTGATAAGATCATTTCTATGATGTTCAGACACGGTTAGAAGCCTGCATGTTGCTCAGGGGTCGGTAGCCCTGGGTGTTTTGCAGAAGGAAGGCCTCCCATAGCACGCACTTCGACATGTGGCTTGCAGGGGAAGCTGGGGCCCCCAGGGCTCATTTCATTAAGTGTCAGAAAGATCACGTTAGGCTTTGGGCACTACTTGGCAGGTGGGAGATGGAGGGTGGTGTTTCTATTTGATGATGATGTGCACGTCCGGGGCCCACAGTTGTCTCCCACCGCCCTCACCCTCACTTAGAGTTGGCCAAGGGAGAGAGTGGCCTGCTGCAGAGGGATGCAGGTGGGCTCCAAGCATCACTCCCCAATGTCTGCCTTCCCTCCCCAGATCATCAAGAGGGCCCGGCAGAACCACCTGTTCGAGCAGTATCGAGAGAAGAGGCCTGAAGCAGCACAGCTCTTGGAGGATGTTCAGGCCGCCCTGAAGGTGGGCCTCTTGCTGTCTGCTCTAGAAACTCAGCCCTTTGCTTTCTGTTCTCGGTCCTTTGTAGGCTACTGTCCCTAGGGTAGTGTCAGTCTCACAGGCTTTCACAAAGTATATGTTACTCAAGCCAGTTCCATCAGGGGCACTGAAGTCTCCATAGGTAAGGTCCCCTGGCCTGTGACAAAGTCACCAGGAAAGACGTACTGGAGTGGAGTGGAGAGTAGGTGACATTCCTGCCACTTACAGGAAAACAACTGAATTCATCATGGTGCCACTAATTACACTTATAAAAATGCTTACCAATATTGCTATCTAATTTTCAATGCCAAGGTTACAACTAAATCAGAAACTTCTGCCCAAGATACAGAAGCTATACTAAGCTTTTTAATTTGGTAATACTGTAAATTTTCAGCATCTTTTGAAGAAATTAGTTCTCTCTAGTATTCTCATTCTGAATAACCATTATTATATGGTTATTTTTATTGCAATAGTAAGAATAGGTCATTTTACTCTTTACTAATTATCCTTAGTAATTACAGTAATCATTATGGATATGTTTATGTCATTTTATCTCTGGAATTAAGAACAGGAATAAAATTAGAGCTGAGCAATCTTTTAGGTCAGTGAGGCCTGAGTACCTTCCTGATGGATGTCTCTGTAGCACACCTCAGAACTCACTGGGTGGCCTACTTTTCCTCATCCCCAGAACAGCCCTAGAAATACTGCTCTCACACCCAATTTGCATTGAAGAAACTGAGGCACAGAGAGGTTAGGTGCCCTGTCCAGGGTCACACATGAGAGGGCAGAACCAGGAGCTCCAGAGCCGGGAGCTTCAGTCTCTCTTAGTTACTTACTGCCCGGCCACTTGGGGTGCAAACTTCTCTATCTCTGTGGGGTCTTGGGAAAAACTGGTCTGTTTTCTACCTGGAATCACCTTTATGAACTTGGGGTTTTGCTGAGCAGTATCTAATAGGTTTGACATCTCTTTATGGTTGTAGCCATTTTCAGTAAAATTAAATGAGACCACGGATCCGGATAAAAAGCAGATGCTCGAACGGATTCAGCACGCAGTGCAGCTTGCCACAGAACCACTTGAGAAAGCTGTGCAGTGCAGACTCACGGGAGAGGAAGTCAACAGCTGTGTGGAGGTGAGGCTTCACACGTCTCCCAGCCAGCCCTTTCGGGTCAAATGTCGGGCCATGCATAGACTGATCTGTATGCACGGATTGATTCCACAGATTGTCTTAGTGGAAGACACTCTGTGTCTCCTGTAGCTCCACTGTGGCAGGTGGCCCTGTTCTGTGGTGGCTGAGTCAGTGCCCCTCCCCTCCCACACCCTTTTGCCCCATTTCCTGGGTGCAGAGCCTGTGCCACTGGAAGGAGACTCGGGATCCACACCCTCCCACCACTTCCATCAGATAGGCAGGAGGTGCACTTGGAACGTGGGGAGGCAGCCTTCTGTGGAAGTGTTCCAAGATTCTCCAGCAGACTCTCCCCACACCAGCTGGAGAAGGAAGAGCAGGGATTAACATTGAATTGAGCATTGAGTCCTGTGGGTACCTACTGAGCTTGGGGCCTTCACGTTGACCAGCTTTCCTGCCCCTGCCAAGATCTCCTTCAGACACAGGGCAGAGAACTGGGTGCAGAGGGGACCCTGCCCTCTTCCTAAGGCCTTTCCCTGTGGCTGGCGCCCTGGACACAGTCAGGAAGGCCTTCTCCTTTGTGCCAGCGCCGCCTGCTGGTCACCCTTTAAGAACGTGATGGAAAAGAGAAGAGACGGCTGCAGCTGTGCGTAGAAAAAGAGGCCCCACTTAGGCCGCAGTCCTGCCTTCCCTCACCACTGCCCTGGCCCCACCTCAGTGACGGGGCAGGGAGTCTGTGTCTGCCCTTCGCCAGCATGTTTCTTTCTAGTCTGGTCTCTTCTGTGTCCTGACTCAGCAGATCGCTTCGTTGTGCCTGTTTCCAAACTTCATGGAAACGTGCCACGTGTGTGTAGTCGTCAGTGTGCTTTCACTCAAGCTGTGCTTCTGGGACGGACCCACATGTGGTCGCTCTGTCACTCCCTCAGTGCCTGCCTGGGGGCCGAGCTGTTTGTCTGTTCTCCTGGGACGGGCAGTTAGGTTTCCTTCTTACCAACAATGCTGCTATAATTTTTTTCCCAGTTGTTCCACTAATATTCTTTTTTTTTTTTTAATTTTGTAAAACACACATCATAAGAAATTTGCCATCTTAGCCATTTTTAAAAACTTTTTTTTTTGTAGAGACAGTGTCTTTTTGTGTCTGGTTTATTTTGCTCAGCATAGTGTCCCCATGGTTGACCCGTGCTGCAGCGCATGTCAGACTCTGCTTCCTTCCTATGGCTGAATGATACTCTGTTGTATATAGATGGGCCACATTTTGCTCATCCTTTCACCTGCCCGTGGACACCTGGGTTGTTTCCACCTTTCGGCGATGCGAGTAATGCTGCTGTAAACCTGGGTGTACAAATCTCTGTTTGGGTTCCTGCTTTCACTTCTTTTGGGGGTATACCCAGAAGTGGAATTGCTGGGTCATATGATGATTCTATTTTTGATATTCTGCGTAACCACCGTATTGTTTCTGCAGTGGCTGCACTATCACACATTCCAACCCATAGTGCACTGGGGTTCTGCTTTCTCCACATCCTTGCCAGAGCTTGTTCTTCTTCATTTTTCATCCCAGTAGGTGTGAGGTGGTATGCTGTGGTTTTGGTTTGCATTTCCCTAATGGCTAGTGACGTGGAGTGTCTTTTCCTGCACTGTGAGTTGTTTCGTGTTGTCTCTAGGTGGAAATTTGCAAGTTTATTTAGGCCATATACCTGCAAGTGGAGTCGCTGGGTTGTGTAGGATACATGTGAGTCACTGTCGGGGGTTCCCAACACTGCCCGCACATTCTGGGGTCCTCTAGAAGGACTCATGAGACTCGGCATCGAGTTGTCATCTCGTCTAAGGTTTCTAACAGTGACACAGCGAGGAGCAGAAGCTCAGGCGGAGTCTTCAATCATCCACGGGCAGGCTGCTGAAGCTTCCTCCCTCCCTCCCATGAGGGGACACAGCACCCTGTCCCCCACCAGGAAAAAATGCAGCCACATGTGTGAAATGTCCCTCCCTAGCTAAGCCCATCACATAGGCACCCTCTGCCTGGCACGTGCCACAATTCCCGACTCCCCAGGAGGAAAGCTGGTGTTCCACCTGCATAAGCCACAGTGTTTGTTCAACAGCCCACGGGGGCTGCTGCCACAGAGCTGGGTTTCCCAGCCTCTTATCACAGGGGACATTTCAGCTCCTGGATGCCAGCTAATGGCCAGCTCTGTAGGCAGGCCTTTCTCAGGTGGCAGACACAGACCTGCTAGGCTCACTCTTATCTTCATAGTAGCCATATCAGAAATGTCTATACGGCCAGGCACAGTGGCTCACACCTGTAATACCAGCACTTTGGGAAGCCAGGGCAAGAGGATCACTTGAGCCCAGGAGCTCCAGACCAGCGTAAGCAACATAGTGAGACTCTGTTTCTACAAAACATTTAAAAATTAGCCACATGCTAATTAAAAATTAGCATGCCTGTGGTTCCAGCTACTGGGGAGGCTGATGTGAGACAATCACCTGAGCCCAGGAGTTTGAGGCTGCAGTGAGCCGTGAACACACCACTGCACTCCAGCCTGGGCAGCAGAGTGAGACCCAGACTCTTAAAAAAAAAGAAAGAAAGAAATGTCTATGCAGATTTCATCTTCTTCTATCACATTTCGGGTGTGCTGTGTATTTGCACATATACCCACATTTGTATTATTGGATTCTTCCCTTTCATCAATCAATGAATGTGAAGTACTGATTGCTGTCGTTTAAATGTCCCTTTTTCCAACCTCTCCTGAGACTGAGCATCTTGTCACTTGCTTGCTTCCAGCTGTGATTCTTTGCCCCCATCTCTCCCCCTTTCCCATGAGGTTATTGGTCCTTTTCTTACTGTTTTGTATCATTCTTATGTCTTCTGATACTAATTGCTATGATTTGAATGTTTATCCCCTCCAAAACTCATGTTGAAACTTAATCCCTAGTGTAACAGTATTACGAGGTAAGGCCTTTTAGAGGTGATCGGGTCATGAGAGCTCTGCCCTCGTGAATGGGTTAATGGATTAATGGGTTATCACAGAAGTGGGGTAGTTATCATGAGAGTGGGGCTGTTACAGAAGCCAGTTTGGCCCTCATGAGCCCCCTGGCCATGCGATGCTCTGCGCCACCTTGGGACTCTGCGGAAAGCCCCCACCAGCAAGAAGGCCCAGAACAGATGTGGCCCCTTGACCTTGAACTTCCCAGCCTACAGAATTGGAAGAAATAAATTTTCTTTAAAAATTACCCATCCCCAGGCCGGGCGTGGTGGCTCACGCCTGTAATCCCGGCACTTTGGGAGGCTGAGGTGGGCAGATCACGAGGTCAGGAGATCAAGACCATCCTGGCCAACATGGTGAAACCCCGTCTCTACTAAAAAAAAAAAAAAAAAAAATTAGCTGGGAGTGGTGGCATGTGCCTGTAATCCCAGCTACTTGGGAGGCTGAGGTGGGAGAATCCCTTGAACCAGGGAGTCAGAGGTTGCAGTGAGCCGAGATCATGCCGTTGCACTGCAGCCTGGCGATGAAGCAAGACTCCGTCTCAAAAAGAAAAAAAAAATTTTTACCCATTCCCGGCCAGGCGCAGTGGGTCACACCTGTAATCCTAGCACTTTGGGAGGCTGAGGCGGGCGGATCACCTGAGGTCAGGGGTTTGAGACCAACCTGGCCAACATGGCAAAACCCCGTCGCTACTAAAAATACAAAAATTAGCCAAGTGGGGTGGGTGTCTGTAATCCCAGCTACTCTGGAGGCTGAGGCAGGAGAATAGCTTGAAACCAGGAGGCGGAGGTTGCAGTGAGCCGAGATCACACCACTGCATTCCAGCCTGGGCAACAGAGTGAGACTGTCTCAAAAACAAAAAACAAAACAAAACAAAAACAGAAAACAAAAACAAAAACAGAACCAACCAAAAAAAAAAAACAGAAAACAGACTAAGACACGAATTCATCTCTGTTACATGTTGGGTCTCCATGTGTTTGTGTCTCTTAATTCTGTTCTGTTGGTCAAATTGTCCAGCCCAGACCAGGTGCAGTGGCTCGTGCCTGTAATCATAGCACCTTGGGAGGCCAAGGCAAGAGGATCCCTTGAGCCCAGGAGTTTGAGATCAGCCAGGACAACATAGTGAGACTCTACCTCTACAAAAATTTTAAGAATTTAAAATTTAAAAAATTTATAAAAATTGCCCAGTCCTCGTATCATGCTGTCTCTCACAGGTATCTGATGGATAAGAGGCCCCATCTTGGTTTTATCGTTAGGTGTGTTTTGAAGCCTCAGCTTGTCAAGTTCCATGTAAGACACTGTTGGGATTTTACCTGTTGTATCTAAGAACCATCTCAGATCCAGTTTGGCTGTGTTGATCCTCTCTAGTCTTTTTGTTTTATCAGTTCTTATCCATTCTTTATTCCTTCTTTTCTTCTTTTTTCTTTGGATTTATTCTGTTTTTCTTTGTCTCACTTAGCAGTTTAGCTCATTTTCTGATTTAAGAATTTAAGGCTATACATTTTCCTCTGACTGTTTTTGCTGCAAAATTTGACATCATTTACTTGTGAACAATTTCTAATATCCATTTTGGATTTTTTAGCCCAGTAATTATCTAGAAGTAATTATCTAAAAGTTAATTATCTAGAATTACCTAGAAGTTTTAAATTTCCAAATGGATGGTATTTTTTCATATTAACTTATTGTTATTCACTTATAACTTAATTACCCAATGGTAGGAGAGTATGGTCTGTCCCAAGCTGGATCTGTGAACAGAGACTTGTGTTGTGGCCCCTGTATGTACTGGTTTCTGAATGTTCTCTTGTGCTTGAGAAGATTCTGTCTAATCACCTAGTGCACAGTTCCACATGCCATCCACCTAGCTACACCTGTTGGCCGTGTGGTTAATATTTTGTGTGTCTTTGCTAATTCTTCCTGCTGGCTTAGCCTATTCATACAGTTTCTTAAAAAAACAAAAACAAGAACCAAAACAAAACTCCCCCTCTGATGGTGAATTTGTCTGTTTCTCCTTTTTTCACTTTTTAGGAAAAAAAAAAAAAAAAAGTTCTTTTTTTAGAGCAGATTCTGGTTCACATCAGAATTGAGAGGCTGTATATATATCCCCATCCACCTCACCGTCACCTCCCCCAGTATCTGCACCCACCAGAGGGTACGTTTGTTACAGTCAGTGAACCTGCACTGAACGTCATTACCCTGAGTCCGTGGTTTACTTTAGGGTTCGCTCTCAGGATTGTACATCCTATGGGTTTGGACAAATACTATCTCGTATCCACCATTGCAGTATCACACAGAATAGTTTCACTGCCCTGAACATCCTCTTTGCTCCAGCTTTTATCCCTCCCTCCCCACCCCAACTCCTGACAGCAGCTAGTCTTTTTACTGTCTCCATAGTTTTGCCTTTCCCAGAATGTCACATACTTGGAATCCTACAGTGTTGTAGCCATTTTAGATCGGAAAAAATGTTTAAACAGAATACTTCACCTCTGATCACCAAAATGTATAGGGATTTCTCCCTCACCAAGCCCACCTCTGCCCCAACAACCAGTCAGTTCTCTAGCAGGCATCAGCTGGGTGTCCTAACATTTAACTCATTTCCAACACAATCTGCCAGGAGGCAGCGTCAGATCTGACAGGTTGAAGGCTCAGTCCCATAAGACTGTCCCCAGTTCAGATGCCAACTGAAAGTAGCATCTGAAACTATACTAACTAACAGAAGTATAGTTATCTATACTTCTGACCCACCAGTTATTGGCCGGGCGCGGTGGCTCACGCCTGAAATCCCAGCATTTTGGGAGGCCGAGATGGGCAGATCATGAGGTCAGGAGATTGAGACCATCCCGGCCAACACGGTGAAACCCCGTCTCTACTGAAAATGCAAACATTAGCTGGGCGTGGTGTCACGTGCCTGTAATCCCTTCTACTTGGGAGGCTGAGGCAGGAGAATTGCTTGAACTCGGGAGTCGGAGGTTACAGTGAGCTGAGATTGCATCACTGCACTCCAGCCTGGCGACAGAGCTAGACTCCATCTCAAAAAAAAGAAGGAAAGAAAAAAAAGAACAGAGTGCACTGGTATATTTTGGAACGCTTCCTTTCCTTTCTTGCTATTGGAAACACAAGGGAATTTTTCTCCAGTATTCGCTGTGAGAGCCTGGTCAGGTTCCTAGAGGTAAAACTCACAAAAGTGTGGGGTCCCCTATGACTGGGTCCCTGGGGTTTTCAGCTGTCTGACTTGCCTACACTAAGCCTACAGCAATCTCTCAGTTACAGTCCTGGTTTTCCTCCCCCAACACTGGTTCCCACAGAGTTTTCAGCTTATGAGTCTCTGCTCTGGTAAGTTGTGATTCTCTGTCTTCTGTTGGTCTCTCCAATTTGGGGGGCAGTGGTTTGCCCTGTGACCTTACTTCTCTTATGGATCTAAGAAGAGTTGGTTTTTCAGTTTATTCAGCTTTTTCCCTGTTGTTAGGTAGAGTGGCAACTTCCAAGCTCCTGACTTACGTGAAACTGGAAACCAGAAGTCTCTTATCATTTTGTATTTATGCATTTTGATTGTTAATCTGTATGCTTGACCAGCAACACTGAGTATTCCAGTCCTATCATCAGGCAAGTTTTAGAAACATTATCTTAGAAGTATTGGTGGGAAGCAGCTTTTGTCTATCTTGAAGTGTATATATTTCCCTGTTTGTTCAAGGTGGTTGTCGTCTTCTGGCTTCCATTGTTGGCTGTTGTTGAAAACATCGGCTGCCCTTCAAATCACTTTTCTTTTATCGGTAAATATGTCTTTTCTATCAGGCGCATTATAAAAATATTCTCTCTTTTCAGTTTTCTGCTATTTCACTAAGACATTGTAAGAGATTTGTTTTTACTTATCCTACTGGATATTTTGTGTGCTTCCCAGGGCTGGATTGTTGCATGGGTTTTGAGAAATTCTCAGATGTGTCTTCAAGTATCACCTTTACTCGATTCCCTCTCTCCTCTCCTCTGGGATGCCAATTAGATGTGAGTCTCATCATTTCATCTCATCCTTCTCCGTGTCTCCTAACCTGTCTTTCATAAAATTTTCCTTCTTGTCTCTATTCCATTTTAGATGACTTCTTCAGTTCTTTCATCCTGTTCACAAATTCTCCTTCAGACAGGAAGTGAAACAGTCACTCATTGTCCTTCAGACAGGGAGTGAAACAGTCACTGTTTCGCCTGTTAATAGATTTCATCTCTGCAGGTTCTGTTTGCTTCTATTTTCAGATCTAGCTGGGTCGTTTTGCTGGCCTCTCCCTGCTTGCTATTGCGTATCATCTGTGAGTCCGTCCTTTTGTCTTTAAGCCTGTCATATTTACTGCATTTTATTATATATCTGATAACTCTTCCATCTGAAGTGTCCATCTGTTTGTAGTTTCTGCTGACTCCCATTCACAGTTGTTCATGTTCTTGGATGTTTGGTGACCTCGATTAGGATGTCAGTTCTTCTGGGTCATGACCTTGGCGATCCTGAGGGCCAGGATGCACATGTTTCCCTGTACTTGGGGCAGGCCCAGTGTTTGCTTTTCGGGCAGCAGACTTGGCAGCCTTTGCTCCCCAGAGCGCACACCCTGCTTTTGGTGCTTGTCAGCCCACTGGATGCCCCGCCGCGGTGGGGAGGGTGTGCTCATTCCTGCAGAAGTGCCTTGCCACTTGCAGGCCTGCAATACATTAACACATCTGTTTGATTCAGGAGCTGTAGACAGGGACTGCATCAAGAACCTGGCCCACGTGGGCCCTGTGCCCCTTCTCTGTCTGTGTTGTGACTCCTCTGTCCGCCCTGTGTCCTCGCTGTCTGCCAGGCCATTTTCCTACACTTTTTCTCTCCAGCCTTGGTTCTTTGCCTCTCATTCCCGTAGTGGGCCACAGACCATCTGCTTGGTGCCACGCCCTGTCCTAGGTCCAGGTCAGTGCATTGAGAACTCTGGGTCCCTTCCAAGGTAGGTGGAGGGTAGACATTTCTCTCTTCTGACATGAGTGCAGTTGGGGCATGTCTCATGCCTAGAGTGTGTGTAGTCAGGACCTGGGTCACACAGGTGCCATGTTTTGCTGGGATTGGTGGTTTTTCGTCCCATTCCATGGTATGTCAAGTGGGGATGGCATCTTCAGTCAATGGCATCAGGGAGATGGGGCTTTTGAGACCTCTGGGACCAGTGCCCTGCCTGTCTCTCCTAACCTCTGGCTGTCTCCGTCATGAATCTTTTCCTGAGTGCACCAAGGGGTTGTACTGTAGGTTCCACACAGTGTGCTCCTGCCCAGCCTCTGCCCATAACCCTGCCCTGCATGGCCCAGGTAGGCTGCACATGCTCACCAGCCCCACCTTGGCCCTCCCACCTCTTTTTGCCTCTGCACCCACGGCCTCCTCGGCTTTGCTCCTCTGAGTTCATGTGAGACCTGCCCATTTGTAGAGTCTTGTATTTGTCTCAGCCGAGCCAGTTGTGTAAGCATCACAGTCTCCCTAGGAGACGGTGGCTCTTCACAGATCAAGGCCAGCACCTTCGAATTCAGGGCACTGATGGGCTCACACCAACTGCACGAGATGTGCTCATGTGAAGTATGTGGCCCACTCCTGGGTTTTTGTTTCTTTCTCTTCAGGTGTTGCTGGAAGAAGCCAAGGATTTGCTCTCTGACTGGCTGGATTCTACACTTGGCTGTGATGTGACTGACAATTCCATCTTCTCCAAGCTGCCCAAGTTCTGGGAGGGGGAGTTCCACAGAGACATGGAGGCTCTGAACGTAAGTATCACAGTTGTCTTGCACTGGCTCTCTTGCGCTAAGGGCCCTGATTTCTAAATTCCTGTTTTGGCAAGGCCAGCTCAATTAAGTGGCCAAGTCAACACTGAACTTGAGGGGCATAATGGGCTTTTCGTTTTATGAATTGGTAACGTTTTTATGGAACGTGTGGTTTTCAGAAGGGAAAATCCCAGGACTTTCTCATGTCTTGCACAGGTTCTCCCTCCAGATGTCTTAACCCGGGTTAGTGAGTATGTGCCAGAAATCGTGAACTTTGTCCAGAAGATTGTGGACAACGGTTACGGGTAAGCACAAGGGCCCTCCCTAGGGAGGGAAGGGCTGCAGAACATCGCACAGGGAGGAACTCCCCAGCTCTGAGTCTGAGTTTGGGAAGCAGAGGAGCAGGTGTTCTGGGGCTGCGTAGCTAGAAGTCCCCAGCAGACTTCCTCCTACAACTCTGGGCCCCACCCAGGGGCTGAGGAGCGTGGGTCTCCACTGTCCTGGCGGCCATGGTGAGAACCTAACCCAGAATCTTCTGGGAAGCTCGGCAGCCAAGACCATCGGTCATGGGGCCCCAGAGCTGCGTAATGGTGAGTGTGAATACTGTTGGGCCTTCACAGACATCAGTGCCATTGCATGGACATTTCGAGAGTGCTAGTCCTGGTGTCATATCCCGAGGGAGGGTGCATTTCATCAGCATCTATCGCTTGGCTATGATTTTAGTGACTTTTTGTTGGCGAATCCATCACACACTTCTCTGGCCTGTATTGTCTCAATCTCCAAAGTAAGCATTTTCAGAAATGGCCAACAAATGGGAATGCAGACAGGAACCCGGTTATCTGTCTGAAGTGTGTAGGGACCAGCCCCACAGGGTCGGTGGGTTTTTCTCCCTGTGTGCGGAGATGAGAGATTGTAGAAATAAAGACACAAGACGAAGAGATCAAAGAAAAGACAGCTGGGCCTGGGGGACCACTACCACCAAGACGCGGAGACCAGTAGTGGCCCCGAATGCCAGGCTGCACTGATATTTATTGGATACAAGACAAAGGGGCAGGGTAAGGAGTGTGAGTCATCTCCAATGATAGGTAAGGTCACGTGGGTCACGTGTCCACTGGACGGGGGCTCTTCCCTGCCTGGCAGCCGAGGCAGAGAGAGAGAGGAGGCAGAGAGAGAGAGACAGCTTACGCCATTATTTCTGCTTATTAGAGACTTTTAATACTTTCACTAATTTGCTACTGCTAGCTAAAAGGCAGAGCCAGGTGTACAGGATGGAACATGAAGGCGGACTAGGAGCGTGACCACTGAAGCACAGCATCACAGGGAGACGGTTAGGCCTCCGGATAACTGTGGGTGAGCCTGACTAATGTCAGGCCCTCCACAAGACGGAGGAGTATAGTCTTCTCTAAACTCCCCCGGGGCAAGGGAGACTCCCTTTCCCGGTCTGCTAAGTAGCGGGTGTTTTTCCTTGACACTTCTACGCTACCGGTAGACCACGGTCCGCTTGGCAATGGGCGTCTTCCCAGACGCTGGCATTAATACTAGACCAAGGAGCCCTCTGGTGGCCCTGTCTGGGCATAACAGAAGGCTCGCACTCTTCTGGTCACTCCTCACTACGTCCCCTCAGCTCCTATCTCTGTATGGCCTGGTTTTTCCTAGATTATGATTATAGAGCGAGGATTATTATAATATTGGAATAAAGAGTAATTGCTACAAACTAATGATTAATGATATTCATATATAGTCATATCTAAGATCTATATCTGGTATAACTATTCTTATTTTATATTTTATTATACTGGAACAGCTCGTGTCCTCGGTCTCTTGCCTCAGCGCCTGGGTGGCTTGCCGCCCACCGTAGTGCTCAGCACTGTACCGTGCCCCTGCTCCCAGAGACACACTGTGTCCAGCCTCGGGTTGCTTCCCTCCCACAGGAACCACACAGGCTGGATGAAAGAGAAACAAGAGGTTGTGACAGTGGCAGGAACAGGGCAGACTCTTAAGCAGTAACGCTGCTTCTCTCCCCACTTAACACAAACTACTGTGGGGCAGCATAAGAGCCTGTGCCAAGCTGAGAGGCATGGGCAAGCCGAAGCTCGGAGAGGACAGGTCATTCCAGACTGGAGTAACCTGGAGTGCTTCGTGGAGCCCAAGAGCCTCAGCTGGGCTAAGCTGATGGGTAGACTGTGGACATTCAGGGAAAGGCGAGGCCACACAAGAATGAGGATGGCAGCAGCCCTGAGCAAGGCAGGATGGGAGCTTTATGGGTCACGGGACGCCAGGCAGAGGGACGAGCTGCCCGGGGCAGGCAGGCTGCCTCCGCAGCGGGATGGGCCCTGGTGTCCCACTCGGTCCAAACAGCTGATACGGTTTCAGTGGCCACCACGGAGAGTAGACAGGCCACAGATTTCGCAGTCTTATAGCCCTGCTTTATTTTGTCACTGTCATCCTGCCGAAACACTTGCAGGTCTGTTAGATTCACCCCACCCAATTCCTTTTTTGTTTTCCAGCTATGTCTCCAACGGGTCTGTCTACTTTGATACAGCGAAGTTTGCTTCTAGCGAGAAGCACTCCTATGGGAAGCTGGTGCCTGAGGCCGTTGGAGATCAGAATGCCCTTCAAGAAGGGGAAGGTGAGGAGGGCACGCCTGAGAGCACGTGGGCTCTCCCTCCTGGCCCAGCCTGGGCTGTGTTGACTCTGCAGACTCTTGGGAACAGTGCTTTTTCACCTGAAGGAATGTTAGGAGTTTTCTATACTCAACCATTATGCAGCTCTAAGACCGTGAAATGTGTTTTTTTAATTGATATATAATAATTATGCAATTTATGGGGTACATGTGATGTTTTAATACATGCACACAGTGTGTAATGATCAGGGTAATTAGGATGCTCATCACCTTAGACATTTATCTTTTCTTTGCATTGGGAATGTTCCAGATCTTCTGGCTATTTTGAAATATACAACAAATTTTTTGGTAACTATAGTTGCCCTACTGTGCTATGGAACACAAGAACTTATTCTTTCTGTCTGTGTGTTTGTGCCTAGAAACCAACCTCTCTTCACTCCCTCCCCCTGACCTGACCCTTCTCAGCCTCTGGTGACCACTGTTCTATGCTGTACCTCCTTGAGGTCCACCGTTTTTTAGCTCCCACATAAGAGAGAGGGTGTGTGATATTTGTCTTTCTGTGCCTGGCTTATTTCACTTAACAGAATGTCTTCCAGTTCCATCCATGTTGCTGTAAAAGACAAGATGTCATTTTTTTATGGTGCGTTATTTTTTAAGAAACAAAAGACAGTAAACATAGTGCTGTCTTGAGAAACATAGTGGCCCCTGGGGCCTGGATTCACAGGGCTGGTGTTTGCTGGCTGAGCATGTGAGGTTTAGGGGGATTGTGGGGTGCTGGGATGTGTGCCGAGTGACGCATATTTGACAACAGCCTCTGCGCCCATCTGGATCCAAATGCTTCCAACACAGATATCAGACTTTTTCTAGACCAGGCAGAATTATATTGGGAACCCTTTCGTTGGCGTTTTCTTCATGTTTATCCCTTAAGTGAAATCTGGGGACACATCCACAAGAGGCAACTTTGGAAGCCTCCCTGCAGAGTGGGGATTCCTGCAATGTGCCAGGGCACGTTCTGCACCCCCATCCCGCCTGCCCTAGTGTTTCTGGAAGACAATTTGGCCATAAAAATGTTCATACTTTTATCTAATTTTAGGCTCTATTCTAAAGAAATATCAGAACCTAAAATAAAGGTGCGGTGGCTCACGCCTATAATCCCAGCACTTTGGGAGGCCGAGGTGGGTGGATCACCTGAGGTTGGGAGTTCGAGACCAGCCTGGCCAACATGGCGAAACCCCATCTCTACTAAAAATACACACATTAGCCAGGTGTGGTGGTGCATGCCTATAATCCCAGCTACTCAGGAGGCTGAGGCATGAAAATCACTTGAACCCAGGAGGCAGAGGTTATAGTGAGCCAAGATTGTGCCACTGCACTCCAGCCTGGGTGACAGAATGAGACTCTGTCTCAAAAAATAATAATAATAAAATAAAACCAGACAGCACAGACTGAAAAAAGATAGAGATAGCCAGGTTGACACATAAATATCAGACCCATGGCATTTCAGGCTCCAGGTTTGTGGGAGTAGAGGGGCGGGTTTGTGATGATAAAGCGCCTCAGCTCTGAGAGGATGCAGCCTGGGCCTCTGGACCAGAAGCCTCCACAACCCTAGAACCAGAGTGGACATGCCCACATTTCTTGCACTTCCCAGGAGTTGACAGATCAAGTAGGCCAAGAATTAATACGGATATGAAAGGTTTGAAATACAGTTAACAGGCTTGGTTTGAGAGCTGGGAACTTTGCACTCAGGAATTAAAGAACATCCTTTCCTTCCAAGAACACAGAAACATATGCCAGGCCACAGAAAGATTTCCACAAATCTCAAAGAACCATTTTCAAGGAGACCTCATTCTGTCAAGGAGACCTCATTCTGTCACCACGGAGCAATTGTGTTAGATAACAACACTTGGCCGGACATGGCGACCCACACCTGTAATCCTAGCACTTTGGGAGGCTGAGGCAGGAGGATCGCTTGAGCCCAGGAGTTCCAGACCAACCTGGGCAACATAGGGAGACCCCCTTTCTACAAAAAATTTAAAAATGAGCTGGGTGTGGTGGCACGTGCCTATAGTCCCAGCTACTTAAGAGGCTGAGGCAGGAGGATCACTTCAGCCCAAGAGGTCAAGGCTGCAGTGAGCCCTGATTGTGCCATTGCACTCCAGCCTGGGCAACAGAGCAAGACTCTGTCTCAAAAACATTAAAAAAAAATTTTTTTTTAAAATAAAAAAGACACCAACACTGACAGGACGGACATCTAAAGTGTACAAACTTGTTTGGGGGGTTGAAATCATGCTCCTGGATAACTCCTAGGAAAGAAAATCACAGTGGGAAATAAGGGGTGTTTAAGCAGAACGGCAGCGAAGGTGCCACACACCAAATCTGGGAATGCCCGTAAAGCACCAATTAGAGGAAATTGATGTTTTTAAATGTGGTTATTAAAAAACACAGATGGAAAATAAGTGAGCTGCCGGGTGCAGTGGCTCACACCTGTAATCCCAGCACTTTGGGAGGCCGAGGCGGGCGGATCACGAGGTCAGGAGTTCGAGACCAGCCTGGCCAATGTGGTGAAACCCCATCTCTACTGAAAATACAAAAATTAGCCGGGTGTGGTGGCGCATGCCTGTAGTCCCAGCTACTCGGGAGGCTGAGGCAGAAGAATCACTTGAACCCCAGAGGCGGAGGTTGCAGTGAGCTGAGATTGTGCCACTGCACTCCAACCTGGGTGACAGAGCAAGAGTCCATCTCAAACAAAAAAAAAAGGAAATAAGTGAGCTAAGCAGTCAGTCAAAAAGCTGGGAAAGGAACAAGAAGTGGAAAGAAATAGGAGGAAATAAAGTAAAATCAGAGATTAAAGAAACAGAAACAATTGTAAAAGCCAAAAGCTGATTCTTCTCAAAAAATAATATAGAAAAACCGTTAGCAAGTTTGATTAATAAAAGTAGAAGATTGAAAAACATATTAGGGCTGAATTATAGCTCATGTGTATAATTCAACTTTGGGAGGCCAAGGCAGGAGGATCGCTTGAGGCCAGAAATTCGAGACCATCGTGGGCAATGTAGTGAGACCCCATCTCTACAAAAATTTTAAAAATTAGCTGAGCGTGGTAGCATGCACCTGTAGTCCCAGTTACTCAGAAGGCTGAGGTAAGAGGGTTGCTTGAGCCAGGGAGGCAGAGGCTGTAGTGAGCTGTGATTACACTGTTGCACTCCAGCCTGGCTGACAGCAAGATCCTGTGTGTGTGTATGTATGTATGTATGTTTGAATAACAAGACAAAAATGGAATGTAACTATGGATATAGTAGAGCATTTCTTAAAGTCCTTAGAGGAAGCCATGAACAACTCGCACTGCATTTGACACTTAGATGCCGGGAGGGAACTGGCAGCACATAGGAAAGGTGGGACTGGTAAGTGGAGCAGTTCCCTCAGGTCACGAGGTGAAGGAATGTTCTGGAGGCAGCTAGAGCACACTGACACGCCACTTTATGATGAATTTTGCTATCTGGCCCCATCTAGGCTCTTTTTCTTAAATACTATTTATTCTTGGGCCCATTTTCTTCCAGAAAGACTTCAGCATTGGTTTAAGTTCCAGGAAACGGGAGTAGAATCTAACGGCCAATATGCAGGACCGAAGAGGGACAGGGATTTCCACCCCTCCACAGTCAGTGATCAGACCTGGGCACATGACCACCCCCGCAACCTCCCCCCACCATAGGGAGTCATAAGGAGTGTAGCCTTAGCTCCGTGCAGTCATGTGCTCCTCGCCATGGGGACTCTAATGGTAGAGGAAAAGGGGAGAGGTGATGCTGGGGCCCGAGTGGTCCTAGATGATGACAGCTCCCACTCCGCCAAGTAAGATGACCCACCAGAGGCAGATGGGCCATGCAGACCACTCGGGAAGGCACGTGGCAGGAAGGCCTACGCAGGGAGGAAGCTCCCCCAGTGGGAGAGAACAGGACCCTGTTGTGCTGGTACCAACATGCTTGTAGGGTCAAAGCTAGAAACACTCACTCTGCCTCTGGGGAGAGAGACAGGAAATGAAACCAAGAAGGAAAACTTGAAAGAGATTGTATTGTAACCATAATAGGTCTGTTGCCCAATGCACAGTGAGTCAGTATACCGGGATACCAGGAGTTGCCGCAGAAAAAGTATAGTAATTGTATGGTGGACAAATGGAGATGGGAGGAACCTCAGATCGGCCTCGCTGAGAGATTTGGAGAGGGGTTTTTAATTGATCTGGACAGGTGATGGGGATTGCCGGTTGCTGGGGAAGTGAGGGATGAAGTCATGGGACAGGGAGGTAAACCACATTTCTGCAACGAGTCAGTTCCTTGGTGCAGGTCTTCAGACCAGTTGGCAACAGCTATCCTGCTGGAATTCAGGATCCGAAAAATACCTTAAGCAGTTCTTGGTAAAAAGGTCCAGGGTTAGAGATTCTATCGCTAGGAACAGTGGTGGAGCAGGTGGTCAGCGTGCTATGTGACTGTCAGTTAGAGCTGCAGGGAAGCGGGTGGACGCGCACTGCACCTGGCCAGTGACCGGCCTCGTCATTCTGCCTGTAGCCTGGCTTAGAATTCTCGTTCACCCTGTGAGGGCAGTTGCAGTGTGGCATTTGCTGAAGGATAGGGTGTTTGTGGGGAGGGTCCTGTGTTCTCTGTTATAAATTTTTTCAAAGTGTATTTTTTTAAAAATCAGATATAAACTTTCAGGAGTAAGTTCATAATAATGAAAAATTGGAAACATAAATGTATATTTTCTATCAAAGAGCATCTAAAAGAGAATGTCATGGGTCATATCAAATTGTGCTTTTGCAAAATTATCAATGGCAGAACAGTGAGGAGGTAGAAGGAAACTAGGACAGCGGCATTCCGTGTTGGTGGATAGATCTGGATTTTGCTTGCAGAGGTTTTTGGTATTTTTGTTTGTTTGTTTTTTAATCTGGGAATCAGTATACCAAAATGGTAACAGTAGTAATTCCTAGGTTAAAAGATTATGGCAATTTTTTTCCTAGTTTTCTTTTTTTATCTTCCAAATATTCTACATTTAGTACATATTTTATAATCATGAACTTGGTGTTTAGAAAAATATATTTAGCAGTGCTTTTCCTCTTGACTCTGTTTCTCAGAGCAGCTTAGGTCTGTTGCCTGATTAGGCACCTGAAAAGCGGATTTGTTACCTGGAAAGATCTTACTGCAGCTTCTTCAGGGTCACCTGAGTTAGAACCCTAGATGGAGTCTGTTCTTCCTCCACAAGGGGGTGACAGCACCTAAGGCAGCCCTTAGACCAGGGACCAGGAAAGGCTGCAGCAGCCGGGCAAGACCTGGCGTGGGTCCTGGCAACCTTGTGCCTAGAGCGAAGGCCTCTGCTCTGCCCATTCATCGAACAAAGGGTGATTCTCTGCGTGACCTTTGGACTGGCTCACAGGTTTCTGTGTTCACAGCAGCTAATCTTTTCCATTGGTCCTGCATGTATCATTGAGAGAAATCTGCAGTGATGGTGCATTCCTTTTCTGGGGACTCAGACCATCTTGTACCCTGAGTGTCAGGTGGCTGAGTGTCACCGAGTCAATGCATGGAATTCACCAAGGGGTTTCTTCTCATCCCTCCGGCAAGGCATAGACAGTCTTGTTTTTGTTGGCCAGGTGATCATTGGCTTTGTCCAGGAAATAGAACTTGTGCCAAGAGCAGTAGTCCCCTTTTCTTATGGCCTTCCTGGACTATTCTTTAGTTTCCTTCACCTTTTTTCCCCTTACAAATACACAGGAGCAGCAAGTATCCCCTTCACCACTGCACTGCCGCCAGGTTCCCTGCCATAGTACACAGCAGCTTAGCTGCGTCCTTATATCCCCCGGAACCCATAAGCAAATAATTGTGCGGGCCCTTGACATATTGACCCCACCCGCATGAACCAGGCAGGATCCCTGAGCCATGCCCCAGTGGGCTGCACCACTATGTCACCTCCTAGCTTTAGCCCAGGGTGCTATCACTTGTCCTAGACACTGGTGGGCTAATGCTGTGAGAAGGCAGCAGGAAGATGAATGTCTTACAGAGACCCCAGATGTGGCCTCAAGTCAGCCAGGTATATAAGCTGGTGACTTTGGGGATTATGAACCGTTTTGTAAATCTAGACACTGGGTCAACAGCAGAATCTGGTAATACACAGTTTACTTGAAGAAGTGCTTGAGCCAAGTTAGCAAACAGAAGTTAGTCAGAAGGACTGGCCATTAGGCACCCAGGATGGCCTTGAAGTGAGACGTGTGGATCTGTGGGTGCTGCTGAGTGACCTTGCCTGGCGTCCCTCGTGTTTGCAGGCGACCTGAGCATCTCTGCAGACCGCCTGAGTGAGAAGCGCTCTCCCAATGACTTTGCCTTATGGAAGGCCTCTAAGCCCGGAGAACCGTCCTGGCCGTGCCCTTGGGGAAAGGTGAGTGAGTGGCCTAGAAGGTGTGGGGCTTGGACAGGGGCACTGGTGCCAGCCACACTCTCAGGCCCCCAGCAGAGGGCCGCTCTGTGTGTGAAGGATGTTGTCACTGGGCCAGAACCTGGTACTGGTGCAGCACAGGCTTCCTGGCCCCAGGGACCTGGACATCATGGAGACTCCCTGAGTCTCTGGACAAATCACTTCCCTCCCGGGATTTCTGTTTTCTGGTCTGTAAATGGAGATGTGATCAGAGTAGACGTCCATGGAGGCTTCTTGGTTCTTGTGTTCTGTGACTCTGAGTATTCCAGGCCCCAGGGTGTAGGATGCCTTCTCATCTTCCCAGTGACAGCAGTTCTTCACTGCAGGGTACCCTAGGAAGGGGCGTCACCATCTGCAGCTGTCAAGGGCTCAGAGGTCTGGATGTAATTCAGTAACTCCACCTAAGCCTCAGCCCACATAGGACCGGTTTATGAACTGCACCAAAGAAGGCTATCCTTAGTCTTTTTTTTTTTTTTGAGACAGAGTCTCACTCTGTCACCAGGCTGGAGTGCAGTGGCGCGATCTCAGCTCACTGCAGCCTCTGCCTCCTGGTCCCGGTTCAAGCAATTCTCCTGCCTCAGCCTCCTGAGTAGCTGGGATTACAGGCACACGTCACCATGCTCAGCTAATTTTTGTATTTTTTTGTATTTTTAGTAGAGACGGGGTTTCACCATGTTGGCCAGGCTGGTCTTGAACTCCTGACCTCGTGATCCGTCCGCCTCGGCATTGCAGTGCTGGGATTACAGGTGTGAGCCACCTCGCCCAGCCTTCCCTTAGTCTTTTCATGTGTGGGATTTAACGCTTGTTCCAATAAAGTTCAGAGGATTTAAGGGCCATCAACTTGGAGTGATAAGTGATAAAGGCCTAGACAAGCCGGTAGGCTGGTCGGTCACCGTGTGTTCGGCTTTCTCCAGGGTCGTCCAGGCTGGCATATTGAGTGCTCAGCCATGGCAGGCACCCTCCTAGGGGCTTCGATGGACATTCACGGAGGTGGGTTCGACCTCCGGTTCCCCCACCACGACAATGAGCTGGCGCAGTCGGAGGTAGGTGAAAACAGGGTCCCCTTGTCAGTTGCAAGAGCACAGTGTTTGTACTGCAGTGGGGGAAAAGTCAGCCCGGGCCTCAGAAGGGCCTCTCTCACTAGAACTTGACACCTTCATCAGGGCTTATGGGTGGAATCTGAACGCTGATCATTTAGTGTGGTTTCCGCATTGACAGCCTGGCCTTTGGCAACAGACTAGCCTGGATTTGAACCAGTTGTGTTACCTGCTGGCTTATTAACCTGGGCTGTCCTTCCAAGCCCCGCCTGCACCACCTGGAAAACGCAGCTCCTGCCTGTGGACAGCACCAACAAGGCTGCAGACAGTGCAGGTGGCAGGAGGCGGCCCCAGTAACACATGACTGTTGACATCCTTTGTCTGTTTCCACTCAGGCCTACTTTGAAAACGACTGCTGGGTCAGGTACTTCCTGCACACAGGCCACCTGACCATTGCAGGCTGCAAAATGTCAAAGTCACTAAAAAACTTCATCACCATTAAAGATGCCTTGAAAAAGCACTCAGGTATACACTGGCTTCTCCCACAGACCCCACCCACCTTCTCATAGATATGTAATGGCTGTAGCACTCGGGAGAATAAGGGCGTTGCTGTCTTGTGTCCCCACATAGCACGGCAGTTGCGTCTGGCCTTCCTCATGCACTCGTGGAAGGACACCCTGGACTACTCCAGCAACACCATGGAGTCGGCGCTTCAATATGAGAAGTTCTTGAATGTGAGTCCCCAGCCCCTTCCTGGAGGTTGGTGGAGCAGCCTCCCCTGCACAGTGGGCACCTTGTGCGGTGGTGATAGGTGCAGCAGCCTCCCGATGTCTCTAATGGAGACCAGCACATGGGTGAAAGCACCTCAATGCTAGTGGGTCTAACAGGCTCGGGGCCACTCCTGAAATGGCCGATGGCTTCGCAGAGTGGACAGAGGCCTCGTCCTCCTAGTCACTGCAGTGCACGTCCTTCTGACGTACTTTCCACCAAATGAGCATCTGTAAACCTAAAGTAAGAACATGTTTTTGTCAAAGAAATATCTTTTCCTTTCTTTCTGACCAGTGCGTAACGTCAGTGCATTCTGGTCTTTCAGATTTTTACCAAAAATAAAATCACAGCAGTAGAACAGTTTTATCAGATATTTCAGGATGGAAAAGTTGCCTAAATGCTGTTAAACTGATTTTTCTAACTTCAGGAGTTTTTCTTAAATGTGAAAGATATCCTTCGCGCTCCTGTTGATATCACTGGTCAGTTTGAGAAGTGGGGAGAAGAAGAAGCAGAACTGAATAAGAAGTAAGGTGGTGCCTTTTCTTTGGGGTTTTCGAGCATGCCCATGTTCTATGCCTGGCCTCGCATCTTGGCCACCATGTGTCCTGGACTGTCGAGGAAGGGCTGGGGACACTGTCGTACATTGTGCAGAATTAATTCAGGATAGGCGGCTCTGCTAATGGGAGCTGCTCTGGTTGTTGAAGTGCATGGAGAATTTCTTTTTTGTTTTTTCTTTTTGAGATGGAGTTTCGCCCTTGTTGCCCAGGCTGTAGTGCAGTGGTGTGATCTCGGCTCACTACAACCTCCACCTCCTGGGTTCAAGTGATTCTTCTGCCTCAGCCTCCCGAGTAGTTGGGATTACAGGCATGCGCCACCATACCTGGCTAATTTCAGATTTTTAGTAGAGACGGGGTTTCTCCGTGTTTGTCAGGCTGGTCTCGAACTCCTGACCTCAGGTGATCCGCCCACCTCAGCCTACCAAAGGCGCGAGCCACTACGCCTGGCCGCATGGGGAATCTCTATGGTGTGTTACCACGTCTGACTTCACGTTCCTTCCTCTTTGTTGCTCAGCTTTTATGACAAGAAGACAGCAATTCACAAAGCCCTCTGTGACAACGTTGACACCCGCACAGTCACGGAAGAGATGCGGGCCTTGGTCAGTCAGTGCAACCTCTATATGGCAGCCCGGAAAGCTGTGAGGAAGAGGCCCAACCAGGCTCTGCTGGAGAACATCGCCCTGTACCTCACCCATATGCTGAAGGTAAGCCAGGCCCCAGGCAGGCGTATCCCTCAGCCTGTGTGGACACAGGAGCCAGGCCCCAGGACTGGGAGAACAGAGGCCTCTGGTGCCCCCCAGTGCTGTGCCTGGTGCCCAGCACCTCTGAGACATGGAGACACACTTCTGTCCTCTTTGGTTCCTGGTGTGCTTTTCACGCATTAGAAATAACACCCATAAGCAGAGCACAGTGGCTCACACCTATAACCCAACACTGTGGGAGGCCAGGTGAGTGTATCACTTGAGCCCAGGATTTCAAAACCAGCCTGGACAACATAGTGAGACCCCGTGTCTATAAAATATATTAAAGATTAGCCAGGTATGGTGGCACACACCTGTTTTCCAGCTGCTTGGGAGGCTGAGGTGAGGGGCTCGCTTGAGCCCAGGAGGTTGGGGCCATAGTGAGGCATGATTGCGCTACTGCACTCCACCCTGGGCAATAGAGGGGAGACCCTGTCTCAAAAGCAGACAAAAAGAAGTAACATCCATATAGTTGTCCCTTACTCAGAGCTATTTCTTTCCTTTGCCTCCGTTTCCCTCTACTCCCATCTTGGAGTTTGAAAAGCAAAACCAGGCCAGGCGCGGTGGCTCACACCTGTAATCCCAGCACTTTGGGAGGCCGAGGCAGGTGGATCACAAGGTCAGGAGATGGAGACCATCCTGGCTAACACGGTGAAACCCCGTCTCTACTAAAAAAAAATACAAAAAAACTCGTTGGGCATGGTGGCGGGTGCCTATAGTCCCAGCTACTTGAGAGGCTGAGGCAGGAGAATGGCATGAACCTGGGAGGCGGAGCTTGCAGTGAGCCAAGATTACGCCATTGCACTCCAGCCTGGGCGACAGAGCGAGACTCCATCTCAGAAAAAAAAAAAAAAAAAAAAGAAGCAAAACCAGGGACAAGGCCTCCTCTCTGAACACATCCTGTGCAGAGCCCTTCCCCGCAGTGCACCTTGAAAGGCCAGCAGGGCCTGGACTCAACTCCCCTCCCCTCTCCTCCTCTTTCCTTGTTGTTGGGCTCCAGTGGCTTCTGGCTGAAACAGAGCTGGAGAGGGTAGCTGTGAGTCAGGGCCATCCTGGAGCAATGAGGGCACCCTCAGGCTCGGGTTTCTGGGGCTCCTGAAGCTGCTGCTTCCATCTCTTTCCTGGTCTTGGGGCACACCCTCCCGTGAACGAGGAACACAGCTCACAGCTGCTCGCCACTTGCCGCCTTCATCTTGCCGCAGCTTCAGGTCCCATCTGTTTCTTTTCCTAGATCTTTGGGGCCGTAGAAGAGGACAGCTCCCTGGGATTCCCGGTTGGAGGGCCTGGAAGCAGCCTCAGTGTGAGTAGCATGCAGGGTCCTGCCTTCTGCACCTGCTCCCTCCCCACTCCCTACCCCTCTGTGTCCCTCTGAACTGCCCCTCTTCTGTCTGCCCACCCACACCAGACCCTTCCGGACAGCGCCTCGAGCTAAATGGCAGTTCTGGCTCTGAGAGTGCTAAGTGTGGTCAGCTGCCCTGCCAGTGTGGAGGGTCTGCTTTGGTTGTGACTGTTGGTTTGGGGCACTTTGCCATTGTGCTGTCCCATGAGCTTAGTCTTGGACCCCAACTACCTAGGCTACTGCTTATTTGCATTTTGCTGTGGCCACTTGGCATCATGAACACTCACGTGACTTCATCACATATACTGACCTGTATTCAGTAAATGCTTCATCGAAAGGCTGCAGAGTTCACAAACAGCACAGAGTTTACACTGATGGGGAGATACGCCACTGTCTGCCTCAGTCCCTATGGGGCTGGGCAGATGCCCTAACAGGCCCAGTCCTGACCCTGAGCCCAGGTCGGTCCACATGGCCTGAGCCAGAACCCCCTGCCCCAGAGCTGTGGCCCACAGGTCAGGGGGAGGTCATCCTGTAGAGCCCCCTGTCTAGTGGGTCTGTGTGGTGAGAAAATCCATGCAGAACACCCTGGCAGTCCATTGCTGTCTTCTGTTTGCAGTTGGCATGTGAGCAGACACACACTGTCAGTCATATCCTTCTGCTGTAGAACCCCTGTCCCCTCTGACACGCCCACAGTCAGGCTTCTTAAAGATGGACTTCCACCCACTCCCAGGTCAAGAATGCTCTTTAACTATTCGATTAGAATGCAGATCTAAATATTTAAATATAACAACTGTAATTTTAATTAAAACAGGAGCTTAATACAAAGTCAAAATGCAAAACCTTTTTAAAATCCTGTTTCCTAATGACAAGTGGTGTGAAGAGCCCCCATGCAGATGGAGCTTACAGATGCTCCCCCAGGAACCAACTTACAAAGAGAAAACAGTCCGTGTTGTAAGAAGTCCTGCCATGGCCTGGTGCCTTTTGCCAGCCTTAGCACTAGCTAGCTTGGTTGTGGTAGTTGGTGTGGTATTTTTGAGACTTCCTGATATGAACCTTCTTTGGTGCTTTTAAGAAAACCCACATAGCTTCTTTGTTCTCTTGTGCAAATGATACTAAGATATTTATTTTCTTTAAAAACAAAAAACCAAAACACACCTCCTGGGTTAAAGTCAGCCTGCCTTTGAACTGCAGTGTTTTTCATCTTAACGGCTGCTGTGGTTGTGGGGCTGCCTTCAGCGTGCTGTGGACACACATCCGCATCCCCCAAGCAGCCTCGTTTGGCCTTTGCAGTCAGCTGATTGCAAAGAAGCAGCTGCAGCGAATGGTGAGCCTGCTGGCAAAACGTCCTGTGCCCACACATCATGGCCATTTGACGTTCATGGATTAACTTCCAAATCCAAATGGTTTTTAGGAACAAGAGAGGCAGCTCCTACCTCTTGTACCACCTCAGTGTCGCCACGCGGCCACCTGCTAGCGTGCTCAGGTGGGGGTTGCAGCCCTAGGCGTTCTTGAGACAGACCCCTGCAGCCATTCTGAGAGTTCCCCTCCAGTGCCCCTGGGGCTGGAACTGAGCCTAGCAGGGGGGTGAATGCCTCCCTTTCTGTCCTTCCCTAAGGCTTGTCTGGGCTGGCTGTGTGGTGGGTGGAGATACAGATCGAAAACCCCCAAGAAGTCCAAAGTTCGGATGCAGAAGTGGGTCTCAGGGAGCTTGGCTTAGACTCAAGGGCTTGTTAGCCTGCCTGACTTTTGCACTTGCTAAATTTGTGTGTTTCTGTTTTTGAGATGGAGTCTCACTCTGTCGCCCATGCCAGTCCCTGCCCTGTGTTGTGGCCGCTGAGCTATTATTCAGTTATGAATATAGGAGTGCGAGCAGCTCTCAGTGAACAAAAACTTTCCACAGCTGGCGTGCAGTGGCGCGATCTCCGGTCACTGCACCCTCCACCTCCCGAGTTCAAGTGATTCTCCTGCCTCAGCCTCCTGAGTAGCTGGGACTACAGGCATGCACCACCATGCCCAGCTAATTTTTTTTGTATTTTAGTAGAGACAGGGTTTCTCTATGTTGGCCAGGCTAGTCTCGAACTCCTGACCTCATGATCCACCCACTTCACCCTCCCAAAGTGCTGGGATTACAATTGTGAGTCACCGTGCCCAGCCAGCACTTGCTAATGTTTTTATTTTGGTTATTGAGCTGCTGAATCAGCTAAGGGGCAGGGAGCAACCTTGCCCAAAAGCCTAAAACCTTTTCTGTCCTATTAAAAAAAGAGAAATGCTAGCCCAGCGTGGGAGCTCACACCTGTAGTCCCAGCACTTTGGGAGGCTGAGGTGGGTGAATCACCTGAGGTCGGGAGTTCGAGACCAGCCTGACCAACATGGAGAAACCCTGTCTCTACTAAAAATACAAAATTAGCCAGGCTTGGTGGTGCATGCCTGTAATCCCAGCTACTCGGGAGGCTGAGGCAGGAGAAGCGCTTGAACCTGGAAGGCGGAGGTTGCGGTGAGCCGAGATCGCCATTGCATGCCAGTCTGGGCAACAAGAGCAAAACTCCATCTCAAAAAAAAAAAAGGGGAAATGCTTTGGGAGGCCAAGGCGGGCGGATCACGAGGTTAAGAGATTGAGACCATCCTGGCCAACATGGTGAAACCCTGTCTCTACTAAAAATATAAAAATTAGCCAGGCGTGGTGGTGTGTGCCTGTAATCCCAGCTACTCAGGAGGCTGAGGCAGGTGAATCGCTGGAACCTGGGAGGTGGAGGTTGCAATGAGCCGAGATCGCGCCACTTCACTCCAGCCTGGTGACAGAGCAAGATTCCGTCAAAAAAAAAAAAAAAAAAAGGGAAATGTAGTAGAAAGGTTTTTCTATCCTGTGGCCGCCTCCCCAGTGTTACTGTGGGTAGTGAATCTTAGTGTAGCTGCTCATGCGCATGTAGATAGTAGGTACTTAATGGAGATCATTAATCTTAAACAAGTGTATGTGTGACCACAGATCAGACCGAAAGCACGGCCCGGGAGCCGCCAGCCTCAGCATAGGTAAGGCCCCAGCCTGGGGAGTGATGTCCTTGGGCCCCTTAGGAAATAGTCCCTCCCAGAGACGGCCCCTCTGAAACCATGAAGACGAGCTGTTTCACAGCAGCGTGTCTGACCTGAGAAAAGCAAGGCCTGTCAGCAGCTGGGCAGAGCGGCTGCAGACCCACCTGCTGCAATAGAAAGGAAGCTCACTTCATGCTCTCTGGCCTGAGAGTCTGTGTGACTCGCACACCTAGCAGGGACCGCGTGTCGGGGACGAGAGCGTCCAGGCTCTGGGATGCCGGTCACAGCTGTAGTATGCACAGCAGCACTGCCCATGCCAGTCCCTGCCCTGTGTTGTGGCCACTGAGCTATTATTCAGTTACAAATATAAGAGTGTGAGCAGCTCTCAGCGAACCAAAACTTCTTTCCACAGCTCGAGGCCACAGTCATGCCCTACCTTCAGGTGTTATCAGAATTCCGAGAAGGAGTGCGGAAGATTGCCCGAGAGCAAAAAGGTGAGGACCAGTTACTGGAAAGAGTGTGGGAGCCACTCCCCTCACTGGGCTCCCCGGACTCGGGCATCTCCCGTGAGGCACTATGGCGTTCGGGCCGGATCATCCTCTGGGAAGGCTGCCCTGTGCACCACAGGGTGTTGAACGGCATCCCGGGCCTGGACCCACCAGGTGCATCAGCACCACACACCCCAGTCACCACAGCCCCGCATGTCCCTGCAGGGCAGAATCCTCAAGTGAGTGCAGCTGAGTGGGCAGTGGGGACCAAGCATGTGCTGTGATGGGCCACGGTTGACTTGCCTCTCCTTCTCTGAGCGGAGGCAGAGTGGCGGGCCCTCTCACCAGCCCAGTCACCACCTGCCATTGGGCTCACACTGGGGCTTATTTTTGTTCCTGGTGACCTGGTAGGCTGGGCGCGCTGAGGTGTGGCTCGTTCCTGCTGCAGAGTGGAGCCGAGCTGCAGCTTCCAGGGTTCTGCTCGGGCATGCCAGACGAATGCTTGAACTTGGGGTTCACACAGTGGCCCCTCACTGTCCATAAGCAGCCATTGCTTCATCTTTTTTTTTGTTTGTTTGTTTGTTTCAGACGGAGTCTCACTCTGTCGCCCAGGCTGGAGTGCAGTGGTGCGATCTCGGCTCACTGCAAGCTCCACCTCCCGGGTTCACGCCATTCTCCTGCCTCAGCCTCCTGAGTAGCTGGGACTACAGGCGCTGGCCACCACGCCCGGCTAATTTTTTGTATTTTTTTTTTAGCAGAGACGGGGTTTCACCGTGTTGGCCAGGATGGTCTCAATCTCCTGACCTCGTGATCCGCCCGCCTTGGCCTCCCAAAGTGCTGGGAGTACAGGCGTGAGCCACCGTGCCTGGCCATTCCTTCATCTTTTGACATTTCTGAGATGTGTGTGGTTTAAGACTTAGAAAGTGCTGAATCTGAGCATTCGTTTTGACGGCCAGTTTTAAGAAAGTGTTAAACACAGCAACAAGCAGCATCAGGCAGGCCTTTGCTTCTTCCTTTGAGTGGTTCTGAATTGGTGAGTAACAGCACAGCTGGGAACACACACTGAGGACTTAGGATGTGCTGGGCCCTGCCCACTGCTTTCTGCACATTGCCTCATTTACCGCCATGATCCTCCAAAAGAGGAAAGCAGAGCCCTGGCCAGGTCACACTGACCTCGAGTGCTCCTCCATCACCTGCTATGCTGTTCTCCCTCCCCAGGGGGCCTCTGTGTGGTGGGAAGTCCGACCTGGGACCCACCTGGTCCTCATCTGTGCAGAGCCCATCATGGAGGGTCACAGTGGGGCAGCATCCAGGCAGGGCATGCTGAAGACAGAGCAGACAGAGACCCAGCAAGCCTCTAGGAGAAGCTGCACCTTGAGGAAGGATCAGGAAGCCTAGGTGGGTGGAGGGGCCAAGAGGCGGAGGAGCCGAATCTGGGCCTGTTTCAGGCAGGGGACAGTGGAGCCGGAGGCAGGAGGGCAGGAAAGAGTTTCGGGAGCTCGGAGCTCCACAGGCTGCAGGAGAGTGCAGGACACTGGGTGAGAGGAGAGGCTGGCCGGGCTGCTGGACTGCCACAAGTGCCCTGGAGAGGGGCCTGGGCCTGACCGAGCCCCTGACCGGCAGCGGTGGGCGCACTTGACCTGACCAGATAAGCACCATCACCCCTCTCCAACACCTGATGCCCTCAGCATTTCAAAGCACTGGAATCAAACTGAACCAAGCCTGGATCAGCCTATTCAGGACCAGCGCAGGGCTCTCCAGCAACACTAACTTAGCGGCATCGCTGGGGTCATGGGCTTGGGAAGACCATTCCTGGAGGCAACCTGCATTTCCACCTGCCTTCTGGGGGACATCAAAGGCCGAGCCCGGGCCCCAGCTCCCCGGGGTCATACAAGATCGCACATGTGGCCTTGGCTTCCCTGGCGTGCCACAGCCCCGGGAGGGCGCCGAAGGGGGACTGGCCAGGCACAAGCTCCTGCTCGGTGGCCCTGACCAGGACAGGGCTTGTTCAGGCCTGGAGAGTGGCACCAGCCAGCCAGCACTGGAAGTAGTTTGGTTTTGCTTTCTGTTTGCTTTTCACTTTTGTTCTGTTGCTTGGAGCAGGTAGATGGGTGATGTGGCCCCAGGTTAAGATGGTGGTGATCCCTACCCTGTACATCGTTCCATATGTGCCTTGTGAGCCAGAGACCCTGGGGATCCAGGGGCCTCAGACCTTCCGATGGGGCAGCGTGTTAGAGGTGGCTCTGGTGCAATCACCCTGTCTCCCCAGCAGCAGCAAATAGTGACTGTTTTGTTATTCACTGTTAACATCTCATGGCTGGCCGAAGAGAAAGTGAGTGTGTAACAAGCTCAGGGGTGGCCCTCAGATCAGCTGGGATCTGCTTGGCCCAGGCCAGATGCTCCACAGACAGACAAAAAAGAAACCGTTTCCCCTGGAAATACCCCCATGGTCCAGTCAGCTAGAGAGCACAGGCCTGGCAAGGAGGGCAGTGGGTTCAGGGTTTGACCAGAAGAGAGGCACTGAAGTGAGAAAGCCAGGGGCTGGACCAGGGCCCTCTGCACTGGGGAGATGATGCCATTTCCCCATCGCCACGTTTTTGTTTTCCTTATGTTAAAATATACAGATCAGTGCCATTAGGGACATTCACAGTGTTGTGCAGCCGCCACCGTCCATCTCCAGAACTCTTCCCTTTTCCCAAACTGGAACTCTGTCCCCATGGAAAAGCAACTCCACATCCCCTCCCTCAGCCCCTGGTGCCCACCTTCTACTTCTGTCCCTGTGGATTTGACTACTCCAGGGACCCCATATAAGTGGAGTCACACAGTGTTTGTCCTGTGTCTGGCTTATTTCATTGAGCACAGTGTCCTCAGGTCTATCTGTGTTGCAGCCTGTGTCAGGACCTCCTGCCTTTTTAATGGCCAAATCGTATTCCATGGATGGATGGGCCGTGATCTGTCTATTCTTCCATGGAAGAATTCTCATCACCTTTGCGTTATCTTTGTAGCCCACGTTTCTCTTCAGTAAATCCCTGATGATGATGTCATTGTCTGCTCCTCTGCCCCAGCTCTGCTAACAGAAGCCACAGAGGCTTCTTCCTCAGCTCCTCAGAATCCAGACCCAGAGGCCGGTGTGGGCCTGAGGGGTACGGCGTGTGTCCCTTTCCCCCAGGGAGTGTGGCCCGGGAGGCTTCTTGGTGCCTGCTCTGATGATCACCCATGGCGGGTGGGCTGGCGTGCTGGCCTTGTGGCCTCCCATGACACCCGTGACAGGGACCACAGGTGCTGGCTGGCCTTCCTTCTAATGAGGGTGCTATCCAGGGGTGGCTTTCAAAGACTGAAGGGCAGGCACCTACCTCAGCTCATGCCCCAGTCAGCTGCTCCTCAGGTGGCTGAGGAGGGCCCGTTCCCAGGAATGATACTGCAGACAAATATAAAGGCCATCGTTCCCCTAGGTCCCTTCCTGGGGAGGTTGAAACTCAGGAAGCTGCCCAAAGTGGCTGTTGCTTATGAGCGGGGCCTTGAAGCCCAAGGATATGCAGTTTTTTTTTTGTTTTTTTTTTTTTGAGATGGAGTCTTGCCCTGTCACTAGGCTGGAGTGCAGGGTGTCATCTTGGCTCACTGCAACCTCCGACTCCCTGGTTCAAGCGATTCTTCTGCCTCAGCGTCCCGAGTAGCTGGGATTACAGGCACGTGCCACCACACCCAGATAGTTTTTGTATTTTTAGTAGAGATGGGGTTTCACCATGTTGGCCAGGATGGTCTCGATCTCCTGACCTCGTGATCCACCTGCCTCAGCCTCCAAAAGTGCTGGGATTACAGTCATGAGCCACCGCGCCTGCCCGGATACGTGAATATTTTATCTAGCAGTGAATGAAGGTGTGGGGTGCCCAGCAAGGAGCTGTAGGGGTCTCAGTCATGAGGACACAGCAGGAAAAGGACAGACGAGAATGGCAGCATGCGCATGGTCAGTGCTGCCCAAAGGCAGGGCAGGCAGGAGGATGGGGTGGGATGGTGGGGGTCCCAGCAGGCTGGGGGCAGGGCACCTGCCCGCCTAGCACAATTGGGCGCAGCAAGCTGAGGGGCCAGAAGAAAACTAAAGGGTGTGGTGATTCCAGCAAACCCAAGGTCAGATTTCAGAGCAGAAAGTTGTCACTTGGAGAGCAGCAAGCATCCGTCCTGTTGATGTAGTCTAGGAGACGCTGTCACATCACCTGATACTCTGGAGTCTTTCTGAGATAGGTTGGCATCCCATTTACCCTGTAACACCCAAAACTTCTTATGTCCTGTTCCCCACCTGGGCGTTGTGCGTGGGCTGGGAACGGGAAAACTTGGGCAGAGCAGAGACACAGAGGGGGCGTCTGGTAGAGACTGCGTGAGGAACCCCCTAGGAGAACCGTGGGATGCCCGGCAAGTCTGCAGTGCTGCACTCTGAAATCAGTCAGCCACAGACACACAGGTTTCCAAGCGAAGCTCCCTCCCCATGTGATGGAGGTCACAGTCGCCCTCCCTGTCATGCCTCCTTTCACCCTCCCAGCTGGGTCAGGTCCCCAGTCAGAGGCAGAGGTGAGCACAGTCTAGGGAAGCAACCTGCGGTCCACCCCCACTACTCACCCCTGCCTTTACAGCTGCGTGCGCTTCAGCCCTGGGAGGCCTGATTCTCACAGAGCTAGAGCACCTTAGTGGCCCTGGGACTCAGCTCTCCTGGGTCCCAGTCAGGACCCCCATCCCAGTCCTGTGTGCATTTGGGAACCAAGTCCTTAGGGCTTGAGTCTAAATGGTCCTTCCGTAAGAAAGCTGATTCTGGCACCAACAGAGAAACTGCCTCAGATGAAGAGTGTTAGCACCTGAAGGGACCCCCAGGCCTGTCCTGACCCTCCCACCCCTGCTATCAGCCCAACTTGTGTCCCTTTCTGGAAGAACCGCTTCCAGCAGCCAGTGTGCTATGCTTCCTCCTGGCTCTGCCCCGCACCCCCAGAACAGCCCCTGGGCTTACGGGAGACACTAGTCTCTGGGCTTCTGCAGCCGATCAAGCTGCTGGCCCCTCCCTCCCAAGCACTAGAGGAGGCACTTGTTCTGTGGGCCGCGGCCCCTCCCTCCCCAGCACTGGAGGAGGCACTCGTTGTGTGGGCCCCGGCCCCTCCATGTCTGACAGAACTGCTCTGCTTCTCCTACAGTCCCTGAGATTCTGCAGCTCAGCGATGCCCTGCGGGACGACATCCTGCCCGAGCTTGGGGTGCGGTTTGAAGACCATGAAGGTGGGTGAGCCCTTGCTGTTTGCTACGAAGTTACCAGGAGCTTGGAGAGGTGTTACAAGGAGAGCTCCCGGGGCTGGGCTGAGGCTCATGCATTATGATTGTTGATGCAGAATCCCAAAGTGGCAGCCCCATGGGTCCCCCGGCGCCATTCCCACGCTGGCCAGCCTGGCAGGGGCAGGGGAGCACCCCGTAGCTCCTTCCCACTGCTGCGTGTGGTGGCATCACCTCCCCTGCGCGTCATCTCCCCTAGGGGCCTGGCTGCCCACTGCCCCTGTTGCTACCGCCTTTGATGCTCTCAGCTAAGGAAACCAGCCTGTATCCTGTACACTGTCAACAGATTTCATGCTTGTTCTCCCACTTTGTGGAGGTCTTTTTGTTCCACAGAAAATTAATTTTTTTGTTTTTTATTTTCAATTTTTATTTATTTATTTATTGAGACAGAGTTTCGCTCTGTCGCTCAGGCTGGAGTACAGTGGCGCGATCTCGGCTCATTGCAACCTCTGTCTCCCGGGTTCAAGCGATTCTCCTGCCTCAGCCTCCCGAGTAGCTGGGATTACAGATGCCCACCACCACGCTCGGCTAATTTTTGTATCTTTAGTAGAGACAGGGTTTCACTGTGTTGACCAGGCTAGTGTCAAACTCCTGACCTCAAGTAATCTGCCCACCTCGGCCTCCTAAAGTGGCATGAGCCACCATGCCCGGCCTTATTTTCAATTTTTATGGATACATAATAGTTGTACATATTTATGGGCTATGTGTGATATTTGGATACATGCGTATGATGTATTATGATCAAATCTAGGTAACTGAGATGTCCATCACCTCAAGCATTTATCATTTCTTTGTGTTACGAACACTCCAATTCCACTCTTCCACTCTGCCCCTGGTAATTTCAAATCTGAGATGACATGTCATATTTTCCTACTCCTGGCTGGCAAGACCTTCCTACCTTCTCATTATAAAATGTTCTTGCCAGGTGTGGTGGCTCATACCTGTATCCTAGCACTTTGGGAGGCTGAGGTGGGCGGATTACCTGAGCTCAGGAGTTCGAGACTAGCCTAGGCAACATGGTGAAACCCCCATCTCCACTAAAATACAAAACATTATCTGGGTGTGGGCTACTCGGGCAGCTGAGACACGAGAATTGCTTGAACCCGATAGGCAAAGGTTGCAGTGAGCTGAGATCATGCCACTGCACTCCAGCCTGGATGACAGAGCAAGACTCTGTCTCAAAAAAAAAAAAAAAAAAATCACACACACACAAACCAAAATGTTCTCCTGTGCTTCACTGCTGCTATGGAGGTTTTTGTTTGTTTTTGTCCAGTGGGCCCTCGCTCTGACTGGGTAGCACGGCATGGTCTGGGCAGGGCAGGGCAGGGCAGGGCTGGCCCCGCAGCAGGGACGGCCCACAGAGCCCAGCGTCTTCTCACACACAGTTTATTTTGCAGGACTGCCCACGGTGGTGAAACTGGTAGACAGAAACACCTTATTAAAAGAGAGAGAAGAAAAGAGACGAGTGAGTAAAGTCAAAATGACTTAAGCTTGATATTTGTTGAAAATGTAAAAACCATTGCGATTATTACATAGTTTACTTTTTAAGCAATGATGTTTACACTTTTATTAAAATCCCAGTATTTATAAATGTCAGAAAGAAAAATTAACTAGTATCTTCTAATGAAGGACCTCTTTTAAAAAGATTATTCCCTCAGTTTAAGTGAAAACCAGTCACTTTTAGCAAACTGTGAAGCTGACATGTTTTTTTTTTGTTTGTTTGTTTTTTTGAGACAGAGTCTCACTCTGTTGCGCAGACTGGAGTGCAGTGGCACGATCTCAGCTCACTGCAACCTCTACTTCCCGGGTTCAGGCGATTCTTCTGCCTCAGCTTCCCGAGTAGCTGGGACTACAGGCACCCACCACTGTGCCCAGCTAATTTTTGTATTTTTTTAGTAGAGATGGGATTTCACCATGTTGGTCAGGCTGGTCTCAATCTCCTGACCTCGTGATCCACCCACCTTGGCCTCCCAAAGTGCTGGGATTACAGGCTTGAGCCACCGTGCCCGGCCCAAAGCTGACATGTTAAGATCCCAGTCCCACCTTGCCCTCACCTGGGTGGCGCGTGTCACTGATGCATCTCCACCTCCTATTCCCAGCATAGTCCCCACCTGCACCCCACAACACCCCCAGGATCAGGGATGGCCCAAGTTCCTCGGTGCCCAATAGGACAGAAGAACAGGAACAAAAACGCAATGTCAGAACCTCTGGGCACAGCGTATGGAGTACCCTGGGATGCAGGCAGCAGGATGAGAGGCACCTGGGCCCCCAGTGCACACCATGGGAGGTGGGTCCCCAAGAGGCTTAAAGCAGGAGACCGCCATGGAGGGCGAGTTTGGATGCCACGGCTCTCAGGAAGGAGGCTCTGGGAGGAACTGAGGAAGGAGAATCGACAGGGTGGGTGATTGATAGATGGGATGTACAAGATCAGGGAAGGCATCTATGCCCAGCCCTGCACTGGCCCAAGGCCCAAGGCACGAGGGGAGAGCTCATGCCAGAGGCAAGTGTGGGTGGCTGGAGTTTGCACTGCTTTGGAGGAATAACAAACTGGAACTCTGGGGAAAGCTCTAGACAGTGGTGAGTGGTCTGCAGGTCCATCCTGGTTGGCAGGTTGGGAAGAGCTGGGCTTGCCCTGTGAGGTTGGCTGGTGTGACTGCCTCATCAGGGCCCCTCCCCATTCCATCACAGTCACTCACCTAGCCTTGGGTCTCGCCTGCCGTGCTGCACTGTGAGGTGGCCTGGTGCTGGCTGTGCAGACGCCCTGGCTTGCTGCACTCCCTGGCAGAGTGCTCAGAAGCAGGAAGCAGACAAGAGGAGCGCCAGGGTGGCCCGGCCAGAGCCTCACAGGCCTTGCACTCTTTGTGCTGGCCTTTCCACTGGCCACGTTGGCTGTGGCTTGTGACTTCTAGTAGCTGCTGTTTCCCAATCAAGGGACTCTTACCTCACCAAGCTGCTGCAAGAAGGCATCCCCAGGCCCGAGGCACCATGGGGGAGGGGTCCTGCCTCTCCCTATACCATTCCCACCAGCACATAAACACGTACTAACTTTTAAAGGGAAAAAGCAGAAATCCTGAGCACTGTGTCTCTGGTTCCTCCAAGCTCAGTGCCCAGCTCCTCCCCCACCTCAGCCCCTTTCCCTCGGCCAGCCCTGCTCTCCCTCCATCTACCTCGAAAGAGCTCGATCCTGTTGGCCCCAGCCCCATCCCGAGTCTCTGAGACCTTTGGGCCTTCCTGGTTTCTTTTCCCCAGCTCTGTGTGCAACACCTCCCCGGGAGACCTTATCTGGTCCTGTGGCTTCTCCACCATCTATCATGTACCCAGTGGCCCAAAAACAGTTGTGCCCAGCTGCCTACCTGATAGCTCCACTGGGCCAGGAAGCATCTGATGTCTAGGCTGTCCAAAGGAAATGTGATTTTCAACTCCCCAAACTTGTTCCTCCTTCCTGCCATGGAGGGCGTGCCTACCTGATGGCTCCACTGGGCTGGGAAGCATCTGAAACCTAGGCTGTCCAAAGGAAAGGTGAAAATGTGATTTTCAACTCCCCAAACTTGTTCCTTTTCCCGTCAGTGGAGGGCGTGTCTGTTTGTGCAGTGGCTCAGGCCAGAACCTCCCAAAGCAACCGAGGGCCTCCCTCACTGGCACCCAGCCTGTTGGCTCCACTAATAAGCCTTCCCTGCAGCATCAGACTGCCCTCGCCCCTGCTCGGATGCTGCCTGCTGGTTGGAGTGGGCTCTGGTCTCCTCACCTAGCCCCCAAGGCTGCCCTCCGCCCACCATCCCCATCCTGCCCTGGGGCTCTTGCTCCTTCCCAGGTACCCCAAGACCCACTCAGGGTAACCCTCACAGTGCTGTCCTGGTCATCGCCTGACAGATCCTCTCTCCTTGGGCCAGGCTCACCATGCTGGTCCATTTCTTCATGTTAGTGGTGCCGGGACTTTCAGCATTGGTTCTGTTTGTCTGCCTGCTGCATACCTTTGCATCTAGGGCAGGGCCAGGCACCCAGGGGTGCCACTGAGGATCCCCAAAGGGAATGGAAGAGGGTCGGTGTGCTGCCCAGCACATGGGCTTGTCTCCCCACAGTGGGGAGGGCCTAGTCAGAGTTCAGCCCTCCATGCCAGGCCCTAGGAGAGGGGCTTGGTTGGCTAGACCTCTCACTCCAAGAGACCCAGCAGCCTGAGGCAGCCCTGTCTCATCTGGCTCTGTATTGCCCCTCCAGGTTGAAGAGGAGAAGAGGAAGAAGAAAGAGGAGGCGGCCCGGAGGAAACAGGAACAAGAAGTAATGCATTTTGTTTGGGGGTGAGGGCTCTCCTGGGCAGGAGTGCACCCTGACCCCATGCCCTGTGGCTCTCTGTGCCTCCGTGGACCTTAGCCAGGCCCCTGCAGACCCTCACAGAAGGAGCTCCACTTTCTGCCTCCACCACGCAAGGCCTGCCAGGCCCTTGTCACATGGGGTGCAGGGAAGGCCTGGCCAAGGGGAAGCCTGTGCCATTTGGTCACAAGCTCCAAGACAGCGTTTATAGACTTACTACTATTAGGGTTTCTAGTAAGCTTTCCACTATTCCTGTAGAAGTAACATCTGGTTTAATTTTAAATTCCTTGTATGTTCCCTCCACCTTGGCTTTCCCCTTCCCATCTTTCATAGCACTCTGAATCTGAGGGCTTGGAAGCAAGTTGAGGGCTGGAGGTATGAGCAGATGTCGTTCACAGTGTGGAGCCCCAGGTGCTGCTCGGTGGCAGTGACTGTGCCATGTTGCGTGTTGTAGGCAGCAAAGCTGGCCAAGATGAAGATTCCCCCCAGTGAGATGTTCCTGTCAGAAACCGACAAATACTCCAAGTTTGATGAAAATGTAAGCATGTAAGCATCCTTCTCTTCTATTCAGAACTTTATCAGACCACATTAAAGTGGGAGGACAGGAATTTTCAACCTTGGACAAGCAGATTTTCTGTCTATAGAAAATTTGCAATCAAATCTGACACCTGCTTTAGGTCCAGGGCCTCCTGGCCCAACTACTGAGCTCCTTCCACAGCCCAGGCAGCTAGGCAAGCCCGTGCCAGGGCCCCCTCCACTGGTGTGGCGAGCTCTGGTCCCTAGCCCTGGGAGTTGTGGCCCCGGGCCAAGATCCACCCAGGCCCTCACAAGCTGGCCGAAGTGCCGTGGCGCAGATAGGCCTCCTACCCCCAGGCTCTTCCTTCCTCATAGCGATTCACAGCCACTGCCTCCAAACCTCTAGGCCCCTCCCTGCTGGCATTTGGATGTGTTTGCTATGTACCTTTGGGCCAGCTGTGTCAGAACTCAGCCATGGGTAGACTCTGAGGGGCACAGTGCCCCTCACGTTAGGCAGGAAGCACCCTCAGACTCTGGTCACCCCTCTCCCATTCTTAGCTGCTAGAGCCAGCACTGCCAGATCAGTGTGCTGGCTCCAGAGCAGTGTGGTGACTGAATGTCCAAGCAGGAGGACATGGCTACATCAAGGAGACACACACTTTGAGACGGGAGGGCAAAGAAAGGGGAGTTGGGGTTATCCAGGTGCAGAGAAGACCAATAGCCGCTGTGCTCTGGCTTTTCAGGGTCTGCCCACACACGACACAGAGGGCAAAGAGCTCAGCAAAGGGCAAGCCAAGAAGCTGAAGAAGCTCTTCGAGGCTCAGGAGAAGCTCTACAAGGAATATTTGCAGATGGCCCACAATGGAAGCTTCCAGTGAGGGGGCACAGGACTGACTTTTTAAACCATTGTGGACTAGTGGCTGCTGTCTGCCTCAGTGACAACGCCCCAGTGCTCCAATCATGTTTACAGTCGCCCTTGGGTCCTAAATTAAGAGTTGTGTTCATGTAGGTTCATGTCGTCGTTGGCTCTGAGACATTGATAATAAATTTTTCTGAACAGTGAGACCCTCTCTGTCTTGTTCTGCATGTTCAGCACTTGGCAGAGGCCTGGTGGCCAGCCAGGGCCGCTTGGTCAGCAGGTCACAACTTAGGTGCTTGGGTCAGTTGAGCTGCTTCAGCTGGCTGAGGAATTTCTCCCCCATGCTGATGGCTATCGGCTAATCTCTGGTGTGTGGGCACATTTGGAGGTATTTGAGTAGGAAAAAGACAGGCTCAGACTGGCAGAGCCTGCTGAGCCCTAGACAAAGGCCGCTCAGTCTGCCCTCGGGTTCTGATGAATAAACACACTGCAGGTTTTCCTAGAGCTGTTCCATACTGGGCAGCAGCACAGCGAGTGGCTCAGCAGGCAGGCCCCTGGCGAGCTGCCCAGAACTGCCGCTGGAGACAGCAAGTCCAGGATCTGCATGGCTAATGGGTGAGATGTGAGGGTGGTCTCAATACAGCAGGGGGGCCCTCTGTCCCCAGTGCCCAATGTTGTCCTTGCCACCCTGCCTCCACACTTGGTTCACCTGGACTAAGAATCACCACCCAGACGCGAAGGTGCTTACCCATCCTTGGCTGAGGAGGGCGTAAGCAGAAGCCAGAGTCTGCTTCATGCCTGAGGAAGCTGGTGCCAGGCCATATCCATCGGGACAAAAGACAGTCATTGGTGCTGTGGACAGCCGGGGGGTACATTCCATCCAGTGCACGTGGATGGTGGCAGCAGCCCCATGGGGAGTGTGGCAGTGTTGGGTTGTGGGTGCGCCAATTCTTTGTCCTTGCCCTCCGCATGTACATGCTGTTTACTGCAGTAGTGTGTGACACAGCAAAAGGCTGGAACCAGCCTGTCTGTGCATCAGCAGGGTGCTTGGCACAGCTTGAGAGCACCCACCCAATTATGCAGGGAGCACTAAGGTTATAAATCAATGAGGACAGTCTCTGGGTATTGACAGGTCTGACTTTGAACCTTGTCAGTATTTTATATATAAAAAAATTTAAACCAGCAAGAAAGAAAAGTCCCCCAAAGTAAAACAAACATGTTCCAGTTATCTGTTGCCACTTAACAAATCACCCCAAAACTTCATGGCTGAAAACAATAACGATCATGTTAATAACTCATGGCTCTGGATTGACTGGGCTCAGCTGATTGGTTTTCAGTTGCAGGCAGATGGGGTCATCTCTAAGTTTGTGCCTGGGTCCTATACTAGGGCTGCTTGTGCACCCTTTTACCTCTGTGTGGTCTCTCCAGCTTGGCTGCTTCTGGGTGGCTGATTTCTGTTGCAACAGCCTATAGCTCCAAAGGTGCAAGTCCTGAGAGAGAGAGAGAGACAGGAGCTATATGGCCTTTTAGGATCTAACTTCGGAGGTCATGTCCTGACTTCCACTGTCCTCCCTAGTGGAGGCCGTCACAAGGCCCACCCACGTTCGTGGGGAGGGGGAGGCACAGACACTACCCTGTGGTGGGCATTACTGGGTTCCAGAAGGGATGGGAGATACTACTGCCGCTATTTCAGAAAGTACCATCTGGCACAAAAACATAAATTGGCATTCTCAAGAAAAGAACTTCAACTTTCTGAGAATTGGCCATTTTTTACTACACATCTTTAATGGGGTATCTTCTAAGGTCAAAAACAGTGCAGAAAAGTCAAACAATTCAATAGTTTTGTTGTTAGTAGTAACATTGGCATTGTAATTTTCAGACCCTATATGCCAAGACAAATAAGATCACTGACACCCAGGCTGGAGTGCAGTGAAGCAATCTTAGCTCACTGCAACCTCCACCTCCTGGGTTCAAGCTATTCTTCTGCCTCAGCCTCCCAAGTAGTTGGAACCACAGACACGCGCCACCATGCCCAGCTAATTTTTGTATTTTTAGTAGAGATGGGGTTTCACCATATTGGCCAGGCTGGTCTTGAACTCCTGACCTCAAGTGATCCGCCCTCCTCAGCCTCCCAAAGTGCTGGGATTACAGGTGTGAGCCACTGCGCCCAGCCTAGCAATCAAGTTTTTAATGTAAGAGGATAAAATATCAAAGAAGTCAAGGAAAATCACTTTACTATTAAATACGAATTAGAAAAAACAATATGAAGTAACTTGTGATTTTAAAAAGTAGATTGTTGCCTGGCTGTGTAGATGGGAAGGGTGGAGAAGCAAGGCAGCCCTGGTGGCAGTGAGCAGCCCCAGCCCCGATCTGGGGCTCTAAACCCCATCCCCCCACCCCCTGGAGAAATGGCCAGTTCCAGGTCTGCAGCAGCAGGAGTAGCTGAGCCCAGGCACTCTTGTGCCCCAAAAGGGGAGCTTTCGAACACCAAGAAGTCAGGTCAGGAGGACACTGGACAAGCTAGTGACACACAGCAGCTGGGTGGTAAGTGTCAGGGGCATTCTGCTGGGTGGAAAAGCCACCCCTGAAAGGTTGTAGGCCGTGTGATTCCATGTAGGTAACATTCTCAAGTAGGAATAGAGAACAGATGGTGGTAGCTGGGGTTAAAGATGGTGGGGGGCAGGTGGAGGGGAGTGACTACACAGACAGTAGGAGGTGGGATTGGTGGGGAGGGCACTTCTGTGTTCTCATTGCCATGGTGATCACACGAATCTGCATGTGTGATAACACAATGTAGAGTCACACACATTGTACCAGTGTCAGTCTCCTGTGTTGATCTTGAACTCTGGCCAGGCAAGGTGTGACCATCAGGAAACAAATTTTGCAGTTTTCTGGAAACCTATAATTACTTTAAAATAAGGCTTCAGGAGCTCCTACTGGCTAAGTTTGGGACAATTTGAGCATTGAAAAGAATGATTCCAGCCAGGGCAACATAGCGAGACCCTGTCTCTACTAAAAGTCAAAAAAATTAGCCAGTGTGGTGGCACACTTTTGATCCCAGCTACTCAGGAGGCTGAGGTTGGAGGATTGCCTGAGCATGGGAGGTGGAGGCTGCAAGTGAGCTGTGATCACACCACTGCACTCCAGTCTGGATGACAGAGCAAGACTCTGTCTCAAAAAACAAAAAAAACAAAACAAAACAAACAAAAAAAAACCCAGGCATCTGTATTTATTCTCAAAACTAGAGAAAGCTAAAACATATTGTCATTACTGGAGGCGGCTCCTGTGTCAGCTCCTTTCTGTAGAGTTGCTCATTAGTGACAGAATCAAGTATTTTACCTTGCATGGGAAGTGTATTTCAGGGCCACCAAATGGCCCTAGCTGAAAGGGGAAAGTTGTTCTTTCCCCAAAGATGCCAGCTAAGGGAAGAAGCACCAGGATCAGATATCTCCATTCTGCAACCCCGAATGAAGTCACTGATTCAGGCAGGGGCTGACCGTGGATGCTGAGACCCCTGGATGAAAACTGGTAGGTGCTGGATAATTTCTTGATGCCAAAGTGTCACCTTGTGGGTTGCTTGTAGGTTTCCAGGAGGGGATACATGTTACTTTCTGATGTTGGGCTCTGGCTGTCAGCCCCCCAACAAAAAGAAGGATTTCCTCTAAAAGTATAAGTCACTATTGAATGCAGCTTTTAGGCTAGGGCTCCTCAACCTTGAATGTGTGTATAAACTGCCCAGGGTTGCTTGTTAACACAAATTTCAGTTCAGGTCTAGGAGGAGCCCAAGATTCTGCATTCCTGCAGTCTCCCAGCTGTGGCCTGTGCTGCTGGGCTAGAGCCCCCTCAGGAGCAAGGCTGTCCAGCTCACTTCTTGTCTGCAGGAAATACTGGGAACAGAGGGAGAATCCAGGTGAGGCCATGAAGCAGCCACCACACTTGTGCAGAAGGTGGGGCGTTCTGCCAGATGCCTGGCTGGCGTCTTCAATATGCATGCGTCAAAGGGAGCAGAATCGGGCAGAAAAGAAGGACTGGGAGAGACTCAAGAAACAAAACCACCAGGTGTGAGGGATAATCTTTGAAGGATTTGAACAAACCTGCTATAAACACATTTCAAGGGGGACCGGGTGCAGTGGCTCACGCCTGTAATCCCAGCACTTTGGGAGGCTGAGGCGGGCGGATCACATGAGGTCGAGAATTCAAGACTAGCTTGACCAACATGGAGAAACCCTGTCTCTACTACAAATACAAAAAAATTAGTTGGGCATGGTGGCACATGCCAGCTACTCCGGAGGCTGAGGCAGGAGAATTGCTCGAACCCGGGAGGTGGTGGTTGCAGTGAGCCGAGGTCGCGCCATTGCACTCCAGCCTGGGCAACAAGAGCGAAACTCCGTCTCAAAAAAAAAAAAATTCAAGAAATTTGAATGACCAGGTATTGGATGACAGTCAAGATTTTTGCTAATTTTGTTAGTGCGATAATTGCGGCTGCATGGAGAGGTGTCTTTAATGAGATACAAAGTAGCCTGAAACCTGTAACTCAGTATCCTTTTTAGCCAAGGAAACTGATGAAATGCAGCAGGCACCGCAGCAGCAGCAATCCCTTCCACAGTGTATCCTCTTTACTGGCCTGTGCTGGAAACCATGTATCAAATATCCTGACAACCCGGCCATGAGGAAATACCGTTGTCTTTAGCTGCCACCACTGGGGTGAGCAGAGGTTGGCCCAAAGCTGTGGTGCCATCCAAGGAGGCAAGAAGGAGTGGCCTGTGTCCCGCTTCCAGTGGTGGCTGCACAAAAACGTATCCCGATTGCCAGGGGCAAGCCTGGTCCCCACCGCTGGTGAAGGCCTGGCTCCACCTGGGCTGCAGTAGGGCCAGGCTGTGGCCCCTGTTTCACGCCCCCCAATTCAGAGTGATTCTGGGCCGCTTTTCTGCCTGGAGTTTCCCCGCTCTGAGTGCCCACTGCCTGGTGCACCTTCTCTCTGCCCTCCCCCAACTTCCTCCAGTCTCCCCAGGCTGGGTCGAGGGCCTGCAGTGACAACAGGCTAGCTGGGCCCAGGCCATTGGCTTGGCCCCCAAGAGGACCCCAGCACCTCCCTACCCTGCAATCTCTTTCTGTCAGGCTGCAGCAGATCCTTCTGGAACAACGTGGGGTGGCCACTTTTCTTGTATAATATTAGTTTGCCTGTGAAAAGTGTTTCTTTTGTGTACATGAAAGCTCTGTTCAGCTGTAAGGGCCAGATTTACATCTTCCTGTTTTTCTCCAAAGAGCAATCTTTGGTGTCTTTACTATAAAAACATCATGTATTCATTATTTAAAAATAAATAATACAGACAACTTCCAATATAAAGTAGAAACTGAAAGGCCCTGTGCCCTACCTCTCAAATCCCTACAACATTTGGGGTACAGTCTTCCAGATGCCTTCTTTCTGAGGCTGGGAAGCTTGCAAAGTCACTCCCTGTCTGCGCACCCCTCTTTTGTGCGGCGTACACCATGGGTGTTTTCTGTTCTCCATATACCAGAAGAAACCTGCCACCTCTCTTGGACGTCTCCAGGGCCCCACTTTGTTAATGCCCCATAGGCTGAGCCACCACCCTACTGAGGGGGATTTGCACACTTCTGAGGCCTAGGCTCCAGCTCTTGGCAGCTGCGAGGTCGTTTGAGGAGTAGCGCACCCACCACAGGTGAAGGGCATGGCCCCCTCCAGGGCCAGAGCCACTTAGCTGGGGGCGTTACAGGGGTTTCTCTGTTTTCTCCTCTGTTGAATGGGGCAGTGATTTCTGCCCCTACTTCCAGGCCAAGGTGTAGCCATTGTCAGTAGCGCCGAAGTGAGGGCACAGCTCGCCAAGTGCCAGGCACTTTTCCAGGTGCTGGCAATGTGAAGGAGAAATACGTGGTGTCTGTCCGGGACTGTCTCCCGGAGCCCCAGTGAGGACAAGGCAGCCAAGAGCAGAACCACAGGCAAGGTAGCCTCTGGAGGGGACTCCTGATCTCCAGGTTGGAGGAGGCTGAGGCGGCAGAGGGGTTGTAGACGGGTTGGCTCATGCCTGAGGCCTGGCAGAGGCAGCACTGGGAAAACAGGAATGAAACCCACCAAGTGCCAGCTACCCTGGGAGTCCTGATCCCAGTGACCCTCAGCCCTGGTTGTATGTCAGTGTCATCTGGGGACTTCTTTGTTTCGACACAGGGTCTTGGTCTTGCTCTGTCACCCAGGCTGGAGTGCAGTGGCATGATCACAGCTCACTGCAGCCTCCAAATCCCAGGCCTAAGTGATCCTCCCACCTCAGCCTCTCAAGCAGCTGGGACAACAGATGCACCACCATGCCTAGCTAATTTTTAGATATTTGGTAGAGATGGGATCTCATCATGTTGCCCAGGCTGGTCTCGAACCCTTGGGCTCAAGCAATCTGCCCACTCGACCTCATTACCTAATTGCATCTGTGAAGACTCTATATCCAAATGAGAATCTTCCAAGGAGAGAAACCACCAACCACCGAGAGAAAAACACCACCACCACAATCATTCCAGTTCCAGCAGATCTCCCAGGGAGCAGGTCCAGCTGCCCCCAGCCCCAAGGCCCAGCTCCCTCAGAGGATCCACCCACCCGGATGCCACCCCCACCAACCCCAACATCCAGGAGCAGGGGGATCCTATTACTGCAAATGGACTTGAGACTTTATTAGATGGGAGGAAGGACCCTCAACACTTCAAATGCCCACGTTCTTGTGTCGTTTCTATCATTGTTGATGCTTCCGCAAAGCATAAAGCATGACCATTGTAGAAAAGTCTGAAAGTCTAAATAAGTAAAATAGGAATTGAGAGCACACACACTCTCTCCTAAACCACAGATGGCCAGACAGGACTGAGCACGCTGTGTGGGTCAGGCCTCAGCCATGCACTGGTCACCTCTGAGGGGTTTTTATGTTTTTTGTTTTAATTAGTTTTTTTTTTTTTTTTTTTGATATGGAGTCTCGCTCTGTCGCCCAGGCTGGAGTGCAGTGGTGCGATCTCGGCTCACATTGTAAGCTCCGCCTCCCGGGTTCACGCCATTCTCCTGGCTCAGCCTCCCTAGTAGCTGGGATTAGGGCGCCCGACACAACGCACGGCTAATTTTTTTGTATTTTTAGTAGAGACGGGGTTTCACCGTGTTAGCCAGGATGGTCTCGATCTCCTGACCTCGTGATCTGCCCACCTCGGCCTCCCAAAGTGCTGGTATTACAGGCTTGAGCCACCGCGCCCGGCCTATTTTTTGTCTTTTTGAGACTATGGCCCCCTCTGGTTACCCAGGCTGGAGTGCAGTGGCCCAATCTCTGCTCACTGCAGCCTTGACCTCACGGGCTCAGGTAATTCTCCCACCTCAGCCTCCCAAGTAGCTGGTATTACAGGCCTGAGCCACCACGCCTGGGTAATTTGTTGTTGTTGTTGTTGTTTTTGGAGCAGGGGAAGGGTGCTCTATGTTGCCCAGGCTGGACTTGTTGCCTCTGCCTCCCAGAGTGCTGGGTTTACAGGCCTGAGCCACGGCGCTCCGCATTAATTTCTTCTTAGAGATGAGGTTTCACTATGTTGCCCAGGCTGGACTTGAATTTCTGGGCTCAAGGGATCCTCCTGCCTCAGCCTCCCAGCTTACCTCTGAGGGTTATAACCGACGCTACGTTCTTAATCCCTCAACCAGGAGCCTTTAGAGGGTTTCAAATTTTCACCATTACAGGAATAACTTGCTAAGAAGAATAATAATAATTAGCAATTGTTTCAAAAGTAACCTCACCCCCAAAAAAGAGAACGTTTCTGAAAAAAATGCACATTAGACTTTAAGACCCCCAATGGCACGGTTGAACATGGAAATGAACCAGCCTCAGAAGTCCCAGCGTAGGGGTTATTTTCCAATCAAATTGGACGCCTTTCTACAAAATGTGGTGTGGACAGGCTGGGGCTGGTACCTTCACCCCAGCCCAGAGGGCACCATGAGAGGGAGAACAAGGCGAGCGAAACGGGCCAGCTCCTCCCCAGCCCTCCGCCCTGCTCTGCTTCAGGGGGCTGATCTGAGGGCCCAGAGCGCACTGCTTTTCCTCCTTGTCCGACAGGGTCTCCCGCAGGCCAGAACTAGGCTGCTGGGACACTGCGGGGCTCAGGGCGTGGCGGAAGAGACGCAGGAAGTGGCTAGTCCCGTCGTGTCCGCGGAGGTGACCCAGCCCCGGCCTCTTCGCAGAGGACGTGTTCTCCAACCCGGGACCTGGGGGATGAGCAGGGGTTAGGCTTAGGTCCCAACCACTAACGGGGCTGGTTGAAAACGGCTCCCAGGCGGAGGGGCCCCCCCGCGATGTTCTCAAGGAGTAGCGCGAGGGGACGACATGGGAGGTGGGGTTCTCACATCAGCTGGCGCACGGAGTGCTGGAGGCACCGACCCGCCGCGGACGGGATTGAACTAGGGAACTAGGAGGGCGCAGGAGATAAAGACGGCCGGGGCCCACGGAGAGAGGTGGTGCCCAGTGTCCCGCGAGGATGTGGTGTCACCCGGGGAGGGTCCCGGAAGTGGGGACCCGGGCCCACCCGGAACCACACACGCGGTCTCCACCTTGCCCCGTCCCATTTAAAGAGGCGGAGGAACGCAAGGCGCGCACCGCGCGGAGAAATATTTGCATACGGCGCGGCGTTTCTTCGGAGGCTTCTGATTGGTTGCTGTCTGCGGCGCGAAGCGCAGTTGACTTGCGCCGCGCTCGGCGAATCGCAGCCCGTCTTGCTCGCGGAGAGAAGAGCTGGGAGTCTCGGCCAATGGGAGCCGGCGTTGTTGGAGGCCACGGCGGCGCAGCCCCAAAGCGAGCGAAGCTACGGTCGCCGCCACTGCTGCAGGAGGCGTGAGGTGCGGAGACACGGGTGCTGGGCTGGTAACGGCGCGCTGGGGAGGGCGGCCGGGCCCGGACGGGCGGGAGGGGCCGCGGGTCCGGCGCGGGCGCGGCGGCGGCCATCTCTGGAAGCCGTGGGGCGGTGGGGCAGGGGCGGGGCCGCGTTCTGGTCGGGGCAGGTAGCGGTGGCCGCGGCGGGGCCTGGGGCCTGGGGCCTGGAGCCCGGGCCTGGGGCGCTGGCGGGCGGCCCCTCCCAACCCTCGGCGCGCCTCGCCCGGCTGCCCGCCTCACTGAAGGTCAGGGCGCTTTGTTCTGCGCCGCGGGCGGCCTTCTGGGCGGCGGCCCCGCGGAGGAGGCGAAGACGGCGAGAGGCGGCGGCCGCTCAAATCTCCCGCTAGCCCGGCCCGCCCCGCGTGCGGGGGCTGTGGCGGTTACACGGCCGGGCGCGCCGAAGCGTTCAGGCTTCCCGTTTTTAAGGTGGAGACGTCCAGGATTTCTTTATTAGATGTTTAGGAATTTGAGTTTTTCCGTAGGGCGATTGTCATCGTGAGCCTCTGTGGGGTCAGGCTGGGCTAACTGGGGTTTTGATGTCAGCTTGGTGTGGCCGAGGGCACGTCTGACGGGGAAGAAAGTCCTTGGCGTTGCTTCTTAGCTGTTGGGAGCTGTGCGGTGCGAGCGAGGTGGGCGGCGTGCGCTCCCCGAGGACTGGCCTGAGTGGCCTTAGACTAGTTACTCACGGGACTTGGTTTCCCAGCCAAGGTGGGCAGCAAGTCTGTTTACTATTTAAAACCGTCTTTCACAAGGGAAAAGCAAAATCTCCAAAAAAAAAATCGTACATGTTATGGATGGGAAAGTGCCATGCTTTTCTTTCAGTTCAGAGATGGCGGAAGAGGTCACATTTGTATTTTTTGACCTGACCAGAGTCTTTGTTTTTTTCAATTTTCCCCTTCTGAATGCTTTCCGTTCACCCCAGCGAAGGATGGTGTGGTCATGATAAGACTTTCCACCGTCCACAGTTCTCTAAGTCTGATTGCGGGGCAGGAGGCAGACATGTTTAGGGTCCAGTAAAGGGGACTCCAGCCTTGGGACCTTTAGACCCTAACGTGTGTGTCACATCACCTGCCTGGGTGACTGTGCGCTCCTCTGGCAGGAAGGTCCGCCATTTCATTATGTTCTCGGAGGAATCGTCGGGGCGCATTCGTCTGTGCTTTGGTTCGCATTCCCCAGTCTGCATTACTTTTTCTTGTAGTAATCCGTGCCTTATCCTCCTGCATTAGGTATACGGTATAAAAATAGACTTTAAAAAATTCTCTTACCTTAAAAATATACAAATAGATTAGGTTGTTGGACCTTAAAGTAAGTCTAAGTTGCTGCCTTCCTGTAATAGTGACTATACCTCTAAATGACTAATACCTGCACTGCGCACCAGGGACTCCTTCAGCCTGTTTGCGTGTGTTAACTCATTTCATAATCTAATAATCTGAGATAGATGCTATTGTTTTTCCATTTAACTACTCTGGAAGCTGAGGCCCTGGGAGGTTAGGTATAATGACTTGTCCCAGGTGACAAAGCTTAAAGACCCAGGCAGTTTTAACTGTACCCAGGGTTACTGCTTCTGTAGAGCGAATGAAAGAAGTTTTAATGAGAAATTGTTTTCATCGTTGTACTAAGCTTAACTGAACTCTAGCTTACGAGGTTTTGAGCTGGTTGATCATTTCCATCTCAAAATTATCTTACTCCACAGGATGCCAAATGCCTCCTATAGTAGAATTTTGAGATTCAGACTGGGATGAGCAATTGCTAATGGAATAAATAATATGCAAATGTAAAATGAAGTTCAGAGAAAGCAACGTGGTGATAGAATGGAGAAGTATTCCAAAGATAAAATGAGTGACTACAGAGAGAGAGAAAATTATTTAGTAGTAGTTCACAAGTTTGCGTAGAGATATTTTTACTAGAATTTCAGGGCCTTATGATGTGATTTTTATGAACCATTTTAACACGTTACTGCTGTCTTAAATAGCTGTTATTACATATCCAATTGCAGTCTTTTTTTTTCCTGGTTGAGCAGTGTTAGCTTCAGAATGTCTGCAGTTATTTGTGCCTATATGTCATAGTATCTTAACACTTGTGAATTTTATTGTGTAAGCTTTAAATCCGGTACTGTTTTTCAAAATGAATATGGAGTAGTCATTGGAGAAATTGGTTGAATTCTTTGCAGTAGCAAATAAATTTTAATCATTTTTAAGTTTGATAACCTTGGTAAACTGAATTTGAAAAGTTTACACGTGCTTTAGGATGTCCTCAAAATGTACAGGGCATTGTGTTTTGCAAATTAGCCATTTAGCCATCAGATTCTTCTGTAGAATTTTGATCTTTTTGCCCATATGAGAGGTAGTTCTTATTTGTATGGAGGTTAAGTACCTGCGGGTGGGATGTGTTCATCACCACTTTACAGTATGAATTTGAACTTGAAACTGAAATGAAAACTTTTCTGTTAACCTGTCAGAGTTTTTAGTAGCCTCTTGTTATTGACCGCATGTTAATTCCCTTTGTTGGCTATTCGCAGCTAAGTGTGGGGACTGAAATCTTTATTTTGTTTTCCTTCTTTTGAGCAGTTGATAGTCTCTAGCATCAGGAGGAGGTGACCTCAAATATATATGTATATATAGTAGTGCTTTTCTTCCTTCCCTTTAGTTGTCTGCAGTTTAAAAATTATTGTGATAAGTTTATGTTTTACTTCCAAAAATGTTGCCAAAGAGCCTATATTTTTCAGTTTGTTTTGGAAGAAAAATACTTTGTGGGCAAGAAGGTGATTTAAATTCCTGACGGCCTAAGAGGCGTCAGCTGTGTGAAATAGGCCAGTGCTGTTACTGTTTGAAACCATGATGGTTTATATTTGAATAAGACAGCAGAGATGAGCTTGTTGGGAGTTTGGCCTGAGATTGCTAGCTAAGGAATGCTTGCTTTTTTGCTTAAAGGGAAATGTGTTTTAGGCATCCACGGTAAAAAGCTGATATTACTTAGTTTGATTCTTCGACCACTATGGTGATAGGAAGTAGCTGATCTCTGCAGGAAACTGCTGTTACCCGGCCTCAGCTGAATTTTTGTGGGACCTCTTAAGGTAAGCAAATTTATGCCTCCCGAAACTATAGTTGTAAGGTTTGTCTTTGAGTATATAAGTAATGGAAAACCCTTATCAATAGGTAGATAGTAAATAATTTTGTATTTGGCTGCTATGAAATTTTTAAGAAATAGTTTGTGGTGATATAAATTTGTTTTCATCTGGCAGTCATTGGTTTTCCACCCTGCCCTCTTAAGAGAGAACAGGGTTGCTTTACTTTGTTTGCCAGAGCTTTACATTTTGCATTTAGTAACAGAGGCATTGTGTTTTTGTAGTATGAAAACAACGAAAGATCACTTTGTGAACTTTACTTTTTGATTTTGACCACTTGCTGTGTAGCCTTAAGTTTCTTACAAGTATCCCCTGTTAACTGTTAAAAACGAAATGTGTGTTCATTTCATGTCCTTGGGACTTTTAAAAATGCACTGTGCATTATCCGGAAAAGCCTGTTCAAAAACAAGATGAGATAATTTCTGTTTAATTTGTGGTAGAATGACCGTACACTTTTATGTGCAAGGGTTTTAAGTATAATAATGAAAATAGTACTTGTTTACTCAGTTACCGAAAAGTAGCTTTCAGTGATTTGCATCTGTTTACTTATTCATGAGCATCGTCTATGTGCTGGGCACAGTTCTAGGTACTGGGGCCTCCCGCTGAATAATACAGAAGTCTTTGCCCTTGTTTCTGCTATGGGAGACAGACGAACAAGTTAAATGGTGGCAGGTGCTTTTGAGAAACAGTGGAGAGGAGTAGGGACTTTGGTGGTTGCAATTTGAAATAGGTAGAGAGGGAGTGCCTTACTGACAAGATGACAAGATCTTTTAATATGTACTGGATTAAGAAGTTAGCCTCATTGAGTCGTATACTAATGAACTGCCCAGAAAAGAAGGGTGGAGGAGATGGGAGTGCAGCAGTGAAGACTGCTGCGCCACAAGTAAAATGTAGTGTTTTGGTTAAGGAAAGGAAATCATTTTTTACTTTCTTCTTGAAACCCCAGGGCTTGGCACCCCACAAGTCTCTGAAGAGATAGTCTGCTGCTGTTTGGAGGCAGGTATTTCAGTAGATCTTGTAACCAAACATGAATGACTAAGGCAGTGTCTCTCCTCTGTGTCTTCAGAAACTGCTTGAGATGTGTGCATGCAGTCCCAGACACCATGCATGCTGTGTACTGGTAACAGAGACAAGCTGTCATTTGGTAGCAGTTAGTTAAGGAAAGATTTCTTGGCAACCAGTCTCATCCCAAGTCTATTGCTGGGCCCTGGGACTTCTGTATTGAGCAAGTAGACAGGGTCCCTGCCCTTGTGGAACTTGTGCTTTAGTGGGCAAACATGTATTATTCATTGCTTTTTTTTTTTTTGAGATGGAGTCTCGCTCTGATGCCCAGGCTGGAGTGCAGTGGCATGATCTCGGCTCACTGCAGCCTCTGCCTCCCAGGTTCAAGCAATTCTCCTGTCTCAGCCTCCCGAGTAGCTGGGATTACAGGTGCTCACCACTACGCCTGGGTAATTTTTGTATCTTTTTAGTAGAGACGGGTTTCACCATATTGGTCAGGCTGGTCTCGAACTCCTGACCTCAGGTGGTCTGCCTGCCTGGGCCTCTCAAAGTGCTGGGATTACAGGCGTGAGCCACCGGGTGCCCAGCCTATTCATTGCTTTTAAACATTATCATGGGCCTGGCATAGTGGCTCATGCCTGTAATCACAGCACTTTGGGAAGCTGAGGTGGGCAGATCACCTGAGGGTCAGGAGTTTGAGACCCTCTCCAGCCTGGGCGACAGAGCGAGACTCCACCTCAAAAAACAACAACAACAACAACAAAACATTATCATGGAAAGTTTAACAACATGATTAACTTCTGATCCTGGAGAGTGGTAATGATAGACTGGATCAGGAGTCTACTGGCCTGGGCAATAGAAATGAAATCTGGACTGTCTCAGGGCTTCGTATAATCGCCAGGTTTTGTGGGTGGGGATGTTGGGGTGTCCTACAGGGGTATCTTGATTCCTTCTGAGAACAGATCATTTCTTTGTCCTTTCTGATGTCCTAATCTAAAACATCCAGTACTCCTGGAGGATTTGAACCTGTGCCCAATGGCTGGTCAGACTCCCTCTTGGATTGAGAATGTTGGATTGCCATTCCTTAGACTGAATGTGGGCCAGGCAGTTGTGCTTTAGAAATTTATCTTAGAGGCCGGGTGCGGTGGCTCATACCTGTAATCCCAGCACTTTGGGAGGCTGAGGCAGGTGGATCACCTGAGGTCAGGAGTTTGAGACCAAGCCTGGCCAACATGGTGAAACCCTGTCTCTACTAAAAATACAAAAAAAAAAAAAAAATTAGCCGGGCATGGTGGTGGGCACCTGTAATTCCAGCTACTTGGGAGGCTGAGGCAGGAGAAACTGGGAGGTAGAGGTTGCAGTGAGCCGAGATCGCGCCACTGCGCTCTAGCCTGGGCAACAAGTGCGAAACTCTATCTCAAAAAAAAAAAAAAAAAAAAAAAAAAATTTACTACCATCCCTAATTTTGTAGGATTTATAGGATGTAAGAAAATTATAAGGAGTCTTTGTGAAAACATTAATTACATTTGAATTAATTTTAATCCTTCAGTTATCTCCCATAAAGACATTGAGGACCTTTGAGTTTATTAAGACAGAGTAAATATATAAAAGTTTTGTGGAGTACGACCACACTCTCTAGCTTTGTCTCTCAAACATGGCCCAATTTTTTTTTTTTCTTTTTTTTTTTGAGACAGAGTCTGGCTCTGTCGCCCAGGCTGGAGTCTAGTGGGGCAATCTTGGCTCACTACAACCTCCGTCCCCCAGGTTCAAGCAATTCTCCTGCCTCAGCCTCCTGAGTAGCTGGGACCCCAGGCGTGCGCCACCATGCCCAGCTGATTTTTGTATTTTTAATGGAGATGGAGTTTCACCACGTTGGCCAGGCTGGCCTCGAACTCCCGACCTCATGTGATCCGCCCGCCTTGGTCTCCCAAAGTGCTGGGATTACAGGCATGAGCCACCGGCCCATGCCATGGCCCAATTTTATAGTTACTCTAGCTATAGAGTAGATGTTTTCAGTTCAAAATTAGGAATGTAAGGTTATATTTTGTTACAAAAATCTTTAAAAATTTCGTATGAAAACAGTTGTTTGGGGTACAAGGAAGTTAATCCATAAATAGGATTGTTACAGTGTCTAATATAAATAAAAGAACATTTGTGTAGTCATGGGAATTCTTTTATTTTTTTTTTCCTTGACCCAATTAACTGGGTGAAAATTCGCTTGCCAGTTCAGATTTGGAATTGTAGACACAGTTAAAGTTTTTGACCTTGGGAGGGAACCTGAACTTTAGAAAACTTACAACATTCTTTTGCCTGGTATCCCTTTCATAATTTAACTTGATTGTCTTTTATTTATTTTTAGTTATTATTTATTAACACAAAATTATATTTATGATGTATAATGTGATGTTTTCAAGTACTATACATTGTGGAATGGCTAAGTCAAGTTAATTCACATTAGGTGGTATACTGATTCTGACAAGAACACTTAACATCTACTCTCAGCAGTTTTTCAATTATGTGATACATTGTTGTTAACTATAGTCACCAGGTTGTATAGATCCCTTGATTGCCTTTTAAAAGTGAGAGAACCTTCTGGATGAGTCTTCCGGCTGTGCTTTTATAAGACTAGTATTAAACCGAACATAACATTTAAAACAAACATATTTATTTTCCTCAAACCTGTATATTTGATAGTTCCTTATAACTCTCTGTTTTAAGGGTGATAGGGATTGACAAACAAAAATAAATAATTTGTGGTGCTGAAACCTGACTGAACTCCAGCTTGTTTATAATACCACCACTCTACATTGTCTTTCCTTATACAGGTTGAGCACTCCTGATCCCAAAATCAAAAATCCAAATGCTCCAAATTCTGAAACTTTGTTAGTGTTAACATTAATGTTACAAGTGGAAAATTTCACACCTGACATCATGTGATGGATCACAGTTGAAACTTTGTTTCATGCACAAAATTATTTAAAATATTGTATAAAATTACCTTCAGTCTATGTGAATAAGATGTGTAGGAAACATGAATGAATTTCATGTTTAGATTTGGGTCCCATCCCCAAGATACCTGATGATGTTTATACAAATATTCTAAAATCTGAAACACTTCTGGTCCCAAGCATTTCACATAAGAGATACTCAGCCTGTATAAAGGGTGCAGTGTTTAAAGTAACTTAATTTGTTGGTTTCATATCAAGGAATATATGTAGTCTATATGCATGGCAGTTACAAAAGTGAAAAGAGACCTGGCCTGCTGTTATGTACTAGGCAATTTGTCTCCATTAACAGTTTCTCAGGTAGCCACTGTCTTCTAGTTTGTGGATGATGAAACTGAGGTCTGGAGGAAGGTTATGCAGAAGAGCATGAGTGGGAATGAGTATGGGGAAGTAGACAGGGCCTGAATTGGTAGGAATGTGTATTCTGCAGAAGGTGATGGGGGACCATTGAAGTGTGTTTGTTAGTTTTTTGTTTGTTTGTTTTTTGAGACAGAGTTTCGCTCTTGTTGCCCAGGCTGGAGTGCAATGGCGAGATCTCGGCTCACTGCAACTTCCGCCTCCTGGGTTCAAGAGATTCTCCTGCCTCAGCCTCCTGAGTAGCTGAGATTACAGGCATGCGCCACCATGCCCGGCTAATTTTGTATTTTTAGTAGAGACGGGTTTCTCCGTGTTGGTCAGGCTGGTCTCGAACTCCCCACTTCAGGTGATCCGCCCGCCTCGGCCTCCGAAAGTGCTGGGATTACAGGTGTGAGCTACCACGCCTGGCCTCCGTTAAAGGGTTTTTAAATCTTCACTGACTAGGGCTGGGTTTGGGTTGCTGCTGTGGTCGTGGTGGTGAGCATAGCCAGCCATTGTAGGGTTTGTTGCCTTTTTTTTTTTTTTGAGACAGGGTACTTGCTCTGTTGTCCAGGCTGGAGTTCAGTGGCGCAGTGATAGGTCACTGCAGCCGCCAGGCCTCCAACTCCTGGGCTCAAGTGTTGCTTCTGTCTCAGCCTCTCAAGTAGCTGGGACCAGAGGTATTAACCACTGTGTCCAGCCTCATTTTTTTTTTTTCTTTTTGTTTTGAGACAGTCTCACTCTGTCTCCCAGGTGGGAGTGCAGTGGTGTTATTTCAGCTTACTGCAACCTCTGCCTCCTGTGCTTGAGCGATTCTCCTGCCTCAGCCTCCTGAGTAGCTGGGACTACAGGTTGACACCACCATGCCTGGCTAATTCTGTTTGTTTGTTTGTTTTTGTAGAGACGAGATTTCCCCATGTTGCCCAGGCTGGTCTGAAACTCCTGAGCTTCAGGTAATCTGCCCACCTTGGCCTCCCAAAGTGCTGGGATTATAGGCATGAACCACTGTGCCCGCTGCATTTTTTTTTTTTCTTTTTGGTTTTCATCTTCTTCATTAAAACATAATTTATTTTTTTGAAAAAGTGTGTAATATTTGTTGTATTTTGAATCTTAAAAATAGCACGTTTTATTTCTAAACAATAAGAATTTTTAAAAAGTAGTTGAGTTAAATACAGAACAGTCATAGATTATAATTAGAACTTTTTGTTAAATACAGAGGGGTTTTTTTGTTGTTGGTTTTACCCTAAAGCTATATGATTCAGTGGTTTGGGCTTTGCTCAGGTACTGAAGAATGAACATTGGCCAGTTTTCAGCTGGAACAACCGTTTAGCGAGGCCCTCAGGTGTATTTCCGACATCTGAGTTTAAGGAACTTCATAACCACACCTGTATTATTTTACATTTAAGGATTTAAGCTATGCATTTAGCTGTTACTTTAAATGCATTTAGATTAGATTTTGAAATTGTATAAGTCAGGCATGTTGACTCACACCTGTAATCCCAACACTTTGGTAGGCTGAGGTGGGAGGATCTCTTGAGGGTCAGGAGTTTGAGACCAGCCTGGGCAACTTAGCCAGACCCTATCTCTACAAAAAATAAAATTAGCTGGGCATGGTGGCCTGCGCCTGTTGTCCCAACTACTCGGGAGGCTGAGATGGGAGGATTGCTTGAGCCCAGTAAGTTGAGGCTGCAGTGAGCCAGGATTGCATCACTGTGCTGCAACCTTGGTGACTGAGATCCTATTTCAAAAAAAAGATAAATTTTCTTTAGTTTTATTAATATCAAGTTTTTCTATTTAAGAAGTAAATGCCCTAGAACACACCCTTAATATTCAGTTACAATGTCATCTAATTCTACCAATATAGAAATAATCATCTTTAAAAGTGGAATAATACTGAGTATATTACACAAGGTTTTTACACAAGCAATGCATCCTCAGTGTAGAAGTAATGGAAGATACGGAATAAACAAATGCAATTAGAAAATAATCCCATAAGTTAATTTGAAAGTGTAAAACACCAGTAAATGCTTTGACTTACTCTAAAATAATTGGGCTATCATTAATATATATTTGTGTTGCCAAATGTGTTATAAAAAATAAGGCAAATTAGAATTGATGTTATTCTGAAGTCTGGTTATTTTAGTGCCAATAAGATAATTTTTTTTTTTTTTTTTCAGATGGAGTTTCACTCTTGTTGCCCAGGCTGGAGTGCAGTGGCGTGATCTCCGCTCACTGCAACCTCTGCCTCCTGGGTTCAAGTGATTCTCCTGCCTCAGCCTCCCGAGTAGCTGGGATTACAGGTGTGTGCCACCACACTCAGCTAATTTTGTATTTTTAGTAGAGATGGGGTTTCACCATGTTGGTCAGGCTGGTCTTGAACTCCTGACCTCAAGTGATCCACCCACCTCGGCCTCCCAAAGTGCTTGGATTACAGGCGTGAACCACTGCGCCCGGCTGAGAAATTTTTTTATGAGTAAAGTTTGTGTGTGATGAAATGCCCAGATCTGAAGTGTATAGTTTAATGAGCTTTAACAAATGTATATACTCAGGTAACCTCAGTCAAGATCTAGAACATTTTCATCACTCTAGAAAGTTCCCTCCTGTCCCTTCTAGTGGACTCCATCCCACAGACAACCATTGTTTAAAAAGTATATTGAACAAATATTTTTGTTTATGAATATAATTATTACAACTCTTTTTAATTTATAGGGGATAAAAACATTCAGATGGCAGATCACAGGTAAGCCAAAGTGGACTTTGTTTATTGCAGTTTAAAATTCAATTGGTGAGCAACAGCCAAGCCATATTTCAGTAAATATTAGAATCAAAGTTAAATGCATTTCAGAGTCTAGCTGATGGCTCATTTCTTGTGTATGTGTTTGAGCACGCAAAGAAATTACTTCAGACATGAACAGTGCCTCAGACATTGATACTTACAGATCTTTTATGGAAAGTAATTGTTTTGCTCTCCATGCTTTACACCCCTGGGGTGAAGCCAGGTAATTTTGACGCTCTCCTAACGGTCTGTAGTTGTCAGTGATCAAGTGGAAGATTTTGTTTTGTGGATTGAGGGTTACTTTTAGTTGTGTATATTATTTGATATTTATTTTTTGTGAGGGAGGTGTGTCCAGGCATCTTTAAAAACTGTTTCATGGCTCATTTTACACTTGTTGCGGCCAATTTTACAAAGCCACTTTGGGCACTGTCTTAACTTGGTAAGACTGCCTTTCTCTGATCACATGAGCAGCTGACCAAACAGTAACATGTTCGTTGGTTGATAGGTTTCGTTTGAGGGCTTGGAGCAGATTTTTTGAGGAAAGAAGCTGTAGAAATGAGAGCTAAGAAGCTTTGGCTAAGGTTGGAAATAAGAACTTTGTAGGGCTTTATGTTTGGGAGAGGAGAGGGGATGTTACGTAGTAGAATATTTTTATAGCAGAGAGGACAGCCTCTGAGATAACATGCACATTGGTAGTTGTCTTCTACCCAAATCTGACATCACTGTAGAGATACCTCTTAATATATTGAATAAGAAACATGTCCATTTGTGCTATGTCTTTGGAACTTTCTTTACAATAATACTTTTTAAACATACTGTTGTTTTAGTTTTTCAGATGGGGTTCCTTCAGATTCCGTGGAAGCTGCTAAAAATGCAAGTAACACAGGTCAGTTCACTGCACATGGAGAGTTTGCATCCAGTATGGGGAATGTTCCTCTCTCTGGAAACATTTATTAATGCAAGTAAAGGATTCCTGTACTGCAGTGGTTTTAGGAAAGCTAGAGTAATTAAAATGAAAAATCAGTATCTCATTAACAAAAGATTTATTTATTATAGGAATTCAGACTCTACAGTAGTAAAGAGAGTAATAGTACAGTCTACCTTCTTATACCTGCCATCGCTGAGCTTTAGTATTGATTAACAAATGACCAGTCTTTTTTCTTATTTTTGAGATGGAGCCTTGCTGTGTCACCCAGGCTGGTCTTGAACTCCTGGACTCAAGCAGTTTTCCTGCCTCAGCCTCCCAGGTAGTTCACAGACCACTGCTCCTGGCTATTTTTTTTTTTAAGTCTATACCCTTTACTTTCCTTCCTTTGGAAAGCAGATCTTAGGAATGTCATTTTGTTCATAAATTCACAGATGCGATATCTTTCCACCATTAAAAAAAAAACAAACTATGTATCTGTACTCCCCACTCCCTCCAAACTGTTTGAAAGCAAGGGGTGGATATCTATTTTCCTAAAACAATTCTACAATATCATTACCAAGAAACTTAACATTGGAGCAATACTATTCTCTAATAGACAGTCATGCTCCTATTTCCCTGGTTTTCCTCAGCAATTTTTACCCCACGCCTGAATCTAGCACCTACTCAAGGATCATGCGTTTTGTTTTGTTCTAGAGTCATCTCCCTACCTTTTGCATCTTTTATTAATACATCAACACATCAGCGCTCTGGGCCACTGTTGTCTTATAGAATGCTCACAGTCTGGATTTGCCCAGTCGTTTCTTCCTGATGAGATTCAGGGTAAACATTTTGGCAAGAAGGGCACACAGGTAACATGATGCAGTGGTCGTTGCTTCCGGAGGCACAGGGTGTTGGCTCGGCACCTGCCCAGGGACACTGAGATTGATGATTAAGACAGTGCCTGCCAGACTTCTCTGTTACCAAGGTCCTTTCACCTTGGAAGCAATCTGTCAGGCACTTGTAGATATCCTCTTCTTCAGCAAACTTTCACACAGACGTTTTAGCACCCATTGATATGTGTTTGTATATGCATGTAGTATTTATATACTATACATGTGTACACAGTTTTATATATACAAATTATGTACCTTAAATACACTTCATGTGCTTCATGTTAGTGGTTGTGTTTGCAGTTCTATTATAAATGTTTAAAATTGAGTGCCTGCTTGGTGTGTTTGACTTACCCACATCATGGGAGAATACTTGGGATGGGAGAATACTTGGGTATGTACTGGCTCTAAGCAAGGGAAGGGCGCTGGGTTTGAATTTCTGTATTGTGTCATTAAGAGGGAGATTGTTAAGAGTCTGTGTCATGAGCCAGATGTCTGCCACTTTTTAGTCACAACTGGATAAAAGGACAGTCACTACCTTCTCAGGATCTCATTCATTGGTTTATTGGGAAATGGGCTTATAAATACAAACAGCTCGGTATTGTGAGCTCACTACACATGTAGGTTAGCCCTAAGTGGGGTGGAATGGTCAGAAGTGCTTCCGGGAGGGAGGTGGGTTTGGGCAGAAGGTCATTCAAGGCAGAGGCAAGTAGCACATGCAAAGAAAACTTAGGGAACAGTGCTGGCAGGGAGCTAGTGAGCCTTGGGCTCTCCTGGACTGTGAAGTCTATGGCACCACAGTGAGCAAGGGAGCTAGTGGATGCTCTTTGACTTTGAGGAACTGATCTCATCTCTGTTCTTGGCTTCTGGACACCACCATGAGACTTGGGGGTAGACCACGTGAACTTACATTAATGATGTCCTCAGTTGTTTAAGTCTGGGGCTTAAACAGCCACAGTCCTGGTGAGAGCCAGGACTCTCTAGGTATTTATTCAATACATTTGTAACTACCCATCAGATGATTAACCCAGAGTGTTAAATGCTCTTAAAATAAATTTTAATTATTTTCAAAACATGTTTAAGAAGTCACTGGTATATGTATTTAGAAATTAGTAGATGTAAATCTAGGCAAAGCTAAGTAGATATGTTACTAATTTTTGACTCTTGGCTATTGTGTGTGGTGGGCATATTTTAAATGTTTGGTCTTAACTCTTCATAGAAAAGCTCACAGATCAGGTGATGCAGAATCCTCGAGTTCTGGCAGCTTTACAGGAGCGACTTGACAATGTCCCTCATACCCCTTCCAGCTACATCGAAACGTAAGTGTGCTGTGAATTGGGTCTCATGCAATTTGGAGAAACAAAAAGAAAATAAAGGAAAAACCACTTTTCACTTCCTCAGAACAGGAATAAATGTTTTTTTCATTCCAAGATAATTGTCTGTGAGAGACAGGCACTGGGATATGAGAGGAGTTACCCTACCCGGTGCTTAGGCTCAGAGTTTGCCTGGTGGATGGAGTAGGGTGACCTGTCAGTTCTGATAGGAAGTGCACAGTGCCATCCTGTGGAGGGCTAGAGGACTTCACAGATCATCCGAGTTGGAGAGGACAGCTGGTGGCTCCTAAGTTAAACTAAGAGAACCACTCCTTGACTTAGCCACATGAGCCTGTGACACCAACACCTTAAAAAAAAAAAAAAAATTGGGCATAGTGCCGCCGCATGCCTGTGAGTTTTCACTACCCTCCAGCCTGGGTGACAGTGAGACTGTCTTTAAGAAAAAAAAAAAAGATGGGGTCTCACTATGTTGCCTAGGCTGGTTTTGAACTCATGGCCTCAGTTGGTTCTCCTGCCCCAGCCACTCAAAATGCTGGGATAACGGGTGAGCCACCGCGCCTGGCTGACACCTTTGCTTTCTTACGAGAGGCCTGTGTCCTAGATGTATTGCACTATGAAAATGGTAAGGATGGTGATCCTAGAATCCTAGGATGGCTCTTGTCAGGACCTCCCTGTCTTATTTCTGGAAGGAATTTTTGGTTTTTGAGTTGGAGTCTCACTTTGTTGTCCATGCTGGAGTGCAGTGGCATGTAATAGCTCATTGTAACCTTGAACTCCTGAGCTCAAGTAATCCTACCTCAGCCTCCAAAGTAGCTGGAACTATAGGCATGCACCACCATGCGTGGCAATTTTTTTTTTTTTTTTTTTTAAAGGGATGAGCTGTTACTGGGCTTCCATCTATAATTGGGTCAGGGCTTGGTCTCCCAGGGGGCCCCATCTTCCAACTGTTTTCCCCAGTCAGGACTGCCAGGGCTATTACGACAAGAAGGGGACATTTATTTTTTATTTTTATTTTTTGAGACAGAGTCTTGCTCTGTCATCCAGGCTGGAGTGCAACTTCCACCTCCCAGGTTCAAGTGATTCTCCTGCCTCAGCCTCCCGAGTAGCTGGAATTGCAGGTGCGCGCCACCATGTCCAGCTAGTTTTTTGTAGTTTTATTTATTTTACTTCATGTTCTGGAGTAGATGTGCTGAGTGTGCAGGTTTGTTACATAGGTATACATGTGCCATGGTGATTTGCTGCACGTTTTGTTTTTGTTTTTGTTTTTTTGTATTTTTAGTAGAGACAGGGATTCGCCATGTTGGCCGGGCTGATCTCCAACTCCTGACCTCAGGTGATCTGCCCACCTCGGCCTCCCAAAGTGCTGGGATTACAGGCATGAGCCACTGTGCCTGGCCTAGAAGGTGACATTCAGAGTTTGCTTTGCCCATTTAGAAGCTTCTCAGGGATTACTTAGTGGGCAAGGTGTTTTGATGTTTTTTTTTTTTTTTTTTTTTTTTTGCAGACTAGATTGATGGGATGGAGTGATACTGAGTGGGAGTGGCAAGAATTGAGAATGAGTAATGGTTTCTAGTTTTCTCGCTTTAGAAACTGGGTTGGTGGGGTGGCATTCTGTGAGAGGAACTGCTTGAGTGGGATCAAGTTTATGTGGGACTAGAAGTGGTTCCATATGAGCCATATTGCAGGAAAAGTGCCTGCAGAGGGCTGGGTGTAGTTGGTATGAATGATTGAAGGACTGTTGGGGGCACACTAGGGTCCAGTTTGTTTAACATCCTTTGTCTAAATGACGAGTTAATGGGTGCAGCACACACCAACATGGCACATGTATACATATGTAACCAACCTGCACGTTGTGCACTTGTACCCTAAAACTTAAAGTGTAATTAAAAAAAAAATCCTTTTGTCATTTTACTTCAGTTGGAAAGCTTCAAAAATTAAACGAATTTAAAATTGTATAATTAGCCAGGCATGGTAGCCCACACCTGTAATCCTAGCACTTTGGGAGGCCGAGCACTTTGGGAGGCAGATTGCTTGAGCTCAGGAGTTCGAGACCAGCCTGGGTAACATGGTCAAACCCCCCATCTCTACAGGATGCAAAAAAATTAACTGGGCATGGTGATGTGCCCCTGTAGTCCAGCTGCTCGGGATGCTGAGGTGGGAGGATCATTTGAGTCCAGAAAGTTGAGGCTGCAGTGAGCCGAGATCGCACCACTGCACTGCAGCCTGGGCAACAGAGAGATCCTGTCACAATAAATGAATGAATGAATGAATGATTAGTGCAGAAAAGAGGTACAAATGGCAGTGGGAGTCTACGATTTTGTTAAATTCTTTCTGCTTTTCCCTTGTTCTCATCTACTACTAGCAGTAGTTCTAGAATGTTAAGCATTATTTGAGAGTCTTTGCTTAAACTAAGGACCTTTAGCTTGAGGTAGCTGTGGTTATACTTCACCCAGGAGAGTGGTCCTTTGGGATGCAAGGCAGTTGCTAATACCTCCCAGACCAGTGATATGTGTGTGTGACTTGCCTACTGCTCTGTGCTGTCTGTTGTTGGAGGGTAGGTCAAGTGCTTAGACTTGAGGACTCTGATCGTGTGAATGAGTATGCAAGATGCAGGACCCAGGGCCCTGCCCCAGGTAGATTATTTGGGTCTATGATGAGGCCAGGAATCTGCTGTTCAGTCCACATGATTGTGGGACCAGGGGCTTCATTTTAAACAAATATTTTTGATGGGTTAAACACAAGGATTTTTCTTCTGATTTATAAAAGTTATACATACAAACTATTTTTTAAAACATAGAACAGAATTGAAAGGCAAACTCACAGTTGACCTGACTCTCAAGGACAAAGTTGTGTTGCCTGTGGTCTGTGTTTCTCAGATTTTTTCCTCCAGTGTGTTAACAAGTGTGGACTCCCACGTGGCACTAAATATTCCTGGACAGTGTGATTATGAATAGGCAATATTTGAATGCTGTTGCACTTGCATTGTCCAGTTTTTCACTTGTACAGATCTATCGACGGACACTCCAGCATAAATACTTGATTGGGATAAATTTTTTTTTTCCTTTTGGTAAGATAAGGTCTTGCTCTGTTTCCCAGGCTGGAGTGCAGTAGCGCAATCGTAGCTCCCTGCTGCCTTGACCTCGCAGACTCAAGTGATCCTTCCACCTCAGCCTCCTGAGTAGCTGGGACTACAGGCGCACACCATCATGCCTGGCTAATTTTTTAAATTTTTTGTAGAGAGAGGTCTTGCTATATTGCTCAGGCTGGTCTTGGAGTCCTGCCCTCAAGCAGTCCTTCCACCTTGGCCTCCCAGAGTGGTGGGATTACAGGCATGAGCCACTGCGCCCAGTCTTAAGGATAAATTCTTAGAAGTAGAATTACTGGATCCAAAGAACATTTTTAGTATTTCTGCCCTTCAGAAAGATGAGTCAGTTAGAGGGCTTCTTGGCCCTTAGCCTCGTAAAACCTAGGTGTTTTGTTTTGGTTTTTAATTGCCAATTTGGTAAGGAAAAGATGAGTGTTCTTAAATGTTTGCATTCTTTTGGATATTTTATGAAATTGAATCTTTCTTCATGTTTGACAATTTGTGTTTTTTCTTTTGTGAATTATCTTTTCTGCTTCCTCCTGTATCCTTTTTTTCCTATTGGGGTATTTGTCCTTTTCTTAATTTTTAAGAGGTCTTGTTCATAGTAAGGATGTTGATTCCATGTTAACCTAAATTTATTTTAATAAAATTGAAAAGCATGCTGCTTTATTTTGCAGGCATGAGGATATTGTATTTCTTACTCCCTTTTTTAGTTTACCTAAAGCAGTAAAAAGAAGAATTAATGCATTGAAACAACTTCAGGTGAGATGTGCTCACATAGAAGCCAAGTTCTATGAAGAGGTACATGACTTGGAAAGAAAGTATGCAGCACTATACCAGCCTCTCTTTGACAAGGTAGGGAGCTCTGTTAATTTAATATACAGATAGTTTTCAACTTATGAGAAGGTGTTAGGTTCCGATAAACCCATTATAAGTTGACAACATCTAGGGTAAGAACGCATCTAACTTACCAAACATAGCTTAGTCTAGACTACCTTAAACAAGCTCAGAACACTTACATTAGCCTGCAGTCAGGCAAAATCATCTTCCATAAAGCCTATTTTACAATAAAGTGCTGAGTATCTTGTGTAATGTATTGAACACTACACAGAGAGAGGAACACAGTGTGTGGCTGTATTGGTGCCCAAAGTGTGATGGTTTCTGCACCATCATGAAGTTGATAATCTTTAGCTGAACCATTGGAAATCAGGGACTGTCTTTATTTTACATCTTTAGGTGAAACGTCCAGATTTACCCAGGGAATCATTTAATATTTTTCTTTGAACCCTAAATTTAGAATCTTAAAATAAGTTATAAAAATATCCAGTTTTCAAAGTCTTTTTGTAGACATTATTTATAAATTTAACTCTTGAGTTTCCAAGTAAGTTAATAACATAATTCTAATAAGGTCTCATTTTTATGTAGAGAAGAGAATTTATCACTGGTGATGTTGAACCAACAGATGCGGAATCGGAATGGCACAGTGAAAATGAAGAGGAAGAGAAATTGGCTGTAAGTCTTTAGAAAAATGTGACTCATGTTCTGTTTTAATACTGTTAAAAAATAAGCATTTTTTAATGATTTTTAATTACTAGTAAACTTATGTGCTTCTAACAGTAGGTGCTGCTGCATCATTAGGTTGGGTTTAGATTCCTTTCTGATATGGATCTAGCATCTGACACAGTACTGTCAGTTAATAGGAGTAGGATGTAGTGCCACCTCAGTTATCTGTGGACAGGAGCATATTGAAATAAGGGATCAGACCAACAAAGATTAAAACATCAGAGAAAGCAAAGATCAAGAAGAGATGACCGTGTGTTCTCAGTCACTGGAAGATTGGGGGAGTTGTGAGGGGAGTACCTTCCTGCTCAGTGGCATGGACTAGCTTGCCCCCTGAGAGGTGCTCAGCCAGTGGATTGGTTGCGTATGGTTGTGGTGTGGCCACCAGTCACCTGCTCACAGCCTTTTTCTAGTGACTGGTCCCATTCCAGTGCTGTGAAAACTTCCAGTGTACCATGGATTAACTTTGTCAGCCTGATTTTATGTTTGGGAGACAAGTAACTTTTATCCTATAACTAACTTTTTGCAGTTTTTTTTTTTTTTTTTGAGGTATATGATAATTTTGGTAGCCATATGTGTTTTTGATCCTTTTAAAATATGTAGAACCTGGCCTAATTGAAGCCATGGCTGTGGATTAATACAGTTGTGAATCAGTTTCTAACAGGTCAAGGGAGATCTGCCTTTGCTAATTTAAAAGGCCTTTCATTTCAAGATCATTTCATCATAACAATCCCATTTGGCAAGGCATTCAGAATTTCCCATAGTTCCATTTAGTGTTGTGTTTCATCTCCCTTGGTCTACCTTTTCCCTGGGGCCTGACTCCCCTTCACTTTGCCATGTTGCCTTTCTGGTCACTTTCTGATGCTTGCATCGTGTCTGTGAACCGGCATTTATAGCCACTTCCTTAAAGCTGGATAAGTTGCTGAGCACTTTCTTGCTGCAGATACTGCTGCAGCAATTTTTTTTTTTTTTTTTTTTAACTTCAACTTACCACCCCACAAATTTTAACAAGAGGTCAGATTATTAGTCCAAGTGAACTTATTTATCCTTGCACTGGACTTTTTTTGACCAGTGATAGATGTTCTGCATATTTGCATTGCATCTCCTTAAGGTTGATGTACAGTCTTTGCATCTGCATTTGTGATGATGATTGTCTCAGGATGGCACCTCACAGAGCTAGCACTGGATGGCCTTTCCCAGAGTCGGTGGCACTTTGTCATCTCTTTAGTTTCTTCGCCTTTGATGTGAAATCAGGAATTCCATGTGGATGTAATGACTTGAATGCGTTTTTCCCTCAGAAGCATCCGAAAAGTGTTGCATGGCCCAGTGAGTGGTTTGGAGATGGAGACTCTGAAAGAAGGGTTTTTGATTGGAGATAATACAGGATTCGGAAATGATATTCTACGTTAAGCCACTGCATTATTTGTAAATTTGTATTTTTGTTACCTATTTTGCATCTTTTTTTTTTTTTAGGGAGACATGAAAAATAAAGTAGTCGTAACAGAAAAAGAAGCAGCAACAGCTGAAGAGCCAAATCCCAAAGGAATTCCAGAGTTCTGGTTTACCATCTTTAGAAATGTAGATATGCTAAGTGAATTAGTCCAGGTAAGCACATTCCTGTCTCGTAGAGAGATTATGTGGTAGTCTTCTAACATTACTTATCTATGGCATTTTTTAAGCACTAAACTGGGCATTGAAAGGTTATTCATAGTGGGCGGAAGGGCACTTTCTCTGACCAGGACCTCAGGTGAGCTGTCCTGATCTCACAGTGAATGGTTTATTCACAGTGGGGCTTCCATGCTGTCTTTTGCGGTTCTTGGTGGAAAGCTGGGCACTTCAGCCTGATCCCGAACTTTCAAATCAGTTCCTTTGACCTCTTGTAAAGGTCTGTTGTCTCGCCTGTGGGAAAGCCCGTGAATAGATTCAAGAGCCCACCTCTGTCTTACTGTGGTGTGAGTGCGCAGGAGACCAGAGAATGAATTTTGAATGGATGAGCTGTGTGTGTGTGTGTGTGTGTGTGCGCGCACACACATCTCAGTGAATTTTTGAACAAGTTGCTGATATTTTCTGATCATTTCTCTTGAAAAAGTGTCTATTTTTAAAAAAAAGGCTAGGCATGGTGGCTCATGTCTGTAGCCCCAGCAATTTGGGAGGTCAAGGTAGGCAGGTCGTTTGAGACCAGCCTGGGCAGCATGGCGAAATCCCATCTCTACAAAAAATAGAAAAGTTAGCTGGGCGTTGTGGTGTGCGCCTGTGGTCCCAGGTACTTGGGAGGCTGAGGCAGGAGGATCACCTGAGCCGAGGAGGTTGAGGCTGTGGTGAGCTGTGATCATGGTGCTGCACTCCATCCTGGTGGGTAACAGAGACCCTGTCTCAAAAAAAAAAAAAACACACAACAACAACAAAACCCAACCACCATTTCTGATTTTGTCTTTCCTTGACATTTCACTTTCTATAGTGAAATGGTGAACAAATTAAAAGGTAACAAATTTGGCTTTCCCTGAAATGAGTTATAATAGAAGTTTCTAGAACAGAGAAACAAATCTTGCCTTAAGTCTCACTGACTGACTTGCTGTCAGTTTTTATTGCTCCAGTGTCCCCAGAAACAGCACGTCTGCATTCAGACTTGCTCAGGACAGCTCCAGGCCCTGCTTGTGTGGGCAGAGTGCTTCTCCCGTCACAGAGCATAGGCACTGTCCATTACAAACTGCTATATTGTAATTTGCACAGGATTTTACAGCTACGATTTTTAATGGTTTTCACAAATGTATCACATTGCTGCCTCTGCTACCTCCCTTGTTTAATGCTTGTCCTGTGTCCTAAGCCAAAACTTAAGATGGAAAGAATGATGTATTTCTTATTCTCCTTCCAGACCAGAAAGCATCTAAAATAGAACAGCCTTGGTTTTTCCTGATCTGAGCTTCCTTTTCATATGAAAAGGTGGAATTTAAGAAGACTAGACCATACTTTTAAAAGAATGCCATGCACCAGAATTTCATTGGAAAAATTAAGTAATCTCTACCAGAGCCGTAGTCTCACCGTAACTGTGTATTACAATCACCTGAGCAGCTTTGAAAACTTAAATAGCAAAAACTAAATGCCTCATCTGTCACCATGGCACTGAGAGTTTTGAGGTGGTTTTAGGAACTCTAATGTGCACCCTGAGAGTTGAAAATCTCCATGACAGGGAGCAGGTGGAAAGACTAGCTCTTAGTTCGTTCTTCTCAGACTTCGGGGGGCATGGGGAGTGGCCATGGCAGTGCAGATTCTGGTTCTGTGGGGCTGCCTGTCTCATGGGCCCTGGGGTGATTCTTGCGCTGCAGGGTTGGAGCATCTTCACGTGGGATTGGGGGTGCAGTGATAACAGGGTTTGGGAGCTAGAGTTAGGTGACTCGAGTGAGTTTTGGTGTCCCCTTCTGTGCGTGTGGCCACTTGGTTATGGCATTGGGGTCACTGGCCATGGATAGCGCTGCTTTGGGTTTTGAGAGCACAGTGAGGCATTTGGCCACATTTTAATGGGGTGTCCCTTCTCATTCTCCCAGCACCTCTGTATTAGTGTCAGTGCTTCAGCGTTTCAGCCATGAAGTGTCTTTTGTTGCTTTTTAACAGCTTTAAAAAGATATGCAGGGGTTGATAGAGTACTCATTTAATATGCAGACAATGAGGAAATGTTATTTGTACTGTTTGTAACCTCATAGCAGGTAATGGTAGCATGTTCTATTTTGATTTTTTTTTTAACAATTTTTTCTTTTTTTTTTTTTAACGGAGTCTCGCTCTGTCGCCCAGGCTGGAGTGCATTGGTGTGATCTTGGCTCACTGTAAGCTCCACCTCCTGGGTTCATGCCATTCTCCTGCCTCAGCCTCCCGAGTAGCTGGGACTGTAGGCGCCCGCCACCATGCCTGGCTAATTTTTTTATTTTTAGTAGAGACGGGGTTTCACTGTGTTAGCCAGGATGGTCTCGATCTGCTGACCTCGTCCTCTGCCTGCCTTGGCCTCCGAAAGTGCTGAGATTACAGGCGTGAGCCACCGCGCCCGGCCAACAGTTGTTTTTTAATGTCTGGTTTTGAAGTCTGCCATTTCTGAGAGAAGCCCTTTCATTTTTAAGGGACATGGTCTTGCTATGATGCCCAGCCTAGAGGTCAGTGGCTTTTCATAGGCACAGTCATAGTGCACTGCTGTCTCAGTCTCCTGGCCTCAAGGGGTCCTCCCAGGTAGCTGGGACTGTAGGTGTGCGCCACTATGCCCAGCTCATTTTGGTCAAATATTAAATTCCAAAGACGGATTAACTCTGAGTCCCTTTGTTCTAAATTTGGGGATAGTTGAAATATATTCCTGCAAGTAGAGTGGAAAATTTGAGATGGCGGCTTTACGATCTGAGTGCGATGCCTCCAGTGTTGTGCCTTTGCTTCCTGAGTCTTGGGTGTCTGCCAGTGTGGGGCATTACCTTATATCTGCCCTGGACATTTAAAGTTTTGACCCACAGGGTACATGGCTGCTTGAGGAAATTAGAACATAATGGTTATTTTATGAAGTTTGGGAAAACATGAGTGGGCACTGCGTGTTTGAGTGGGATGAGTTTTGAAGTTCCCAGTGCCATCTCTGGAAGGCATTCTGGTGGAAGCGCTCATCTTGGTGATCTACAGCCAGCGCATGGCTCCGTGGGTGGCGCGCAGCGTCGGAGACTGAACGCCGCATGCAGGTGTGGCCCATTTCACAACTGCTTTTGGGTTACTTTTTGTCTAGATACTTGCAGGTATCTTTTTGTTGCTGTTTTTGTTTTGTTCTATAATGTCAGAAGAGTTGAAAGTTAGGTCTTACTTAATGGAAAATCGGGCACAGAAAGGGGGGAAATACCTCATGTTCACACTCATGTGGGAGCTACAAAAACAGCTCACCAAAGCAGAGAATTGTTGATAAAGGATAAGAGGGAGAGAGAGGGGAAGATAAATAGGGAGAGGTCTGTTGAGAGGTCTGTTATCAGATACAGAGTGACTGCTAGATTGGAGGAGTAAGTTCTGGTGTTTTGTAGCACTGTAGGGTGAATGTGGCTAACGATAATTTAGTGTGTGTTTTCAGAAAGCTAGAGGACGGGTTTTGAATGTTCAAAAATAAATGTTTGAGGTGATGGTCCTGATTTATTATACATTGTATATGTGCATCAAAATGTCACTGTGTCCCATAAATAGTACAGTTATTACATACAACTGAAAAAGAGAAAAAATGATTTAAGAAAAACTTAATGCAACTTCAAGGCATTTTGAGGTTCAGTGCCCAGACTTTGGGGGTAAAAAAGCGACTGCCATGTTACAAACGAAGCGCCTGCTGCCAGTGCGTGTTTCTGAGGATTCAGGTCTTCCCACTCCTCTTCTGACTTTCCTCACTGGGACTTTCTAAGCTGACAGGTATTGGCAGAGTGAGTTTAAAGAAATATCGCTTGTAAAATGATACAGACACAGATAAGAACTGTGCGCTCTTCCATGATGCCACCACTCTTCCATGGTGCCCACAAGTTGGATCTCAGACACGCTCTGTGTAAGTGTCCTTCAAGAAGTGACTGTGTGTGGCCGGGCACGGTGGCTCACGCCTGTTATCCCAGCACTTTGGGAGGCCGAGATGGGCGGATCACGAGGTCAGGAGATCGAGACCATCCTGGCTAACACGGTGAAACCCCGTCTCCACTAAAAATACAAAAATCAGCCGGGCATGGTTGGCGGCGGGCGCCTGTAGTCCCAGCTACTCGGGAAGCTGAGTCCGGGAGGCGGAGCTTGCAGTGACCAAGATCACACCATTGCACTCCAATCTGGGCGACAGAGCGAGACTCCATCTCAAAAAAAATGAAGTGACCGTGTGTTTTGTGAGTTTTGGATACAGTCATGAGCCACATAACACATTTTGGTCACAACAGACTGCATATAGGATTATGATACCATATTCTTACTGTACCTTCTCTGTGTTTAGATACACAAATAATTACCATCACCAGCTGCTCCCAGTATTCAGTACAGTCACATGCTGTTCAGGTTTGTAGCGTAGGAGCAATAGTGGATAGTAGGCTGCACTATCTAGGTTTGTGTAAATATGCTCTGATGAACGCATGCCGAATTGCCTAACAATGTGTTTCTCAGGAGGTGCCCCCATTGTTAAGCCATGTACAACTTTATTGCCACAGGTGGGGAAGCTGGCTGCCAAGGCCGTAGCCGATCTAGCCTTCTCTTCTGACTTCCAGGCTTCTGCTCTGTCTCCTCAGAGAGGCTGAGGACCAACAGTTTTGGTTGGTAGCATTTCTGATCTTTGTGTGCAGTGGCAGCTGGTGGCAGGAAAGCAGTGAAGGCCCTTTCCCCAGTATTGCAGGCAGGCAGGTGTCAGTGGCACTGCCCTTTGCTGGCAGTGGCAGCCACCGTTGCTCCACACTAGGGAAAGGGGACACCTCGGTGCTGCTTCTCTATGGCAGGGAGTTGGTGAATAAGTTTGGGTTTCTTCCTGGTAGTTATTACTTGACAAGGACAGAATTCCAATAGGGCTAGTTATGCAACATCTGGGAACCTATGCAACCATGACTCTTCGGGAGAGATGTGTTGTTTTTTTAAAGCCTGTTGGATTTTTTTTCTCTTTTTGATTAGGAATATGATGAACCAATCTTGAAACACCTGCAGGATATTAAAGTGAAATTTTCTGACCCCGGACAGCCTATGGTGAGTACTGACTTGACCTTCTGGTTGGCATCAGACCGGGTCAGTCCACAAAGATGGAAGAACTTGGAGCCAGGGGCAAGAAACCCACAAAACCCACACCCAGCCACCCATCTGCTGGGCAGCCCTGGGTGAGACTGCTCTCCAAGAGTTAAACTGAGTACCGCATTGTGTGTTTGCTCCCTGAGTTAGATGGGGATCCCATTGCCTTTCTGTGTCATGCTTGGCACTGTATCCTGAGTCTGTGCTGGATGATTTGACAGTGATGCAGACCATGTGATGCTCCAGACCCTGCAGCCAGGTGGGCACCAACGCAGGAGTCAGGCCGCAACTCCTGGGCTGTAGTGGTGCTGTCCACTGTGCCAGGCCTCGGTCTTGTAGTTTGTTTACTCTGTTAGGTGGAGATGATACCATTCTTTTCCCAAGTGTCTCTGAAGTTTGCATGCATCTACTGTATATTTTTAACGTTTAAAAAGATGGGAGCTATGTACACATATGATCAGCACTTATTCAGAAATCTGAACCTACTAGGTTTTACCCTAAAAAAAAAAAAGCGCAGATAAGACTGAAAAATGTTTTCCTGCTCTTTGATTTGTCCTGAAACACGTCTTTACAATATGCTTGCTATGGCGTATCATTGCACTAGTAATGTTAGTGGCATGGATCAGCCTGCCAGTTAGTAAGATAAGCTTGACTAGGTCAGCCCTTTTATCTGAGGAACCATATGCTCATCTTCAAATGGCCTTGCCAGACTGTCTCATCCCAGCCTGGTTCTCCCAGGGAGCACTGTTCGTAACCTGTTAGCCTGGCTGTAGCTAATGGGTTCCATTCCGGTGCAATAGCATTTCCAGCGACACATGACTGACTGACTGGTGACTTTCAGTTTCAGGTCTTGGGGACAAATGCTGCATGACAGGCTGTGGGTTAGGGATCTTGGGTGTGGGTGATGGTGGTAGGGACCTGGGGCCAGTCACCAGTATCTTCCTTCCTCCCCATCTCAGCGCTGGGGCCTGGGCTAATGGATGAGGGCCACTAGGAGTGGGATTTCTTCAGCGCTGGGGCCTGGGCTAATGGATGAGGGCCACTAGGAGTGGGATTTCTTCAGCGCTGGGGCCTGGGCTAATGGATGAGGGCCACTAGGAGTGGGATTTCTTCACTGCAAGTGCTGCAAGTAATGCCTGGGGCAGCAGCAGGGGTGGGCAGTGGATGTACCTGTATCTGTCCCTTCTACTTTTTCCTGTCTGTTTTCCACTATGGAAGGTGACAGTCAGGTGTCCCTTTCTAGGTGGGGCACTGGGAGCCGGGAGTGATGCCTGCTCACCAGCTGGGGGCTGCCCTCCAGAGGGGGATACCCCATCTTCCCTGCCCCATGTGGGTTATAGCAGGTCCTTCTTCCTGGGCTTGCATCACTTCTGTTTAGACTTTATCACAGGGCCCCCAGGAGCTGCCTGGGCACGTCTGCCTAGTTTGCCCTCATTGGTGTGCATTCTCTTCCCCATGGTGTGAGCATGTGGTGCTTTTAAGGTTCTGTGCGTTTTTTCCTTGTACTTCTTTCTTACCTGTGATTCATCCAGACGCAATTAACTTTTTTTCCCCTTTGGGTCAGTTCCTTTTTTTTCCTTTCCTTTCTTTTTTTTCTTTTTTCTTTTTCTTTTTTTTTTTTTTTTTTTTTAAGACCGAGTCTCACTCTGTCGCCAGGCTGGAGTGCAGTGATATGATCTCGGCTCACTGCAACTTCTGCCTCCCGGGTTCAAGAGATTCTCCTTCCTCAGCCTCCCGAGTAGCTGGGACTACAGGCGCGTACCACCACACCCGGCTAATTTTTGTATTTTTAGTAGAGACGTGGTTTCACCATGTTGGCCAGGATGGTCTCAATCTCTTGACCTCGCGATCTGCCCTCCTGATCTGCCCGCCTCAGCCTCCCAAAGTGCTGGGATTACAGGCATGAGCCACCACACCTGGCCTCTTTTTTCTTATTGGACACCTGTTTGATGATTTCCTAGGTCAATTTTCTTTCTTTCTTAGCCTGTCATCTTATTTTCCTCCATCTCATTGTGACTCATAGACGAGAGCTCTGGTTGTGGTAGACTGTGGACCAGTAATTTTTTTTTCTTTTTACTTCCCTATTATAAAAGTCATATGTAGAAAATACAGGCAAGTGTAAAGAACACTATACAAATCTGTCTTCTAAAAGTAAATCTCAGCAGCTTAGTGAATTTCCCTATACTCGTTTTCCTTTGTAAAATTATTATGAAGAGTCTAACGCATTTTAAGTTATAAAGATAAATGAAACTTCAGAATGAGTCTTGGCTGGTGTTTTTGCAGCGTGCCTCATTCCCTTCCCTTGAGCGCTTGCCTACCTGGATACACAGTGCACACGTGTGCCACACGGCTCCTGTCACACCACGTGTGTGCACAGTGTCACCCTGCTGCCACATCACACAGGCTTGGCTGGGGGAATAGTTGTTACTGCAGCCATTGGCTATAAAATGGTTTAACATTCCCCTACATGCACCACCTCCCCCATTGTAAATTGTTGCATTATGATCAGCATACTTGAACCCAAATTTGTGTTAAATTAAATGTTTGATGATTTCCTTAGTTTAGATTCCTTTCAGTGTACTTACTAGTCAGAGAAGATGAAGCTTTAGAAGGCCCAAAGGTCGTTGAGTTGGGATTACAGACATGAGCCACCCAGGCCCTGCCTCATTTTGCATTTCTTTAGTTGCTTGTAAGATTGAGCGTGGTTAGCATATTTATGGCTTACCTGGCTGGAGTGCCTGTGTGAATGAAGCAGTCTTATTTTCAAGCCACTTTTCATTTGGGCCGTTAAACAGTTTCTTGAATCATCTTTAGTTGTCTTTGGGTTACTCTTGATTGAACAAAGGCAGAGGGGAGAGAAAAAAGGACAATAGGAAGAAATGTGAATCTATCTGTAGAAGAGTAGGCTGGGCGTGGTGGCTCACGCCGGTAATCCCAGCACTTTAGGAGGCCAAGGTGGGAGGATTGCTTGAGCCCAGGAGTTCGAGACCAGCCTGGGCAACATAGGGAGAACTGGTCTTTAAAAGAAAAAGTAAAAAGGAGGGGAAAAAATGAGTAGGACATGGTGAAGGACCACAAGTCTAATAGTACTATTTGTTTTATTGGGGCCACCCCGTGCCCTGCATTGGTTGTCCACACTGGTCACAGCCTTAAACAGTTCTGGGATCATAGCAGTCTCTCCATTGGTTGTCTTCCCTCTTTATGTTTTTTTTTTTTTTTTTTTTAAAGCCCTGGAGGGTTGGGAGAGAAATAGGCATTTTATTTGATGCTGGTTCCCTGTAGCTACCTCTTCCTTTCCTTGTGATTTTTGCCAGGCAGGTGACTGGCCTTTCCTTTGTGTGGTTCATCTGCAGTGCCCTACACCCTTCCTTTGCTCTTGCCAAGGCCAGTGGAGAGCTCCTAGCCAGATCCTGCTGTCATCCCTTCTAGAAAGCGACTAGACTGTCTCCCTGATCCTGACTTCCTAAGCCCTCATGGCCCCCATCTTCTCCTCTACCTTTCTTTGAAAGTTGTTTTTTCACTTCTCCTTTGTGCAAGTGGTTTGTTTGAATGTATAAACTTTTTTTGAGGAAATTTTTGCTGTATGTATTTTTTTAGTCCTCTGAATTTCCCCTCCATTGATGGTTTTACCATTACAATGAAAATGGAAACAGCTAACATTTAGCCAGCCTTGCCTATAAACCCGGCTCTAAGTGATACAGATTAACCATCAAGGCAGCTCCTAGAGAGGGAGAGAGTTATTTCCAGCGTACAGATGGGGAAACTAAAGCACGGAGACATTGAGTAGCTTCCGTGAGTTGCCTAGCAGTGTAGGCAGAGATGGGATTTGAATCCAGGCTGTCTGAGCGTAGAACTGGTCTTGTAAACTGTCTATAAATTACTCAACCAAGCTCATCTTCCATGTTTTTCTTCTATAAATAGGGATGAGGTCAATGTCTTTGCACATATCGATGCATCCATCCAGGTATTTTTCTCAAATAGAACAAATTCCTCAAAATAGGAATTACTGAGTCAGGGAGTATGCCTTTTAATTTAATTTTTTTTTGATATTGCCAAATTGTCCTTCATGAAATCTGTCGACAGTATATGAGTGTGCCCAGTACCGCAAAATCCTGGCTGGGTCTACATGTTTTTGTACATTTTGCCCCAAAGGTATCTCATTTTGGTGTCATGTGTTCTGTTACTTGTGAGCATGAATGCCTTGTTGCTGCTGTTGGATGTTACCTATGTCTGCGTTCATGTTTGCATGCTTTTTCCCGATGTGCTCACGTCTCTTCCAGGTCTGTAGCGTGCTTTGTAAGTGAGGGATGAGCTTTCTGTCTTTGTAGAGATTTGTCCTTTTCTCCTCCCCACCTCCCGGGAGGAAAGCTGTGGGCCACTGCTTTTACTACACAGCACAGAATACAGACCCTGGCTTCCCCCAGCAGGGTAGGGGCTGGGGCTTAGGCTGAGCGGAAAAGGAGAGGAGGAGGATGGACTGCTGGTCCCCTTACTTTCCCCTAGCCACCTTCCCTCCTTCCAGGAAGCAAGGGCTGGGAGCAGCTAAGAGAAGCTAGGATTCCTTAGGAGAGCGTGACGCCTATTGGTGAGGAGGCACTGGAGGGGGAACCTGCCTCTTACTCATGAACTGAACAGATATTTCCCTCCAGTCCATCATTTGTTTTTTTAACCTCATGCTGGTCTTTTTTGCGGTGGAGAAGTTTTTCTTGTTCCATGGCCCTATCTGTTGAGCTTTCCCAAAATAGCTTCTAGTAAGTGTTGTGTACTCCAAGCAATCTGTTCTCGTTATTTTTCTATTTTAACTGGTGCTTACTCTGAATTTCTACTTTCAGTCTTTTGTGTTAGAGTTCCACTTTGAACCCAACGACTACTTTTCCAACTCAGTCCTGACAAAAACCTACAAGATGAAATCAGAACCAGATAAGGCTGATCCCTTTTCCTTTGAAGGTCCTGAGATTGTGGACTGTGACGGGTAAGAAAATGTAAAATGTCATTCTACCTTGTTCTTCTGAAACAAAATCAAAAGATAATTTTGTAACTTGATGGGTAAGATAGAAGTAAGGAATAAAGTACAGTCTTGAGTCTGCTTAAAAGTCTGGTAGATGGATATTTCAATAGTCTTTCAGTTTGGGAATGCTTGTAATGCAGAACTTGGAGATGGCGGCTGAACCTGGGAAATAAGTCATGTGGTTGCACATGCAAGCTTTTGGGATAGTGCCCTGTTTCTCCATTTTAATGAAAGTATTGGGTTCTCTAGACATCATGAATTGAAGTTCTTAAAATTGAATTCATGGATTACCCTCAACAAATAAATACTTACTGAATGAATGAGTCTGAGTCCAGGGCTGTATTGATCAGCTGATTGCTTTGGAGATAGGTGGGGGCAGCATAGCTGTTGTTTGACTCACTGATTTCAGTCTTTATAAATCACTAAAGAGAGAATTTGGTTTAGAATTAATTTCTCCAGGTTGGGTTGACTGAGAAATGGCTTTAGTCTTGACTTGAAACAATTACGTTTATTTACCAGAACTAAGTACTAATTGTTAATTCAGGACTTTATTAAAATCCTGCGGGAGTAATTTAGAAAGATGATTTTCCAGGGCCAGGCCATCATGTGGGAAAAAGGCCTGGCCTTTCCAAGCATGTCCTTAAGCGGGCAGTATTGACATCTGCCAGGTGTTGCCTGCGTCCGTGGTGATTGTGTGTTAGAGAGCGTGCTGTGCTCAGCCCTCGCCAGCATCCCTGGGGCTGGAGTGGTCTGCACTGGCCATCAGTATTCCCAGTGGCCACCTCTTTCCTTTTTTCAGCTTGTCCTGCTCACTTGGCTGCTTTGAACAGCAGCAACTCCTCCTTCCTTGGGAAGCCGCGGACAAGTTCTTGTGCATCATGCAGACCTGATAGGGCTTTGCCACAGAATATACATTTCAGAGTCCTGATGAAATGTCCTGGGAAAATAACACCATTGTTCCAGAAGTCTGCAGTTCCAGTGGTCACACCCAAGTTGAAAGAGAACCAGGCCGTTTCTCTTTTTGCCAACCTCCAGATGAACTTCATGGGCCATTGTATTTGGTTTGCAGATTGGTTTTATTTAGTTTTCCAGGTTTGGCATAGAGCTGTGGTTTGCTTCCTGCACGCATTTGTAATGGATTTTTCTCATGGATTGTGTGTTCATGACAGCTGTCTTGTCCTGGTAGGTGTACTATTGACTGGAAGAAAGGAAAGAATGTTACCGTCAAAACCATCAAGAAAAAGCAGAAGCATAAGGGTCGAGGCACTGTTAGAACAATTACGAAACAAGTACCCAATGAGTCCTTTTTCAACTTCTTCAATCCATTGAAAGGCAAGTCTGTTGGTTGTTAATATTCAATGTGTTCTTGCATAAAATAATTTTGGTCACCTGATAGATTCCTAACACCCAGAGACTTTAGTCAGGCAAGTGTGGTCAGTAGGGGCACATTGCTGTGTCCCAGGCTGTTCTGTTGGTGCGCTGGCAAGTTTATCGTGGAGGGCAGAGGTAGCTAGGACAGTAAGAGTAGGATTGTCATCTTCTGCAGGAAAGGGAAGAGCTTTACTCTGCTTGGCTGCAGCCCAGGCAAAAACTTGCAGTTCTGTTTTAAGAAAACTGAATCGAGTATTTGCACCTGGGCTGCTTCCTCACTTGGACACCTGGAGTACCCTTCTTCACCAGCTGGCATTTCTGCCCTGCTGTTGTGTCTGGTTTACACCCCCCGGGGACCACTCCCAGCCTCGGAGAGCTGCTGGGTTTGCTCTCCAGGTACCCATTACTGCTGTACGCTGGTTCTAGTTGTGCTGCTTTTGGATCATCTGCTTAGTCCCCCTTTTCTTGTAATTTTTTATGCATAATTTGATAGAATTTTTTGGAATTTATATATTGTAAGAAACACAAGTAGTTGGGACTTTCATTTTTGAAAACCATCGGCAGAATCACAGCTTGGAAGCTGCTGGTTTTTGTTTATTTATTTATTTTTTAAATTTTCCTAAGTGGTAAAATAAAGATGAGACCTTTGAGCTAGTAAAGGTTGACCAATTGATTTTAAGAGTGAATTTCTTGGGATTTTTCATATAATTTCCTAATCGTGAGAAAATGTGACGGTCAAGCTATGTGTCAGTGTTAAAATATCCATATTCTCTTTAGTTTCCATGAACTAAAACATAATTTGAAGTGAAGACATGCCAGCCCCTGCTGCAGATAATCAGTGTTTGTTTGTTTGTATGTGGGGCCACAGGGCAGATCTCTTCTCCAATCTGAGTGGTTGATTTTTTTATTTTGTCTCTGAGCTTAGCACCTTTATTTATCAAGCTACCCGTCAGAGTTCAGTCCATTATTTTAATTGTGGTGCCTATTTTCTGCAATTAGATTTTGAACCTAGAAGTTGCAAATACATCCGGTTTGGGGAATGAGAGCAATCATGAATTTAGATATTACATTTCGTTTTTTTGGAAGATTCCTTTTAGACACTTGGGTTGGGCATACTGGAGATTGTCTGTGAATTCACCGTGAAGAAGGGAGGCTTTTAATTTCTGGAATCACTTTGTGTAGGAAGTTTTCTTAAAACTGATTTAAAAATAATTTTTAGGATAAAAATGGAGTTGATAGCGGACTCAAGGGAATTTTTAAGTTTTTTTTTTAGGTTCTAAAACTTTCAGGGTATGATGGTTGCGCAACTCTAAAATTAACGTACTGAAAGTCGTAAAGTTGTACATTTAGAGTGTATGCCTTTTAATGGTATGTAAATCCCATCAATAAAGCCACTTTTAAAGTAATCAAACACATAATACCAACTGGTAAGTGCTTTGAAAAAAATTGAGGATGGCTACGGAATAGGTAATGGGGTAGTGAAGGAACAGACAAAATGGACTCCTGTGGTGTGAAGTGAAGGAGGCATTAGCTAGTGAGTCCAGCTCCTTCTTTGTCCTTAAAACTGCAAAGCCAGTCCAGAAGTCTTGAGTGCTCAGAGTCCTCGGGCTGATTCATGACCCGGGCCAGAGTGCCCTGAGGAGCATGCTGCTCCAGCATTTAGACACCCAGCCATGCTCCTAACCCATGGCTTAAACCCCCGGGTGATGGCTGGCACACCGAGGCTTGGGAACTCTGCCTCACTCATGGGTGGTGTTTACGCACCCAACATTCATGTCTCAGCAGCGACATGAATGACAGCCAGTGCTGCCAGGGTTGTGGTTGCTTAATGGGAAGGGAGACTCAGAGAGAAGAGCCCAGTGAAGATTGAAAAGGCAGGTATGAGACCAAGCAGAGTAAACATTCAACTCCTGATGAAGGTCAGGGTCTTGTAGTAAATGTTTCTAAAATCAGGGGGTTGGATCTTGTATCATTTGAACGTTGCACAGCTTCATTGAGTGTGGTTAGAAGTCCCTGTCTTGTCTTGGTGTGCTTAGCTCGTCTGAGCATCAGCTTTCGCTGAGGAGCTGCGCCACTCTACAGGGGCCACTGGTGGGCATTTCAGCACTCTCCAAACAAACAGATAGAAATGCAGTTTCTGTCTCGCTGAGTTGCAGTGCCTTAGTAACACTCACAGCTTATAAGGCTTAAGGACTTTCTCTTTCCTGCACCATCATGTATAGCAGGACATGAGTTAAATTTCCCCATAAAGCACAAATGCACTGAATGGCCACAGCCTGGGGGGCTGTTTGCCATTCCTCCTGTTAATATATTAACCCTCTCAAAATGATTTTCTCAAGCTTGAGTGCCAGCCCATGGCACATGATGGAGGAGGAGAAGGGAGGGGGGGCATAGAGGCACTCAGGCCAGCTTCAGAAGCGGTGGATGGAGCTTGCAAAGGTGTCTGTGAGGAGATGCAAGGCTTTGGGGATTTCTGTTAAACCTCAAGGTGAGAAATGTTACATTTTGTCTGCCAGCACAACTTCCTCCTGTGTGGGCTTTAAATTCTGGGAGTTGTCACTGTAACTTAAATATGTTTTGTCTTTTCTTTTTCTAGCATCCGGGGATGGAGAATCACTGGTAAGATTTGTTGTTAATAGTCTTATTTTCCTATTGAAGTCTCTCCTGAGTGAATGTCTACTTGTTTAAAAAAGTCCAGTCCTGGCTGTGTGTGGACTGGGTATGCCAGTAATCTTAATGCTTTGGGAGGCTGAGGTGGGAGGACTGCACGAGTCCAGGAGTTTGAGACCAGCCTGGGCAACAGCACAACCCCATCTCCACAAAAAATTAAAATCAAATAAATTAGCCAGCCGAACGTGGTGGTTCACGCCCGTAATCCCAGCACTTTGGGAGGCCAAGGTTGGTGGATCACCAGAGGTCAGGAGTTCAAGACCAGTCTGGTCAACATGGTGAAACCCCGTTTCTGCTTAAAATACAAAAAAAAAAAAAAGAAAAAAAAATTAGTTGGACACGGTGGCAGCGCCTGTAATCTCAGCTACTCGGGAGGCTCAAGCAGGAGAATCGCTTGAACCCGAGAGGAGGAGGTTGCAGTGAGCTGAGATTGCACCACTGTATTCCACTGGGCGACAGAGCAAGACTCCATCTCAAAAGATAAAATAATAAATTAGCTGGACATGGTGGTGCACTGTGTAGTTCCAGGGTCTCTGGGGCCCAGGAGCTTGAGGCTGTAGTGAGCTGTGATTGCACCACTGCACTCCAACCTGGGTGATAGAATGAGACCCTGTCTCTTAAAAATAAAAAAATCCATTTGTTTCCTAAAACTCTGGGATTAATTTGAAATCATTACATATCTAAGTAAAAGTATGTGTTTCATATGTTGATTTCAGTAGCAAACGTGCAGTGCTTTAATACTGCCTGTTTCCCATATGTAAGACTGATACCCCCTACTCTGGGTGAGACCTTTGGACAAGTTGTGGAACTTGTAGGGCCCTCACTTCCCACTTTCTCTGCCATTTTGCTTCAGTGGCTCTTTAAAGCTACTTAAAGTTGTTTTAAAGGGGCTTTGAGTGTCTAGTGCTGTCCCCCAGCAGTGCAGGAGTTTGGTGTTTTAAGTCAAGTAAATCAAAAGTGAGGGGCTGAGGTTTGGCTGAGGGTGGTGAAGTGAATGTTTTTATCCCATTAAAATGAGTTAACACTTGGGTTTTTCCTTCTCAGGATGAAGATTCTGAATTCACATTAGCCTCTGATTTTGAAATTGGACACTTTTTCCGAGAGCGGATAGTCCCGCGGGCTGTGCTGTACTTCACTGGGGAGGCTATAGAAGATGATGACAATGTATGAGGCTCGGGGAAGGGGGGCTTCCACCTGGCTGCTTTTCTCTGTTGGTGCCGAGTGGCCCTAAATTGTGGCTTGGGGGAACCCCCATGCCTAATCGTTTTATTACATCATCAGCCAGATATGTAGTCCAAGCTGCTGTCCTTGTTGTGGGGGGAATATGCTTGAAGAGGAGAAGTCTGAGGAACAGAGCAGGAAAAGCAGGTGTCGTGAGGCAGTTTCAGAGGTGATTGCCAGTCTCCTATGTGAGCCCTGCCTAGTGACTCAACAATATTCTCTAAAAACCTAAGCTTCAGGGAACTTCTAAACACAGGGAAAATCTCTTTCATGGAGGTCTGGCCACAACAAACATTTATTGACAGTGGACTCATGCTAGCCTATGGTTCATCAACCCAAAAGAAATAGAAATTCCTGAACTTCTATCTAATTAGGTAAAAAGGAAAAAAAAGAAACCCGTGCTCCCCAAGAAAACAACAAGATTGCATGTCACTTTCCTTTCTGGGCTTGAGGGAAGCCAGCTCTTCCACAGTGAGAACTTGCAGGCGCACAGCCCAAGTACCGCTTAGAAACTCCCATCCTCACCAAGGCTCAGGCAGCTTCAAGTCCTCTTGATCTGTGGAAAATAAAGGTTTGTTTTATAGAATGTTACTGGAAGTATGTTCTAGATGATATTCTCTTTCTTGTGGAGCTCTTAGGTTTTGTGGCTGCGCTAGGTTTCTTTTCTTAGAAGGTCTGGTCTGTTGGGGCCTCAGACAGGGCAGCAAGAGCTTAGGTGGGTTCAAGGGCCTTATCCCCCTGTGGCAGTAAAGGCCAACATCTCCTCACACCTCTCCCATTGTACTGAGTTCCACCAGTGGGGAGAATAGGCCAGCGTGCTCTTTATCAGCTGTTAGGTCTTAGACTGTTCATTTAACTTCTAAAACTCAACTCGCTGGCTCATCCCTAGGCTGGGAGGTGATTGCAGGTCAGGGAGCATGGACAGTCAGGTAGCTGCCAAGACATAGTTTTACGGATTCTAGACCAGCACTTTCCCTGTTGATGGAACTGTCCTCTGCCTGCTTGGTCCAGCGCAGTAGGACTGACCACTTGAGGACTTGAAATATGGCTGCTGAGACTGAAGAACTGAACATTTCATTTACATTAGTTTAAGTTTAAATAGTGAGCTAAGGGCTAGTGGCTACACATTGGAAAGCTTATCTGAAACTTTTTTGATCATACAGCCGTCAGTTTAAAGGACTTGAATATGCATGTGTGCTATTTGCTTATTACTTATATGCGGTATCTGTACTACTGGTGAGCACTGTGCCACATTTGCTTATAGTACATGTGCATTTCATTCATAATACGTTCAGCACAGGTACTACTGATGAGCAGTGTCAGTTAGAGGCTAGAAGTGCCAGCTCAGATTAGATTGCTCAGACTCGCATCCCCATTCTCCCTTTAGTAGCTCCACCACCTCCTTGAGCTTCAGTTTCCTCAGCTGTAAGTAGAGCTCATGGTAAAGACTCTGGTTACTTGTTAAGCCCTTAACATAACACCTGGCACAGAGCAATGACTCAGGAAGTGTTGGCATAAAAAGTGTTTTACTAATGTTAACTTTCTAGACCGTACCCCAACACTAGAAAGTTGCTGGAGGAGGAGGTAAATGTGGGAACCCTGGTCTTGTCTTCTCTGCACATGGCAGCTCCTGCTCTGCCCACGTGGGCGATGCATCTGGAGCAGCCCCTGTGCACAGCTCCTCAAGGGCAAAATGCTGTCCTTAGAGCCTTGGAATAGGCCCTGGAGCCTGCTGGAGGCTCGTTGGGATCTGACCTGAAATGGAAGATTATTAAGAAGTCTTTCCCTGCCTGATGCCAGTTAGGATCCTTAGAGCGAAAGGGCGCTGCACTGTGGTCACATCTCATCCTGGCTGCTGCGTGGCGCCAGGAGGCTGTGCAAACTGTGTGAACTCCACACCAGCACAGTAGGATCCTTCTAAGTTCCACTGAAGTTGGTTCTAAGGAATACATGGTGTGAGCTCAACAAAACGGGAAATGTTGATAAATGAAGCTGCCTTTTCATGTTCTACCCCTCTTTATGCAACCAGTAGTGATAAGGTGGTTTTGCTTTTGGTGTAAGTCTCATGTTTGAAACTTGATTTTCAGTCTGACCAATGATGTCTTTGGATGTAGGAGAAACTGATTCAAGACAATTGACTAATGGTGGAGGTTCGCCTTTGAGCACCTTATTGATCACTTTAAAGATAAAACACCAAAATTTTAATATATTTCTACTAAGGTTTCTTTTCCCTTTGTATGAGATGTAAAATGATACCCAGATTCCTGTATCCAATAACATTATGCTACTGGTTAGATCAGCCTTGTAAAAAATTTAAGGAAAGCAAATTCATCGGTTTACAAAAATCTTTTCCTGTGTGCCTGCTCCTCAGTGTGAGAACAGCCAGGGCAGAGCTGTGGTGCCAGGTTCCCAGCTGTGTCCAGGGTACACCCTGGCTGACCAGCTTCCTATCCTATTCCTCGTTTTGCGTGACTTTCAATTTCCTGGCATGCTTTTAAAATGCACTGCACACAAGCAAATGGCTCCTCAGCCAAGCGAGGCCCAGCAGGCAGCGTGGCTGGACTTTCTGCTCCTCTTAGGCTTGGTCAGTGACTCACTTGATGGGACTGGTGTCTTGGGCAGGCTGCTGTCTTGTTTTGTAAACCTGAAAATGTTTTTCTGTGTTTTTCCAGTTTGAAGAAGGTGAAGAAGGAGAAGAGGAGGTAAGACACAGGTTTATGTATGCAGTGCCACTTACCTCCCTGAAGTTGTTTCTTTGGCTTTCTCTGCTTGAAGGTTATGGACTCACAGGGCTGTGTTAAACCCATTTTTTGTGACGCTGTCTTTGACTCTAAGAACGTTCTTAAAACACTAAGCAGAAATGCATAGCAAGTGCTGTGACAGTTTCCTTTGTTTTTGACCCTGCAGTTGGTTCATGAAAATGTATCTTAGAAAATAATCATTTAACAAAATCTACTTTTTCAGAATTTTGTTTCTTTTAGGGCTCTCTGTGAGAACAAAAAGATACCTAGAAATAATTCTAAGTGTCCAAAGGAAGTGATGAGTCACTTGTGGGTAGCAGTAATTGATTTCCGTCTAAGGCAGTGTTTTGCTCCGTGTGTTTGTGGATTGTGAACGCCACAAGAGTTTAAATCTTGTCATTCCAGCTAATTCTCACTTTTTAAATATAGGAATTAGAAGGTGACGAGGAGGGAGAAGACGAGGATGATGCGGAGATTAACCCCAAGGTTGGTAACTTTGGGGCCACCCAGACCTACTTATTATGCCGCACTCTCAGACTTTTAAAAATGTTCACCACTTTGAGGCAATAGTGTTAACAATATTCATTATTCCCTAATTAGAAAGTTTAAAATGTGTCAGAAAAATACTGGAATGATTATTCAGACACTGTGTATATAATTTGAGTGTTGAGTGTACCTATTCAGTAGAAGCTTTTCCAGCTGTCTCAAGCTGTGTCTTATTTACATAGACTCCTCAGTAGAGCAACTTGACTTTCCAAATGTTTCATTCTTTTAAGGTAAGGTAATGATTTAACTGACAACATAAATAAACTTTTCTTTGTGCGTGTTTGGAAAAGGTGCAAAGAAGGGACTTTGGGGCTCTTTTTGTTAAGGAACAGAATAGTGGGATTGTGGGCATCATTTGACAGTTGCACTTGAGCTGAGCATGCCCAGATGATGTGTCTAGATATGTCATATGTCTCAGATAATTTAAAATAAATTGGAAAGGTTTACTAAAGAAAACTGGGTTGAGAATGAGTGGGCAACCCCATTAATTTTACCTGCAAATTTAGATTTTTATTTGTGGTCTCAGAGTAACTTAAATCAAAGTACTTTGACCATTTGGCACATTTTAAAATCAGAACTGCTTAAATGTCATCCTACAGCATCATAAGAGTTTCTTCTTGTAAAACATGAAATGTGTAGTTCACTTGCCTCTTAAAATTAAGTATATTATGGGCTGTCAGAATACTAACGTTACCTGGTGTTTTTGTAATGTGTCTCTGTCCGACTAGACGTTTTTTGCTTGTTTTTACCCTTGTTTTTTTTGGAGTGTGCACTAAAAGCTGTCAGTGTGATATCCTGGCTCTGTCATCAGTTGGTTTAAACCGGCTATTTCCATGAATGCATGTTCACAGTTGTGGTTCCTTCAGGGAAGGGATGGGAGAAGAGCTTTTAAAACTTTTTTGAGAATGTGTCTTATAAAGACTACTCTGGGAATAATCTGCTCATGGAAATGTTCATCTTCTAAAGTTTGGCCTGTTGATGTGGGGGGGACTCTGCTGAAAGTGTACCTGTGCTCAGCACCATGGTGATGGGCGGTGAGGGTTGTAGGAGACCAAGGCCTGGGTCTGCCTTGTGTGCATCACAGTGTGGGGACAGGGAAGGTGAGGGCTGTCAGCCAGTGAACAACGTTGGGTGAATAAATGCTGCCCATCACTGCTGTGCGGGGTGTCTGATGGACTCAAGGGCCACGTGTGTTTACTGGGCCGTGTTTCCGCCTTGTGGGCACTGAATGGACACTTTCAAGGTTGCAGTTGTAAAGCAAGGACTGGGGGCAATTGGCAGGGCCACCCCCTCAGACTCCGCGCACAGCTGCTTCTGTCCTTGTTGCACTTGTATTTCCCCCTCCCTGTATTCTGTGCCTCAGCTTCTCTTTTCCTCCCCTCTGTTGTTTGTTCTGCTTTCTTCTGTCACCTTGGAGAACCTTGAGTCTCCTTTCACGTCCCAGGTTTCTAAAAGAGCATTCTCACCAGCCATTATAGAGAACATGATGTGGTGGATTACACATGCTAACACCCCATGAGACCTTTGATAAACAGTTTTGTTGGTTGGGGGAGAAGGGACTAAAAACATGTTCAGGCTAATGGTGTGAATGAAGCTCAGAGACGGCCGGGCATGTGTGGCAGGGATAAGGCCAAGCCTGCTGTCCCTGTCACATGCACCTTCCAAAGAGATGGGCAGTGTTAGAGTCTGTGCAAGCAAAAGAAAACAAGGAAGGAAGGGAGGTTTTAGTATTGGGAGCAGTCTGATAGAAGCGAAAATCATGCTTCTGCCCATTTTGAAAGTATGATCTAGTGTTGAAGTTGTTCACCCCGAGTTCAGTATCTTGCAGCCCTTTTGTATCATGAGAAATTGTGGCCGTTTCCTCCTGTATAATTTTGTGCATTTCATTTTCTTTCATGCTGACAGTTCCTTTCAATTTTTTTCCCCATTTAGGTGTAATTTTTGTCTGTTAATCATTCATACGTTTCTAGGTAAGGTGGAATTCCATTCATACCTAACTTCCAAACTTCTGATCTATACTTTATACAATGCATTGTTTTGACTTTGAATAAAGAGGGAGTTGCTGTCCAGGTACACGCACTGTGTCACAGGTTTGACATAGGTGTCTGTTACATGTACTTTTAAAATCAACGAACCAAACCTAGATTTGGTCCCTGCTTTCTGAGCCCAGTGTTTCTTGCTAACCAAGTAGCAAAGATGTAACTTGGGTGTTATTTTCATTGCTGATGGTACTGCTTCCCAGTAAGAGGGGCTTGGATGGTCAGCAGTCTGCACGGTGGCACACACAGGCCACCATAAGCAAGCAGTCGTTGCAGAGAGCATAACACACTGGGCTGTCCCAGCTGTGCTCAACACACACTGTGGCAGTTGAAATTGGCCCACTGTCATTACCAACACATGTCTGTTGAATATCTATACTTTTTGAATTCATGTTTTGTGCAGACCAATAGGTAACACAGAGGGGTAACAGCTTTTACTGTGCCAGCATTTTTTATCTGAAACGTTAACTGGCATCTGTTTTGGTGTCAGCAGTAAAAAGTACTGTTGTGAGGTTGGTGCTAGTTGAATGAAGCAAGAACCAGTTGTAGATGAAAGTGAGTGTCAGTAAGCCTGGAAGCTGTTTCCCACCCCACTTTCTTCAGTCCCTGTACCAGCTCTGCCCTGTCCTGGAATGCTGACAGGAGGCCATAAGTAGACAGCGAGGCCCTTGCCCGTGATGAGACCTGTTCACTCGTAGCACTCTTGGGATGTAGTGGGAGAAAGCAGAGAGGTGGAAATAAGAGGTGCCGTGAGGAACCCCACAACCATAGCAGGGCCTCTGCATGCCGGGATAAGTAGGCACTCCGTTTTTAAGGGTCTCGTCATGGAACATCAGCATGATCCTGGCAGCCCATAGACCAGACGTCCTTGAGGTCTTAGCACCACCGCCTCCCTGTCTTCCTCATGTAGGCTGCTTTCATGGGAAACTGATGGTACACAGGGCGGTTGCAGCTCTTGGAACGATTTTGTTTTCCAGGGCCAGGTTTGAGAATATGCCTGTATGTTTAAAATTATGTCTAGCTGCCATTAATTCCTGTTGTCCCCGCATGTCTGAAGAACTTAGCCACTCTTGTTCCACCTGTACTCTCACCTACTCCTCCCATGCCACCCCTCCCATGCCCCCAGCTCTTGAGGAGAATCTCGATGCCTGCCGCCTATCCGTATTTCAGTATGCGTCCCTGGAAGAGAAGGGCAGGGTGCGACAGCAGCAACCCCCGAGGAGTGTCACACTGAGGCCACTGCCTCTTCAGCCATAGGGCTCTGGGCACTTGGGGCTTCTTCACAAGCACAGCTGTGGTTGAGTGTGTTTTAGTGGCATGTCTTTGTTGCCTTTCTCAGGTCGAGTGTTATCTGTTAAAACCCCACCTTTTAAATGGTCCCATGAGAGATGAGATTTTTTTCCTATTAGTTGGTACCTTTTAAAATGCCACCTCGTCCTCCCTTGATAATCTTAGCATTGATTAATGACTCAACCATCATTAAAATTTGTGACATGAGATAAAGGACGCTTCAGTTTGGGAGTTTAGGTGTAGTTTTTTGTTTTGTTTTGTTTTGTTTTTTTCCCGGCATGTGTCACAAGCTAAAAACAATTGGGGTGTCTCATATGTAAAATTCACTTCTAAAACTCCTGTCAGTCACTTGCAGAAGCTCCAGTGTGCTGTGTGAGCACCAAAGCCTGGCAGGGGTGGGTCACGTGCTGCCTTCCTTCCCAGAGGGGGCTGTGCCCTCAAGGCACGGGGGAGGCAGCTCTTCCCAGAGTCAGGTGCATGGCCTACTCCCCTCCAACAAGGCACTGGGTCATGACACCGGTCTTGAGAGTCTGTTCTGTGTGGACTTTATTCCCTCTAGCAGTCTTCACCCAGGATGTTGGTTTTATTTAGGACAGATGAATACTACATTCTCGTGGTTGAAAATACCCATTACATCATTTCTGCAACTTAGGATAATTTAGATTTATTTCTGGTTGAGCATTCCAAATCTGGAATCCTCCCGTGAGCATTTTCTTTGTCTTGGGTTCCAGATTTTGGAGTATCTCAGATTTGGGATTTGGGATGCTCAATCTGTGGTAGGATAAATTATAAAGTCCTGTGTATGACATGACATAGTATTTGCATAATTTAAACGTACATAAAGATGGAGTCTGTCACCTTGTTACCAGCCCCAGTCTTCCCCATCCCTGCACAGTTCCTTTACTGACCTCCCATTTTCTAGGCGAGTCCCTTGGTGGAGGCACACTGCTTGTCCCACTCCTCCCTTCACTGCTCCTGCTCGGGGTGCCCTGCATCCCCCATACTCCTAAGGCCAGTGGCTCAGTGCTCTTGGCCACTACACTGGGCCACCTTCAGTCTACCCTTGAATGTCAGATTGACATGGCGAGGGTTTTTGGTCAACCTCGTTTTGTCTCGGCCAGGCTCTTTGGGCAGCCTGTGGGGTGGCTGAGATTGGGAGCTTAGACCAGGGTTCAAGGTTATTGATTTTGTTTTTTGCATCTTTTATACATATTTTTTTGGCTATCCCTTAAATGTGATTTCCAAAAGAATGAACTGTAGCCTCAGCTTATACCATGGAAGATGTCATTTATGGTAACCCAGGGATCTTTTGCCCTATACAGTACAAGTTCTTAGGTTCCATAGGCACGCTGGATTAAGAGCAATTTGTAATCTTAGCCAGAAATCATAGGTTACAGGTTCGTAAAGTTACTAGCGCAGAAGCATTAGCAAGATCGTGTTGTATTTCTTAGGCTATTGTTGGCTTCCACACAAATTCATGGAGTTGCTGGATGTGGTTTAAAGGGTACAAGATCTCTGTGTTAGATAATATTGGAGTTAATCCATTCCTCTGGGAGGGGAATCATGTGTCCCGGATGCCGTTACTGGAAGGATAGCATTGCCCCTTGGTGAGACTGTTAGGAGAGTGAGTGACAGATGGAGCTCTTGGGAGTGGCAGCTCGTCATTTGTTGGTGCAGTACAGGCCACCAGAAGAGGATGGATCTGCCGGGGCGCTCCCTGGTAGTACAAAGAGCAGGAACCCGCTAGAGGAAGAGATTTGCTTTCCATGAGCGCCAGGGGTCTGGCCTACCCTGAGACAGATGTGCCCTTGAGAAGTGGGGACTGTTGGCACCAAGAGGGGTTGCCTCCGCGGTGGCCTTCCTGGGTGGAGCTGCCCGTGTTGAGCGCACTGTGCTCTGTGTGGGCAGGGGTGCCGGCTGCTTCCCAGCCCTTTCATGGGCAGCCCCCTGGAGCTCCACCACCCCAAGGAGCCCCAAAACCCTTCTGCTGAACATGCCATGAATTTGAATGCTTCAAGGCATAGTTTTAAAAACAAAAAAAGCAGCCCTGCTTTGACTGCGGGGGTAGGGGGAGTTAGCTTTGTTTTTGTCACTATTTTTAAAAGTATATTTGCAGTAACCATTTTTTTCAATGAAAATGAATTCATTCAGTCTTGGCTTTCGTTGTTGATTGGAGCTAATTGGTGAATGGAGCTGGCTTTGCTCTCTACAAGCCTTGTCTTTTTCATTGACAGAAGGAACCCAGCCAGCCGGCGGAATGCAAGCAGCAGTAGGAAGCGGAGGCGGGTGCCTGGCAGACCGGCTGTCGGGACTCCAGGCCTGTGGGCGGGGCCTCGGTCCTTGCCGCCGCACAACCCCGTGGACAGAGCTGACTCCATCTAACTCGTTTCCAAGTGCATGATTTTCACTTTCACTTTTCCTTTTTCCTTATTATTTTGCTTAACTTGTAAAGTGGCAACTGAAATGCATTTCAGAAATAGGAGGTTTCGTCCAGCACCCTCTGCAGCCGTGGTGCCTGTAGCTCTGGACTTGCCTGGGCCTTTCCCTGTGGGGAGGGCCCTGTAGACCACATCAGGGTGGGGTGGGGGTCACTTGGCAAAAAGGGCCGAGGTCTGGTGATGTGGTTCCCAGGATCTAGAACCTCTCCCACCCCTCCTGCAGTTGGACTGAATTCTTCCCTTTGATCCGAAGAAACCCACTTGCTGTTTCCAGCCGCTTAATCTGCTGAGTGTGCAGCCTGCGTCACCTGTTGTATGCTAATCATCTCAGAAGGGCTGTGTAGAGTAGGGCTGTGTTCTCCTTAGGATGTTGCTTCTTGATTTTTTTTTTTTAGGGGTGGGTTGTGACACACCAGCCCAGGCGAGAGCTGCTGTAGGTCACCTCATATTTATTTATCCCTTCTTGCCTGTGGGGACTGCGGCTTTTCGCTGTCGCTCGTCCTTAACATTTCTGAACCACCTGGGTGACCTGAGCAGGAAGACGTGCCACTTCCTAGCAGGAGCAAGGCCTGTGCGGAAGAAACACTGCTCCCTGCCACCAGGGCTGAAGATGCGAGCCCGTCCTCATGACGCAGGCGCCACCCTGCTGCCGGAGCCGGGCTTCGGCAGCCGCCTTCAGTGAGGGACTGGGCTGGGAAGTCCTGCGTTTCAGTTGAGCATATGAGCGTCAAGTCCTGCTTTCTCAGTAGCCCCATTGCTGGGCCCCACCATTCATCCTGCCTGAAGGTCCTGGGTTTGGTGTGACCGCTTAGCGGCTGGTGAGTGGGGTTTTCAAGTGGGTGACGGCGCTCTCCGGCAGCCGGGGATGGCCGTGTCCGCACTGATCAAGCCTGTGGAGAGTGCTCAGCCTAACCTTAGAACACATTTGTAACTGAATACAGTGTTTTCAATTTGTACAGAATAGTTAGAATATTCTATTAAAGTTGTGAAACATTGAGTCAGCACTGTGCCGTGTGGTTCTTTGTAGGGGAATGTGGTGGGCAAGCGGGTGGGTGCCATCTGGCTCCCTTCCGGCGGCTCAGATGTGCTGCACATCCTGTTGGGCTCTGTTGAGCCCTGGGTTATTGGTGGCTCCAAGACCAGTTGTACAGTTTACTTCTGAGGCCTTGAAAGCTCAGTTTGAGGCAGAGGCTGCTGTAGCCACCCCACTACACCTAAGTCGCTGCTGTATGCAGGCAGCTTCACTGTGGGCCCAGGGAAAGACTTCCTGCCCCCAGGAGGGGATCATTTCTCAGAGTTAGTGGGACTGTGCCTTGTAGATCCAGAAGGTTCCAAGAGGAGAACTTCCTGATAAAGCCCATGTTAAGTCTGTCTGCTCTCTGAAGCTTTTCCCGGTGTCTTCCATCCACAATGAGAGGAGGCACTCCACTCAACACCTGCTGCACCGGCGCTTCCTGACCTGACCGTGGGAATCCCAACCGTGGCAGCGCCGCCTGGTGAATGAAACGCTGTCATGAGAAGGCAGCCATGGATCTGGCTCATTGCTCCCCACGTGGCCAGCCCCGCCCTGCTGCCTCCAGCTCACCCGTGGGCTGCCTTCTTTCTGGGAGCAGCAGGAAGGGGAGGTGCAGGCTGGGAAGTGAATGCTTGCAGCATACCCCCAAGGGCTGTGCAGCCTGATGTCTGTGCTTCCTGCACCCATCCCTCTGTCCCCATCCTGTGAAGTACCTGGGGGAGCTTGGTCTCAGGCTCCCCAGCCTCAGGCTGGCCCCTTCGGTGAGCAGCACCCTGGCCTTACTTGGTCTGCCCAGGGTCAGACCCCATAATCCAAGGGGCATGTGCCGTTTTGCAGTGACCCGCCCCTCAGCTGCGGAGACAGCCCCTGCACACTGCCCTGTTCACTGGGTGCCCAGAGTGCCTTTTTAGAAAGGGCTCCACAGGCTTGGGGAGTGCCCCTCACTACCTAGCTGGGTGGTTTTAGTTCAGATTTGCACTTTTAGATTAGATTTGCAGATCAGATTTGCACAAGTGGGGGAAAGGGGATATTAACATTGTGGCTTCTGGGGGTGGGGGTATCTGGATTTTCCCTTTTGAGTAAGAAGTGTGTGAGGACCCTGCACCCCCCTGCATGCCTCCTTCACAGAGCTGGGTTCCTGTGTCCCCCACTGAGGCTGACCTTGGGAGTGCATGGCTTGTGGATGCCGCCCAGTTCCAAGGACATCTGGGTGCAGGACCTCAACGTGAAGCCTGGGACGCTGTGGAGGCCCGAGGGTGCATGCAGGCACCTGGTCTCCCCCAGGACCTCAGCACCTCCAGCCTCTGTCACCCCTGCATGGCCGCTGTGTCCTGCCGGCATCCCAGGGTCTCAGAAAAGGGAAGGTCATTCTCCAGTGGCCAAGGAGCCCAGGAACCATCCCAGGCCCAGGCCATTGTCAGCTCAGGGACCTCAGCCATCAGTGATCACAAAAAGTCGCTGAGTGGTTGAGAGGTTTGCCCAGAGCCACCATCTGGAAGGCAGCTGGGAAGTGGGGGCTTGTGGCGGCCGCCTAGCCTGGCCTGGGTGAAGGGTGGCTGCTTCCCTTCTGGTCCTGGGGGCCAGGGGGCTCCGCCACAGAACCTCAGCTTTGCTAGCCCAGGCCCTCCTTTGTCCCGACTGAGCCCCTGGCTGGGGAGGCAGACATTCACCGTCCAGCCCCACCCCACCCCGCTTGGGGCTCCCCCAGCCCCTGCCCTCCCTGTGACTGTTCACCCTGTGCGGGAACTGAGACTCAAAACCAGTGGCGCTGGGGTCAGGGCAGGAGTTTGGGGAGCAGCCCGGGAGATGGGAGGTGGGGCCTGGGGCACCCCACCGCACAGGTGGCTCAGATGCTTCTGTCAGCTGCCATCACACAGGTGCTCCTGGGCAAGGAGGGAAAGAACCCGCACGGCAAGCAGCCAGGCACAGAAGACCTGGAGGGCCCTGTTTCTGTCCGGTTCTAGAGCCTGCAAAGCTACAGTGCCGGTGACTGCCTGGGAGGGATCTGGCGTGGGGGGATTGACCAAGGAACACTTTGGAGGGATGGAAGTGGTTACACAGGTGTATACGTCTGTCAAAATCCATTGAGTTACCTCAAAAATGGGTATATTTGGTTGTATATAAGTTAGTCCTCAATGAAGCTCAGCTTTTTTTTTTTTTTTTTTTTTTTTGAGATGGAGACTCGCTCCATCGCCCAGCCTGGAGTGCAGTGACACCATCTCGGCTCACTGCAATCTCCACCTCCCGGGTTCAAGCGATTCTCCTGCCCAGTCTCCCAAGTAGCGGGGATGACAGGCATGCACCACCGCGCCTGGCTAATTTTTGTATTTTTAGTAGAGATGGGGTTTCACCATGTTGGCCAGGCTGGTCTCGAACTCCTGACCTCAGGTGAACCACCCACCTTGGCCTCCCAAACTGCTGGGATTACACGTGTGAGCCACCGTGCCCAGCCTGAAGCTCAGTTTTCAGAAGTCCCCAAAACAGGGTGATTCCACTTAAAATTCTGTTTTTTCCGTTGAGTCAGGAGCTATGGCTTCCTAGAACCTGATGGCTGCTGCTTTCCCCGGCAGGGTCACCTGGGACCCTCTTCCACAGCTTCCTGGCATGTGGGTCCACGGGTGGTGTGTCCCCCAGGTCACCCTACCTGGCCAGTCTGCTCTCTAGGTTCATGACCTCCATTTATGTGAAGCTGGGACCAAGCGGACATCCCACTCTGCTCCTGTCCTGCTGCCCAGCAAACCTCTCCAGGCCCAAGGGCCACCCATGGGGCCAGAGCCCCCTTCCCCAAGTCCCAGGTCCGGGGCTTCCTGCCACCCCACCCATCTTGTCCCACTCTCAAAATGCCCTAGGCTGCCCCCAGCCCCATCACTGGGCAGGCTGAGTCAGCATGAGCTTCCAGGATCCAAGCTTGCCCCTGAGGTGGGAGGCAGGGGTGGGGTGGGTAGGGGGCAGCCAGGGTGAGTAGGTGGAGCCCCTGGCCTCTGCCTGGCTCATCCAGGCACACCTTGATATTACTGACCTCTGACCTGTCCCTGCTGGGTCCTTGGCTTGCCTGGCTCTGAGTCAGGGCTCAGGGCTGGGCAACTGGTGAGCAACAGAGGAACAGACGGGGGCAGCGGTGGGAGAAGTGACCGTCCCAGACTCAGCCAACCCCAGCGGCAGTGCCCTGAGGGAGCCCTGGGCCTGCAGAAGGGGTTGCTGTGTGCAGAAGCCTGTGGCTCCCCGCCAGCCAGCCCAGCCTGGCCACAGCCTGGCATGGACTTTGGCCTTTGCCCCAAAACCCTCAGAACAGGTGCCTTCCCAGGTTCCTTCTGCTGGAGCAGGCACCTCCTCCCCAGCCCGCCCCAGGGAGCATCCCCATGTGGAGTGGGGGGCCCAGGGGACCGCAGGCCCAGCTGTTTGGGCCCCACCCACCAGGAGACACTGGCAAGCAGTGGCCCCCAACAGCAGGGCCTCCTGGAAGGACGCCTCCTCAGGCTGGCCCTGGCTGAGCTTCTGATGCACTGAATTTGGTGTGGGTTTCCAGGCACCTCATGTGCCTGGGACCTTCCCCATTTAAGAGATGCAGACCCGAGTTTCAGGACAGAAGCCAGGGCCCAGCTCTTGCAGGGCGAGGCCTGGACACCTCCTGCCGAGGCCAGGTCACCGTGGTGTGCCTGAGGGAGGCCCCACCTGCTAGGCTGTCCCCAAGGTGCCAATCACTAGCCCATCCTGGCCATGCTGACTCATGGCTCTCTGAGGGTGGCAGCCGGATGTTACTTACCATGACAACCCAACAGCCTGGCCCAGCCCAGCCCAGGAGAAACGGGGCAGCTACAGCTGTGTCCAGGACTCCACTCAGGGCAGACCCACACAGGTCACCCTTGTCGAGCTCCTCAAGAAGTCTGTGGTGTCCACCAAGTTTCCAAATCTCCCTAGGTCTCAGTTTCTGTATCTGGGACATGGGGAGAAGCCTCACCTCCTCAGAACCCAGATCCTGGGCATGGCAGGGCTGCCCACATCGGCCCTCACCAGTGCCTGCCTGGCTGGAAGCCAGTCTGAGGAGGGAGGACAGCACCTCACCGAGCAAGGCGGGTGCAGGGTTGGGAGGACAAGAGGGAAAGCCTGGAGATGGGGCCTCAGATGCAGGCACCGGCCAGAGTTGCTAGGGTCTGCTGCCCCCAGCCTGGGGGCTGCCAGCGAGGGCCTGAAGTGGTCCCTGGGTCTCAACCTGCCCCTTTTCAGCAGGGGCTGCCCTCCCCAAGGACCAGAACACCAGACCTTATGTGGGGGCCCTTCCTCGTCATCTGGGGGCTCCAGGCGTTCCTTGGCTTGCGGCCACTTCCCTCCAATCTCTGCCTCTGTCTCCCGTGGCCTCCTCCCCCTGTGCCTGCCTCTCCGTAGTTCTCCCTTGTGAGGCCCACCTGGGTAGTCCAGGGGAAGCGCTTGCTCTCAGGGGCCTTGCCTATATCACACCCTAGCCACTAAGGTCGTGTTCACCCTTTTGCCATCAAAGGTAACATTCATGGGTTTTGGGGAGTAGAACATGGATACGTCTTATTGGGGGCCACCATTCAGCCCATGAAAGGAGCCTTTCAAACAGACCCAAGCACATGAAGAGGGGAAAAGACAGTCACACCAAAGGCCACAGACACCCAGAGAGATGGCTGCCCCCTCCCCAGGGATAGAGAAATGTGTGTGAAGACAAGACCTCAGTTTTTGACCACCAGATTGTTTGTGGGGTTTTTTTTGTTGTTGTTATTGCTTGGTTGGTTGGTTGGTTGGTTGTTCTTGAGACAGGGTCTCACTCTATGGCCCAGGCTGGAGTGCAGCGGCACTTTCTCAGCTCACTGCAACCTCCACCTCCCAGGGTGAAGCAATTCTCCTGCCTCAGCCTCCTGAGTAGCTGGGATTACAGGTGCATGCCACTGCATTAGGCTAATTTTTTCTATTCTTAGTAGAGACCAGGTTTCACCATGTGGGCCAGGCTGGTCTCAAACTCCTAAACCCAAGTGATCCACTCACCTTGGCCTCCCAAAGTGTTGGATTACAGGCGTGAGCCATTGCCCAGATTGACTTTTTTTTTTTTTTTAAGTACAGAGTGCCCACCATTGGCCTAGCCATGGGGAGATTGGCATTGCAGCCCTTGGGGGAAAGGGTGAATAGGAACAGCCCCACTGGCAGGCCATCTTTGCAGTTACCACACATCTGAGGGCCCTGCTAGCCAGCAGTGCCACATCTGGTGTGCAGGAAGGCAGCACCGTGTAAGATGACAGCAACAGGGGACCCAGTCCAAGCCCATCCATCGCAAGGGGTGGCTGAGACATGGAGGATTCCAGATAATGAGGGCTGGGGTGGGGGGGTTCCTGGAAAATGGCCCAGACACAGGAAGAGACACAAGCTTATACCCCCGCATGCATGGATATTCATATGTAAATGCATTTTTAAAACTGATAAAGGGCACATCACAAGTTACATTCTTAACCATTTTTTAAAGTGCACAGTTCAGTGCCACTAAGCTTAGTCACACTAAGCATATTCACACTGAGCATATTCACACTGAGCATATTCACACTAAGCATTTTCACACTGAGCATATTCACACTAAGCATTTTCACACTGAGCATATTCACACTAAGCATATTCACACTACACATGTTCACATTGAGGATATTCACACTGAGCATATTCACACCAAGTATATTCACACTAAGCATATTCACACCGAGCATATTCACACTAAGCATATTCACACTGAGCATATTCACACCGAACGTATGCATACTGAGCATACTCTGAGCATATTCACACCGAGCATATTCACACTGAGCATACTCACACTGAGTATATTCACACCAAGCATATTCACACTAAGCATATTCACACTGTCATGCAGCCGCCATCAGCATCTGCCTCCATGATTTCTCATCTCCCCAAATGGAAACTGTGTCCCCATTAAACACTCCCCATTGTCCTCTCCAGCTCCTGGCACATGCCCTCCTACCTTCTGTCTCTGAATCTGACGACTCTTGGGACCTCGTACATGTGGAATCATTCAGTACTTGTCTTTTTGTGTCTGGCTTGTTTCACTCAGCACAGTGTCCTCAGAGTCCATCCGTGCTGTCGCTTGTGTTAGAATTCCCTTCCTTTTTTTTTTTTTTTTTTTTTTTGAGATGGAGTTTCACTCTTGTTGCCCAGGCTGGGGTGCAATGGTGCAATCTTGGCTCACTGCAACCTCTGCCTCCTGGGTTCAAGCGATTCTCCTGCCTCAGCCTCCCAAGTAGCTGGGATTACAGGCATGCACCACCACGCCCAGCTAATTTTTCAGGTGATCCACCTGCCTTGGCCTCCCAAAGTGCTGGGATTACAGGTGTGAGCCACGTGCCTGGCCAGGATTCCCTTCCATTTAAGGCAGTGACTATTCAGTGTGTGGGTGGACCACATTGTGTGTGCCCATTGTCAGTGGACACTTGGTGGCTTCTACCTTTTGGCATGCTGCTGGGAATAAGGGTGTGCATGGATCTCTAGGACAGACTCTACTTTTAGTTCTTGTGAGCATGTGAATGAGAAGTGGAATTGTTGGATCACAGGGCAATCCTATATTTAAAGGAGGTCGGGTGCTGTGGCTCACTCCTGTAATCCCACCACTTTGGGAGGCCAAGGCGAATGGATCACCTGAGGGCAGGAGTTCGAGACCAGCCTGGCCAACATGGTGAAACCCCATCTTTACTAAAAATACAAAAAAATTAGCCGGGCGTGGTGCCACATACCTGTAGTCCCAGCTACTCAGGGGGCTGAGGCAGGAGAATCACTTGAACCCAGGAGGTGGAGGTTGCAGTGAGCCAAGATCGTGCCACTGCACTCTAGCCTGGATGACAGAGTGGGACTCCGTCTCAAAAACAAACAAACAAAAAGCAATTGTTAAAGGAAATGTAAATGCTTTTTTAAAAAGGATGAGGCCAGGCACAGTGGCTCACACCTGTAATTCCAATACTTTGGGAGAATGAGGCAGGCGGATTGCCTGAGCCCAGGAGTTCAAGACCAGCTTGGGCAACATAGTGAGACCCCATCTCTACAAAAAATATACAAATTAGCCAGGTGTGGTGGCATGTGCCCTGTAGTTCCAGCTATTCAGGAGGCTGAGGTGGGAGGATCACAACCTTAGGAGATCAAGGCTGCAGTGAGCCATTATTGCGCCACTGCACTCCAGCCTGGGCGACAGAGCAAGACCCTGTCTCAAAAATTTATAATAATAATAAAACAAAAAGAGTCCAGGCTCAGTGGCTCATGCCTATAATCTCAGCACTTTGGGAGGCTGAAATGGGTGGATTGCTTGAGCTCAGAAGTTCAGGACCAGCCTGGGCAACACGGTGAAACCCTGTCTCTACAAAAATACAAAGAAATTAGCTGGGTATGGAGGTACACACCTGTGGTCCCAGCTACTCAGAAGGCTGAGGCGAGAGGATTGCTTGAGCCTGGGAGGCGGAGGTTGCAGTGAGCCAAGATCATGCCACTGCACTCCAGTCTGGGCAACAGAGCAAGACCCCATCTCAAACAAACAAACAAAAAAGGATGAGAGTGGCCCTAGGTGGGGACATGAGAAATGAACACTCAAATTTGTTTTTATTATTATTTTTTTCATTTTTTCTCGCTCTGTTGCCCAGGCTGGAGTGCAATAGTGCAATCTTAGGTGACTGCAACCTCCACCTCCCAGGTTCAAGCAATTCTCCTGCCTCAGCCTGCTGAGTAGCTGGGATTACAGGTGTGCACCACCTTGCCCGGCTAATTTTTTTTTTTTTTTTTGCATTTTTAGTAGAGACGGGTTTCACCATGTTGGCCAGGCTGGGCTCCAACTCCTGACCTCAGATGATCTGCCTGCCTTGGCCACCGAAAGTGCTGGGATTACAGGCATGAGCCACCATGCCCAGCATCAATTCTGAAATAATTCGAGCCTCTTTTTTACTTTTTATATCAACAATTGGTTACTATTTTTGGTAGGTTTTTTGTTTGTTTGTTTATTTGTTTTTTGAGATGGAGTCTCGCTCTGTCACCCAGGCTGGAGTGCAGTGGCGCGATCTCAGCCCACTGCAAGCTCCGCCTCCCGGGTTCACGCCATTCTCCTGCCTCAGCCTCCCGAGTAGCTGGGACTACAGGCGCCCGCCACCACACCTGGCTAATTTTTTGTATTTTTAGTAGAGACGGGGTTTCACCGTGGTCTTGATCTCCTGACCTCGTGATCCACCCACCTTGGCCTCCCAAAGTGCTGAGATTACAAGCATGAGCCACTGCGCCCGGCCTCTTTTTTTTTTTTCAGAGATGGAGTCTTGCTGTCTTGCCCAGGCTGGTCTTGAACTCCTGTTTTCAAGTAACCCTCCCACCTGGTCCTCCCAAAGGCACAAGTCACAGCACCTGGCCTATCTTTGGTAATTTTTTAACGTTGGAAATAATTAATGACACTACACCTGCCAGGGCTCCCCCAGACCCGCTGAATGAGAAGTTCAGGCCAGGAGGGTGAGCATCTGCGCTGTGAGAAGGCTGCCCCGGCGATTCTGCAATCTGAGCCCTGTGCAGGGTATGGGGCCGCCTCAGTCCTCCTTCTCTCCCTTCCTGTATTTTGTTTGTTCCTTTGTTCATTGGTTCACTCCTTCAAGCTTCTGGAGACATCCCCACAAGCCAGGTGCAGGGCAGTGATGTTGGCTGCTCCTTTTTTCCATCTGCGAGTGACTGCTGGGAGGGCCCTTCCCTGAGCTCCCCATGTCCTAGCCCCATCTCCCAACCTCTGGAGGCTCCACAGCCACCCACAAGCAGCCCTGTGGACGCGACACCAGCCTGATGGAGCCCGACGGAGGCCCCACTCTACCCCACAGGGCCCCCTCATCTCGGCATGCCTGACTGCCAGTCTCACCCGAGGCAGCCAGGGGCTGTCTGGTCTCATACACACGCCAACAGTCCGCACGTTCGGTAGTCAGTGCAGAGGGGGGTCTTTTGGACAATGACATGGATGCCTTTATTTTTTGAGACAGGGTCTCGCTCTGTCACCCAGGCTGCAGTGCAGTGGCGTGATCACGGCTCACTGCAGCCTCGACCTCCCGGGCTGAAGTGATCCTCCCACCTCAGCCTCCCAAGTAGTTGGGACTATAGTGCACACGCCACCATGCCTGGCTAATTTTTTTTTTTTTTGTAGAGATGGGGGGTCTTGCTATGTTGTCCAGGCTGGACTCAAACTTCTGGGCTCAAGCAATCTGCTCACCTCGGCCTCCCAACTTGCTGGGATCATAGGTGTGGGCCACCGAGCCCGGCCTCAGGATGCTTTTTTAGCCATTTCCTGAGTGCCTGGGCTGATCCCTGGGGCTCCCAAAGAATAAAACATTATCACTGCATTTAAGGAGCTGATAATAGCTTCTGAGCAGGGCACTGAGGGATAAACAGGAGCTCATCAGGGGCCAAGGAGAAGGGTGTTCCTGGTTTCTCATTCAATCCCCAACACGTTGTGAGGTAGGACCTGCCTGTCAGGCTCCAGTGGAAGAGCTCAGGAAGAGACACAGCAACAGAGAACACAGCCCTCCGAGGCCAAGATCAGGCTGACAGCGAGTGTCTGAAAACCAGGTGGGTCATGCCACGAGGCCTCTCACTTTCTTCAGGCTGAGGCTGGGAGGAGACAGAGCAAGGGCAGGCCTGAGTCACAGGCCCTGGTACATGGGCCACGTTGGGCTCAGGTGAGGTGGCACCAGTGAGGTGGCACCAGTGCACTGCTCAGGTGCTGCAGCTCCAGGCAGCTTGGGTCTTCTCCCAGCCTCCCCAGGCCCAGGTGGGCGGAGGCTTGGAGACCCACAGCCTAGCAGTATGTGGTTGGCAGGAGGCAGGCCTTTGAGTGCGCCCTGGCAATCTGAGAGGGCTTCCTGGAGGAGGTGAGAGGAGCTAGGGGTAGGCCTTCCTGACTAAGGAGCAGTGGGCTTTTCTGCAGGGCTCTCTCTGAGCAACCCCTCCCACAAGAGGGTGGTGTCAAGCCCCAGGCACTGGGCCGGGCCCTGTGACACGCAGCTTCCTCACAGGCTGGCAGGATGGCCAGGCTTGTTGGGCAAGTGCCTGGAGGGCCCGGCCTCGTCACCATAAGGAAGTGACCTCACTCAGGGAGTTTCGGAGAGGTGCCTGCCTCCTACCCCAGCTGCTGACAGCCTCACACAGCTGGGCTCTGGTGCCAAGGGTCCAGGCAGCTGGACAGGGCAGCCAGTGTCCCAGGCCAGATGTTTGGGCACCCAGACTGTACCATGCCTGCCTGGGGGTGGGGGCCCTTGGCTTAGGCTCCACATGAATCCTGGATGTGGCCCCTCAGATAAATATTAGTAAACTCGGTTTGGACTGATGCTGCCTGACACCACCAACTCGAGGCACAGCCCCCTCCCCATCCTGAGAAGCAGTCACAGAACATCAGGGCTGTTTCCTGCCCCGAGCTACAGGGTGCCACAGAATCGGGGAAGCTGTGGATGTGGCCCCACTGGCCACTGTGTAACCTGGGTGAGTCACCACCTCTCTGAAACCCCCACCCCATGTTCCCTGCAAACCCAAGAAAGCAGTCTCAACACGGAGAAATGACCACACAGAACTAGCGCAGGGCAGTGCCACACGGACGGTCCTGCTGGTGCCTGGCCCTGGCATCTCTCTGGCCGGTGGTTCCTCCGCCTCCAGCACGTGAGTGGTCCAGAACCCTAGTAGAAGCAGGTCCCATGGCGTGCGGCCGAATCCACGCCGGGTTCCAATCTCCGTGCTGTGCTGGAGAAGCTCCCAGGCTCTTGGCTATCAAGTGGCTCTAGGAGGGGCCTTCCTCAAAAGACCCTCGTGTGGGGTCCCTGTGTCGGCACTCTTCTGCCTCAACATCCCTCCCCCACATCCCAGGAAGTGAGTGTCACAGTCCTCATCCTCCAGAGGGGACCCTCAGGCAGGCCTGCTCTGCGGGATGGAGATAGGGTCCCTCCTTGGAAAGGTGGCCTTGACAAGTCGCTGCACCTCTCTGAGCCACCCTTTCTGCATCTGCAGCATGGGGCCAGTGCTTCTCCTGGGGGCACCGCTCAGCTCCAGGTGGGACCAGGTGAGGCGGTGAGGCTCAGGCCTCAGGCAAGGGAGGCCGAAGGGGGGCTGGCAGAGGGTGTGTGGTTCAGAGAGGCAGAGGGCAGTGTGAGTTAGTGGTGGTGGTAAAGCCCATCGGGTAGATGGTGGACGCAGAGAGGATGGGGCAGCCCCTGTGTGCAAGTACCTGCCAAGTAGGCATAGTGTCCTCCAAGCCCCTCTCACCTCCTAAGGCCGTGGTTTATTTTTGCCCATGTCCATAAAGGCACCCTGGGGGCTCCTGAAGTCACCTGCTGGTCCAGGGCTGGTCAGGCTTGGGAGTCGGCTCCCTCCAGCCCCCACATTGGCAACCAGGTTCAGGCTGGTTTGGCCAAGCAGGGGCCCAGGGTGTCTAGCAGCTGCTGGGGAGGCCAAGGCCACTACGACTGAGCTCCTGGGGCAGGGACTGTGGGCAGAGAAGCTGCCTGGGGAGGCCTGGCCTCCAGGGCTCAGACCCGATTTCTAGCAGCCCCCAAAGGGCCATCCACCCCCATACCCCCCAGGTGTTCACAGTGTCCATGAGGGGAATAGCAGAGAGGGGCTGAGTGGGTAGGAAACCCCCTAGGGAAGCCAGGAGGGCAGGGCCTCTGAACCTCGGCTGCACACCCTGCCCCCTGGCCTCCTAGCTCCTGCCCCATCTGTCAGAGCATCACCCCTGGGTTGCAAGTCCTGCCCCCAGGGGAGTGGGTTTCCCAGCCTCCCTTGAGAGGGCCACTGGGGTACCAGGCAAAGAGAGGAGCTGGGCGGGGCTGGGGGAGCACACCTCACCTGGCCTCACCCGGTTTCCAAACCCTCTTCCTCCCCCTCATTTCTCTCAGCTTCTTATCTGCTCCTGCCTGTTCTCTGTCCCTTCCCCAAGGCCCTCTCCATCCTGAACCAGTTTCCTCTTCTGTGGAACAGGGGCTGGAATGCCCACTTTGGGGAGTTCTCTGGGATAGGTGGAGGCTGGGCACAGTGGTGGCATACAGGCACCACTGGCCCTTCAAGGTCTCCTTGGAATCTTCGAGGGCACGCCCTCCCCACAGAGTCCTCCAAGCTCTCCTCCTGGCCTCCAGTACCCCCGACCCCTATCCCCATCCTCATGTACCTGCTGTGCCCCTGGGGGTTAGAGGGATTCCTCTCCCCTCCTCTGGGGTCCCAGCACCAGCCAGGCCTGCAGGCACACAGTAGGTGCTTAAGCAACGCCAAGTGTCGGAGGATTTGCCTGGAGCCGAAGTTCCACTGGCTGGCCCCTCAATGGGGTAGGCAGGCTGGTGGGCCTGGGGCTGTTCCAGGCACCTGTGGGCTCGCCCAGTGACAGAGCGCTCTGCCCCCGGCCGCTTCTCCTGGTCTCCCACTGCCCAGGGGTGCCTCTTGCCCAGGTCCCACTACCCGGCAGCCCAGGGCCCTCTGGAAGCAAAAGAAGGGACACCGGAGTCCGCATCCTTCCTGCAGCCTCTCCGGGCCAACGCTCGAATCCCCTCTCCCCACCAAAAGCTGATCTCCTCTCACCCACCCGCCCTATCTTTTGCTCTCTCACCCCACAGGATCCCAGCCCTGCTGCAAGGACAGGTGTCAGGTAGGGGGCAGTGTTGACCTGCCGGCCCCAGGCAGGTGTCTCACTCCCAGGCCAGAACCCTGGCACAGCCCAACCCTGCCTTCTGCCGGCACTGCCCCTCCACACCACGTCCCTGCCCACTGCCAGGTCCTCTGGCCACACCGGTGGGACTGCCGGGCAGCTGCTACCTGCAAGCCATTCACAGAACCTGGTCTGGGGCGCTCCTCTGAGCCAGACGTCTCTTGATCGTTTACAGTGACCCTGAAGGGCAGGTGGAGGTAGGGCTGGTCCCAGGTCTGGGTTTTACGTTCTGCTGCCACTGTCTTGACATTTTAAATACATTTTGAATCAGGGGACTCTCGTTTTCATTTTGCGTGGGCCCCGTCATTGAGGCCAATTCCGACCCCAGAGTTGGGACTTCCTGCTGTAACCACCCTAGGGCGCAGCTAGTGGGCAGGGGTGCGGGAAGGTGGGAGACGTGGAGTAGCCGGGGTCCCTGGGGGTCCTCTCGGCCGGCTCCACCCCCACCCCTGGGAACCCGGGAAGAGCCGGCTTTCGCTTCCTGTCTATTAAACCCTTTAAAGGAAGAGGGTAAATAAAACCGCCCGTCTGCCCAGCTGGAAAGCGATGACTCAGCCGCCCCCGCCGACCCTCGCCCCCAGGCTGATCCCAGAGAGCGGGCGTCGCGGCCCAGCCCGGACCCCTCAGCTCCTGGGACCTCTCTCCGGTCCGGGTCGTGGGGGCGCGGTCGGAGCAGTCCCTCCCCCAGTTCGGGACACTACGAGGGCGCAGGGAGGAGAACCGGCTTCCTCTTCCCCTCCCATTTACTGAGCTCTATGGGTTGCTGGTCTAGCCCTTTCCACGTGTTCCCTAATCCAGCAAAGGTTACTGTTCCCATTTCACAGAAGCGAAAACCGAGGCTAAGAGAGGAGGTCGTTCTGGGCGCAGCCCGTGGGTGGCAAGATGGGGAGCTCGGTCCGCTAGGGCAGGGCCACTTTCGGAGAGGGTCTCTGGGCGGCCCTGGGAAGGGCCCCCGAACAGGACCGGACGGCCAGGGCTCGCGGGTAAGGAAGGGGGCCTCGACCCTCCTGCCCCGGGAGCCCGAGAGCGGCAGGGCTGGACTTGGGGCGCCTGGAGGGTGAAGGTCTGGTCCCGGCTGTCTCCCCACGGTGGGCCGGCCCCGGGCCCGCGGGTGCTTCCCGGGGCTCCCTGGCGTGAGTCACCGCGGGCAGGGCTGGCTGCAGCGCATTCTTCCGCGGGGCCGGCCTGTGACAAGGTGCGGGCGAGCGCCCGGGCGGGGCGGGACCTCGAGTCACCCCACGGGGCTGGACAGCTGGGGCATGGGGGGCAAGAGGAGCGCGGGCTTCTGAGATGGGAGAGGACGGCCGGGGACCGACCAGAGCGCGGACGCGACTTGCGGGCCCGGACGGCTGGGCTTGGGGAGGGTATGGCCCGGGGCGCGCAGGGCTCAGGCGGGCGGGGTGGCCCGAGGGCCGGGGCGGGGCGGGGAGGGGCAGCTATAAAGGCCGCGCCTGGGCCACGAGGAGCAGAGCCGGCGTCGTCACCGCCCGCGTTGCCGCCCGCATTGCCGCTCCCAGTCCAGCGCCCGGCACGACATGAAGTCCCCCGACGAGGTGCTACGCGAGGGCGAGCTGGAGAAGCGCAGTGACAGCCTCTTCCAGCTATGGAAGAAGAAGCGCGGCGTGCTCACCTCCGACCGCCTGAGCCTGTTCCCCGCCAGCCCCCGCGCGCGCCCCAAGGAGCTGCGCTTCCACTCCATCCTCAAAGTGGACTGCGTGGAGCGCACGGGCAAGTACGTGTACTTCACCATCGTCACCACCGACCACAAGGAGATCGACTTCCGCTGCGCGGGCGAGAGCTGCTGGAACGCGGCCATCGCGCTGGCGCTCATCGATTTCCAGAACCGCCGCGCCCTGCAGGACTTTCGCAGCCGCCAGGAACGCACCGCACCCGCCGCGCTCGCCGCACCCGCCGAGGACGCCGTGGCCGCCGCGGCCGCCGCACCCTCCGAGCCCTCGGAGCCCTCCAGGCCATCCCCGCAGCCCAAACCCCGCACGCCATGAGCCCGCCGCGGTGAGTGCCTGCCCGCGCCCCGGCGAGCCCTGCGCCTTAACAGCCGGGACCGAGGCCTTTGGGAAAAACCACTTCAACCCCAGACGACGGGGCGGGGGGCGGGGGCGCTGCACCTCCTTGGGGGACCCGGCGCCCCGCAATCGCGCTGGCCCCCTCGCGTCAGGGTCTCGGGGCCCCTCAGGCTGGACCCCGACCGGCCCTGGCACAGCTCTCTGACCCAGTCCTTTCCCCACAGGGCCATACGCTGGACGAGTCGGACCGAGGCTAGGACGTGGCCGGCGCTCTCCAGCCCTGCAGCAGCAGAACTTCCCGTGCGCGCGGACCCTCGCTCCGTTGCACGGGCGCCTTAAGTTATTGGACTATCTAATATCTATGTATTTATTTCGCTGGTTCTTTGTAGTCACATATTTTATAGTCTTAATATCCTGTTTTTGCATCACTGTGCCCATTGCAAATAAATCACTTGGCCAGTTCGCTTTTCCACCATCCGGCTGTGGCTCAGCGAGACTCCTGCTGGGAGGGTGGAGGCCCAGGAATGGGCGGGCAGGACACCCTCATCCAGTCCTGCGGGGCTGGTGTGAAAGGCGCTGGGAACCGGCTTTGAATGAATAAATGAATCGTGTCATCTGCTGGGCCTGGTCCACACCCTCTTTTCCAAGCAGCCTCCCCAGAGGCCAGGAAGTGCCCTGGGGCTTGACCCTGGCTACCTTCGGCTCCTTGGTGTGTCCTGAGGAACTGAGCCTGGGGAGGACAAGGGCCCTGGGTCCGAGCTGCTGCTGCCTGTGGTGGGGGAACCTTCCCCAGCAGCACTTCCTGCCCACAGACCACCCGCGCAGCCCGACCAGAAGGAATCCCTCAGCCCTCTGGCTGCCCGCCGCCAGCCGCTCCTGGCCAGTGCCCGCAGTGTGGGGCAGGCAGGGTCGCCTTTGCTTCTGGGGGAACAGGAGAGAGTTCTGGGCTGTCTCCCATGGTGGGGCAGGAGGCAGAGGTCCCTGCACGTCCAGGTGCTGGCCCAGGACCTTGGGGTGGAGAGGCCTGAGTGCAGCAGATCCCTGCCCCTCTTTCTGAGATAGCTGACCACGGCTTTGTGCCCTCCGGTCTGGCTGTGCTCTCCGAAAGACAGGGATGGTCTGAGACAGTTAGGGTTCAGGAAGTGTGTCCCCCACCCAGAAGGGCTCCTGGTGATGAACAAGCTGAGGAGGTGATAAGGGGTACAGGCATGACTCCTCACCCCACAATGGGGCCTTCATTTCTGGAATCTTTGTGGTTGGAGGGATGCCAGTAGGGGAGGCAGAGAAGTACCGGAATTGGACCCTAATCTCTGTTGCTAGGGGGCCGATGAAGCCTCGTAGCTGGTCTGGGCTCAGGGCGGGGAGGGTGCTATCCCTTCGCTGCATGGCCCACAGGAGTCTTGGTGCTAGGTCCAGAAGAAACTATTTCCTACAAGGACGTTTCTCCCGAACGCAATTTGCGAAGCCCCTGTGCAAATGGGGGAGGGGCTCCTGCAAAAAGCAGAAAAGAGCAGCCAAGGACGCTTCCTGGCTGGGCTCCTGGGCCTCCTGGCTGGCCCACCAGAGCCTCACCTGGATGGATATCCAAGGTCAAGAGGAGAGCCCTTGCCCCTGGGAGCTTCAAGCATAGGCATGATCTGGCCTGAGCTTTAGGCGAAGAGGGTGGATGGCCCTTGGCTCACTGAGGCCACTTCTTGTTTGAGGAATTTTGGAATTCCTCAAATTCTGAGGACAGTGGAATTCTAAGGTTTGGGGAGTCCATGTTTCAACAGCTTCTTTTAAAAGCAGCCCGAGGAGAGGAGGGGCGGCCTTCATGGTCTCGGGGGCAGCTGCAGACCCTCGCTGAGGCTGTGGAAAGCTTGCTCTCTCCAGATGGGTCAATCGGTCACAGTGGCTGGGCTGGCCTCCCCATGCCCAGTTCTCCTCCCCAGAGCCCAGGGCCAGGGGATGGGGGTGAGGGGTCGGGAAGTGCTGTGGTCAGGAGGCTGGGAAGGCAACAGTACATGGCCTGGCCAGCAAATCAGCTATAGAAGGGACCCCAGTTCCCAGGCCACAGATGGGTACTGGTCCATAGCCTGTTAGTAGCTGGGCCGCACAGCAGGAGGTGAGCAGCGGGGCAAGCATGACCGCCTGAATTCCACCTCCCACCAGACCAGCGGCAGCATTAGATTCTCACAGGAACGAGAACCCTGTTGTGAACTGTGCACAAGAGGGATCTACGTTGAGCACTCCCCATGAGAATCTAATACCAGATGATCTGGGGTGAAACAGTTTCATCTTGCCTACCCACATCCGTGGAAAAATTGTCTTCCATAAAACTGGTCCCTGGTGCAGAAAATGTTGGGGGCCACTGAGCTATAGGACAAAGAGGCTGAGAGAAGGGGACACCAGAGGAGTTCTGGGGTTCGGGTGGCTGGCAGTGTCTGGTGCAGTTCTGGGGTTCATGTGGCTGGCAGTGTCTGGTGCAGTTCTGGGGTTCATGTGGCTGGCAGTGTGGTGTAGTTCTGGGGTTCAGGTGGCTATAGTTCTGCGGTTCGGGTGGCTGGCAGTGTGTGGTGTAGTTCTGGGGTTTGGGTGGCTGGCAGTGCCTGGTACGGTTCTGGGGTTCGGGTGGCTGGCAGTGTGTGGTGCAGTTCTGGGGTTCAGGTGGCTGGCAGTGTGTGGTGCAGTTCTGGAGTTTGGGTGGCTGGGGTTCGGGTGGCTGGTAGCCTCCTTGGTACAGTTCTGGGGCCAGGGTTTGGGTCTGTGTGCTGGGCTATTCAGCAGAGTGAAGGCATTTTTCCTTCCATCTAGGAAGGCCTCGGTTCCCTGATCTTTTTTTTTTTTTTGAGATGGAGTCTCACTGTTGCCAGGCTGGAATGCAATGGTGGGATCTTGGCTCACTGCAACCTCCGCCTCCCGGGTTCAAGCGATTCTCCTGCCTCAGCCTCCCGAGTAGCTGGGACTATAGGCGTGCACCACCTCACCCAGCTAATTTTTTAAAAAATATTTTTAGAAGAGCCGGGATTTCACCATGTTGGCCAGGATGGTCTCGATCTCTTGACCTCATGATCCTCCTGCCTCGGCCTCCCAAAGTACTGGGATTACAGGCATGAGCCACTGCGCCCAGCCAGGTTCCCTCATCTTTTAAAGCAACCTGTGTCTGCTCTTGGGCAGGCACACTGTGGGCAGGAGTTGGGCAGTGAGCTCCCCATTGCTTGGGATGTGAGCAAGAGCTGTTTGTGTGGCAGCAGGGGGAACTCCTCCATGGGCGGACTCAGGGCTGTACTAATAACAGTGAACCAATTTGGGTGGTTCTGTCCTCCCCAGAGCTTTGCCCAGCTGTAGGCGCCCTCCTCTAGGAAGCCCTCCAGCCCGAGGCCCCATCCCTCACTGAAGGATGCAGGCAGACCATGCGTGAGCCTGCAGAAACCAGGCCGGAAGAGGTCGGAGGGATTTAGTAGGAGTTTATTGCCAGTCTGTGTCTGGGCAGCGGTCACCGGACTTTGTCCTTCCGCTGGGGCATAGGTTTCCTCCAGAGCACCAGGAGGACAAGGGTATTGATAGCAACCTGCACGTGCCCGAAGACAGGGACGCCAAAGCTGCGGTACAGGAGGCCGCCGACCGTGGGTCCCAGAGTTCGGAGCAGTGGTTGTACAGAGGCGCAGAGGCCCAGCATGGTCCCTGGGGGATGCATGGGGGTAGTCAGGCCCTGGGCAGCTCCCTGGGCCGCCTGCCCACTTCCTGGACGCAGCCATGGCCTCCCATCTCTCCGGACCCACCCTGACCTCGCGGCGCAGTCCGCACCTTGCATAGTCTGGTGAAATACTCCCCGAACACCCATCCTGTCCACCTCCGGCTTCTAACCTCCAGTCCCCCACCCCCTGCCACCCGCCCGGCCTTTGGAGCAAATGCAGCTGTCTCTACCCACTGGCCTGTTCCCCGAGGACCTCTCAGCCATGCAGGGTGCTTCCCAGGGCATTGGGCTGAGTCTCTTCCCTGCTCCAGAAAGTTTCCAAGCATGGGAGGAGCCTGGGAATGGGGCCACAGGTCACCGCAGAAGGCCCCGCCCTGCCAGGCCTGCCAAGGGAGATGGCATCTGTGCCTGGGGCCCGGAACCTCCTGCCCAGGGTGTCAGGGAGTTGGCTTTCACGGCTGTTTCCCAGGGTGCCTGCCACCACCGAGGGCTGGTGATGCAGTGGGGAGGCTAAGCCTGGCCTGTGAGACACTGTTGCGGCTTGAGTTCAGAGTGGGCATGACACCCCCATCCCACAGCCCCTCCTGGCCATCAGCCCCTCCTCCAGCCGCCCCACCCTGCAGAGCTCCTACTACTCCATGGAACTCCCCCCACAGGGCTGGGGAGGCGCTTTGGGAGCCCATGCAGGGCCCCTCCATCTGCCCCTCCTGTCCCCTGAGCAAGACCGAGTGGCTTCCAAGGCTCCCCGGACAGCCCCCACCTGCGCGGCAGCCTGCTCTGTCCCTGACACCGCATCTCCATGCCCCTCTGGCTAGCTACCCCCAGCATGGACGGACACGTGGGCACCATCTGTGGCTGTTGTCAACACTCGGGCAACACGGGGGGCAGCACTCGCTAAGAGGGAGGACCCCCCCAGGACTCCAGGTGGGAGGACACTCTCTGCCTCTGGTCCTGTGCCCAGAGGGTCTCTGTCTCCAGGGACTTCAGAGTCCAGGTCTCCTGGAGTTGGAAATCCCGGGGCTGGTCAGCTGTGATGAGGGGCTGGCCAGGCCCCACCTGGGCTCAGGGCGCAGCATGGAGGACCATTAAGAGCAGCCTCTTCTGCACACACAGGGTGCAGTTCCCGCCCCTTCTGTCACTGGGTTTCCAAGCTGCTGCTGGGAACCCGGTGCTGGCTCCTTCCAGGCCAGGGGTGGTGTCTGCGCATGACGTGGCCCAGTGGCCTAGGCCTGGTCTCCCTCAGCCTCCAGGGGCCTCTTCCCAGCCAGGCCCGGTCCTCATCTCCCCAGGGCTTCCTCTCCTGTGCCTTCCTCCTGGCCTCTCCAAAGTGCTACCCAACCTCCTCCAGGAAGCCCTCCTGGCTCAGCCTGCACCAGCCCATGCAACATGGAGTCACCGTCCCGGAAGGCCCTGGAGGTTCCCAGGCAGCCCTGAGAAGAGGCCTGCCCTTTGCAGTCTGGCCACATCCAGGCCTCTAGACCTTGGTCTGCTGCCTCGCAGACAGGGAGGTGGATGGAGTGTCAGATGTGTGCCCTGAGCTTTCTGGATCTGCTGCTGGGGAGGCCTGGAAGAATCTCCAGTACTCCAAAGGACTCCTGAGTCCTTTGACCTCAACCAGCCCACAGGAGCCCCCTGCACTGGCCAGTGGGTACCCACACTGTGCCTGGGGTGGGGCAGGAGCCTGGGTACCGTCGGGCCCAGGGCACCCCCGTCTGCATGAGGGGCTTTCTTAGGCCTCAAGAAAGAAAGCTGGGTCCGAAGTGGAGGCTGGGGGATCTATGTCTGGGGGACCTGTGTCCCCTGCAGTGGCCTAGGGGCTTCCTGGATTTAATTACCGGTGTGCATTCATTCACTCCCTCATTCATTCAGGAAGGTCCTGAGCACTTGTGTGGCCACCCCCGTGCTGGAGGAGGGCTCAGAAGTCCCCGGGGCCTCCAGGCCTGGCAGGCAAAGCCCTCAGGTGCTTCTCAGGGCCAAGCCAACTGCCACCTGCGGGCAGCCCCCTCCCAGGCCCCTGGCCTGCCCCCAGCTGGGCTAGGTGGTAGGGCAGGAGTCTCATGCAGGACCCAGGCTCCCCACCTTACTCATCCCACACAGACCCCAAGGTCACCCACTCCACCCACTCCACCCACCCCACACCCCACCCACCCACCCACCCCACACACTCCACACAGACCCCAGGCCCCCCACTCCACCCACTCCACCCAAACCACACAGACCCCAGGCCCCCCACCCTATCCACTCCACGCACACCCTAGGCTGCCCACCCCATCCCCACTGGGTAGCTCGTAGGGCTTCCTGGAGGAGGCTGCCCCACCCGCTGGCCACAGCTCACCTGTGTCCGAGGAGGAGACGGCCTTGGTCAGCATGCTGTCAGTGACCACGTTGAGGGCGCAGAGGCTAAACACCAGGCCAGGCACCAGGAGGCAGAAGTGGAAGACGCTGGACATCCAGGCCTGGGACGGCAGGCAGGGGCCGAGCTGAGTGGGGGCCTCATGGGACCAGGCTCCTCTCTGGGGTCTTACTTGTCCACCCTGACTGCCGTCCCCGCTGAAGAGTTGGCCCCGGGTGGGTGTGGAGGGGTGGAGGAGGCCCCAGGGGCTCAAGCACAGACGGCACCGCCCAAGTGGCCTTGCCCAGTGAGAGGGTCAGGTGAGTGGGCCCTAAGCGGGGAGCCCTCACCATGGCCAGGCCCACCACGATGAAGACCAGCACGCTGGCCCGGAGCAGCGCCTCCTCTGAGAAGTGGCTGCTCAGCTGCCCGATGACCAGGCCCTGGGTCACCTAGAACCAGACAGACAGGGTAGAAGTGGGTATGGGGGAGGCGAGGGAGGGGCGTCTGGACTGTGGCCAGCCCCCAAAGCAGGGGACCTCCAGACTGGCCTGTGGTGGCCAGGGCCCCTCTGCAGAGAAGGCCCCTCAGCATCTGCAAGCCCCGGGGTCTCTCCCTACTCCGCCAGCAGTGACTGTGTCAGGATGGGTCCGAGGTCCCTGAGGAGAGGGGGCTCCTCTCCACAAGGGAGGAAGGAAAGGCCCACACCAGGGACACCAGGGATGGACTCGGTGGGACAGGCTCAGCCGCAGGCTGCTCCCGGGGATGGACTCGGTGGGACAGGCTCGGCCGTAGGCTGCTCCCAGGGATGAACTCGGTGGGACAGGCTCGGCCGTAGGCTGCTCCCAGGGATGGACTCGGTGGGACAGGCTGCTCCCAGGCCAGGGCGAGGCTCCCTATCTGGTCATCTCAGCTCCTCCACTGAGCAGGGCGTGCTGGGCCAACGCGCCTGGGAGTGCAGGGGTGGCCCCAGCTGGAGGAGCCCCTGGGCTCAGTATCTGCCCATGAGGCAGGCCCAGCCTGTAGCACCTCTGCAGGGGACCAGTCACTCTCCCAAATTCCTGCCAGGCAGAACAGAAACTGCTTCCAACCGGAACCATAAACAGTTTAAAAATCTTACTTTCACACTTGCTTTATCTTAGGGTTTTTTGGGATTTTAACACCCTTTTTTTTTTTTTTTTGAGATGGCGTCTCGCTCTGTCGCCCAGCGTGGAGTGCAGTGGTGCAATCTCCGCTCACTGCAAGCTCCGCCTCCTGGGTTCACGCCATTCTCCTGCCTCAGCCTCCTGAGTAGCTGGGACTACAGGCGCCCGCCACCACGCCCGGCCAATTTTTTTTTTTTTTTTTTTTTTTTTGTATTTTGGTAGAGACGGGGTTTCACCATGTTAGCCAGGATGGTCTCAATCTCCTGACCTCATGATCCACCCGCCTCGGCCTCCCAAAGTGCTGGGATTACAGGCGTGAGCCACCGCGCCCAGCCTAACACGTTTTTTAAAGGAAGAGCTGGCAAGCTCACTTTGTGCAGTGAGTCTAAGAGAGGCTCACAGTGAGTGCCGTGACTTCAAATCCAGGACTCAGACACCAAGGCCAGAAGCCTATTTGTGTTGCGTCTCAGATTGCCCATTAAGTTTAAAAAAGCTTGAACTTAGGAGCCCTGCAGGTTGTGATATGGACCTGGAGCTAACAAGCCTGTTTCTGGCCAGACTTGGGGCCTAGGGGCTACTCTGCGGGTCCCCTCCTTCCCCTCCTCAGCCTCCTCTCCCGCTGCTCAGCCTGTGTCGGGGTCCCCAGGCCTCACCCTGCTCCTTCCCCATCCCTGGGCAGTTCACCAGGCCCAGTTCCTGCAAGGGTGCCCTGATGGTGTTGGTCACCACCCCAGCTCTGTCTGTCTCAGGCAGGGTCCCCACTGCAGTCATGGCAGGCCCAAGTGCCCTACAACACAGGCCAATGACTGCAGTGTCCAGCCCAGCTGCAGGCTTCAGCCAGGGTCTGGCTAAGCGTCCTTCCTTGCAGTGAGCTGGGCACAGCCTGTTCAGAACAGGCCCCATGGCACCAGCCCCGGATTGTTACTATTATTGTTGCTGTTGTTGTTTTTCTGTTTATCTCTTTTTACCCTGCCAGGGTGGCCCCTCCTGGCCCAAAAAAGCAGAGGCCCTCTCTGCCCACGGTGGGGGTCCAGCCCCTCCCAGGAGCAGCTATTTTAGCACTAGTCTAGTCCTGGGCCCAGAGGCTGAAGAGCAGATGGCTTGGAGGTGCCAGGAATGCCACAGGCTTCCGGAGAGGCCGAGAGCCCCCACCCCCACCCTGGCGGGTCCCAGAATAGCCCCCGCCCCGTGCTCCGGCTGTCAGGCGGCCATCCTGGGTGGCGGCACATCATCACCTGTCCCCATCACCCCAGGGTCTGGTCCAGATGCCCAGAGGAGCTGGCGGTGGAGGTGTCTCGCCCCGGCCCAGGAGCTGAGTGGTTCTGGGGGGCTGGCAGACAGACACCTGCCGCATCGGAGCTGCCAGGGTTTCAGGGCATCGTTCCATGACAGCGCGGCCTCTGAGGGCTGGCGTCTTGCTCCTGTGGGACCTCCAAAGGGGCCCACACTGGTCTAAGCACTTTGCCATGTTAGGTCATCTCATCTGCCAAGGACCCTGCAAGGTGGGCACTTTGGCCTCATGGGACAGATTTGGAGAGTTTGGGAGACTTGCTCTGGTCACACAGCTGGTGGGCAGGTGGGCTGCCACAGATCCCAGCCAGCTGCCCATCAGAGGCCAGAGTCCACTGTCCTCACAGTGTGCCCATCACTGCAGTTGGCTCTCCCTCCCTGGCCTGTATGCCTGGTTCCCTGTGGACCCTGACATGCGCCGGATGGGAGGCCAAGGGCTCCCCAGCCTCTGCCGGGAAGGAGCCTCTACTCTCAGAGGCCTGCCCCACTGGAGACCCCTGCCGTGCCCCCCAGCAGGCCCTGTGTGCCTACTCACCATCTGGAGGAGCCCGAAGAAGGACATGAGGTAGCCAGCTTGGGCGGCCTCCAGCTGGAAGAAGTCCATGGAGATGATGGAGAACATGACCATGAAGAGCCCTGAGCCGGGGCAGGGGAACAGGGGTGAGAACCTCCACACCACGGCCTTGGCGCTCACCTCCCTCCCACCTCAGCAGCCTGGCCAGTCAGGGTGTCTGGGCCCTGGCCGGTGACTGGTTCAGGGAGGGGCCTGTGATGCCAGCTGGGCCAATGAGACCCTTCCCTGGGATTCTGCCGGATCCCTGGTGTGGAAAGTGCCTCTCGTGCGGTTGCTAAGCTCTGGACTGTGAGCAGGAAGGTGCTGGAAGGGAGGGACCCAGGGCTTACCACGTGAGAGGATTTGGCCCCAAGACCCACCATGGCTCTCTGTTATAAGAGCCCTCAAAGTCACGTCTGCAATCCCAGCACTTTGGGAGGCCGAGGAGGGAGGACTGATTGAGGCCAGGAGTTTGAGACCAGCCTGGAAAACATAGTGAGACCCTGTCTCTACAAACACTTAAATTAGCTGAGCGTGGTGGCCCATGCCTGTAGTCCCAGCTGCTCGGGCGGCTGAGACAGGAGGATTGCTTGAGCCTGGGAGGTGGAGCCTGCAGTGAGCCGAGATCATGCCACTGCACTCCAGCCTGGTCAGTGATCTCAAAAAAAGGGCCTTCAAAGGGCCTGTTACTGAGGTTAGTAACTTGGGTTCCAGTTTTGAGAACCAACAGAGCTGGCCTAGGTGGGCTGGGTGGGACAGAGGCCGGGGCCAGTCGGAGTGCTGAGGGTCTGTTCTCCATCCTGCTTCCTCGCTTCCCAGTTAGAGGAGTCCAGGCGGGGCTTCTGAGGGACAGAGCTGCTCGTGGGCTTGTCCATGGCTCGCTATCCTATCTGTGGTCTGTGACGCCCTAGGGTCTGCTGAGAGGGACTGGGGCCAGCATACTTCAGAAGGCAGTGTTGACACTCAGACTTGCTGTCCCTGCATCTCAGGCTGTCTGGAGAGGACGTGGGGCCACAGGGTATGAGGGTAAGAGCTGAGGAACACGCAGGGATGCATGGCTGCGAGCCAGGCCCTCTGTCCGTGGGGACCCTCCCTGGGATCTGCAGGTGCACAGTGTGGAGGGGCTGGAAGGAGGTGGGAAAGACCCTTTTCTGCCTTCCTCCCACTCCCGCCTGCTCTACCACATCTGCGTGGACCTCTGTGCCTCTCTGTGGCACAGGCCAGAGGAAGGGCTGGGCTCTGGCCGCAGCTGGAACTCTGCCAGGCTCTGGCCGCTGTCGGGGCAGCAGTTGGGACTCACCTGTGGGGAAGTTGGAGGCCACCTTCACCAGGAAGATCCTCGGGACGTCTGGCAGCCGCAGCAGGGAGGCGATGGCCTTCAGGTCGAACACACTGGCCCGGGGGCCGCCTGGCACGGAGAGGCCAGTCAGGCCTGCAAAGGCCATTGTCCCAATGCCCACCCCTCGCCCGGCTGCAGGCCTCACCACTCTGAGGCTCCTGTTGCGCCTGCCAGGGTAAAGCTTCCTTCCTTGGCTGCAGCGCCGCTCACTTGTGGGAATGGGAGCTGGTGATGCTCCCAGCTCCCAGGTGGGCACCGCCCCTCAGCACACTTCTACTCATTCCTAGGGGCCCCCTGAATCCCCAGAGGCACTCAGGAAAAGCATCCTCTGCAGGCAGGTAGACTGGCCTCAACCTGGGAGTGCAGTGGCGGAGGCCTGCGGCAGTCCCTGAACAAGGGACCAATAGCTGCTTCCTATATGGTCCTGGCCTGGGGCGTGGGGCAGAGCATGACCAGGCCACCAGCCCAGAGGAAGACAATGGCAATGCTGTACCACTCTCTGTGGCCACAAGTCACCGCTGCCGTGGCCTGGCCCAGTGGACACCTCTGAGTGCGAAGCCACAGGCCCCCAGCCCGGCTCACTGAGTCCTTCCTCCTCATTGCCCCAGGGACTCCCGCCTCTCTGGCTCTGCTGTGCTCGCCACAGGCCCATCTCCACCCGGACCTCCCCCTGGACTCTCTAGGTTAATTCCATCACAGCCTCCTGTCCCAGGATGGTCCCAGGTGGGTCCATCCGTCCCAGGCTGGGCTCTTAGTCCCTAGGCACCGAGGCATGGGCCCTGCCACGTGCCTGGCACAAAGGGGCTGGGTTCAGCAGGGGGCCAGCCTTGAGGGGATCCCCTCTGAGGAGCCTTGGCCTCTCCTCATGGGACCAGCCTGACTATCCTCTGCCCTCCACCAATCAGTACCCCTCGGGCAGCACCCTCGCCTCTCCCTGGACACTCAGAGCCTCGGGAGCCTTGCTGGCCCATCCACCCTGTTGGGGGTCCTTCCTGGTCCTCCCCAGGCCTCTATGGGCCTCCCCTCCTAGTGCCTTCCCTGTCTGGGCCTCCCCTCCTAGCGCCTTCCCTGTCTGGGCCTCCCCATCTCTCTGGGCCTCCCCATCTCTCTGGGCCTCCCCATCTCTCTGGGCCTCCCCTCCTAGCACCTTCCCTGTCTGGGCCTCCCTGCCTCTCTGGGCCTCCCCGCCTCTCTGGGCCTCCTTGCCTGCCGGAACCCCACTTCCACCTCTTCGTGATCACACCTCACTTGGCTCCTATGATGTCAGCAGCTGGGAGGGGTTCAAGGAAGGCAGGAGGGTGTGAGTAGCCCCCAGATTTCCCCTCAGGCCCCCCCATACCCCTTGGCTGGAGCACGCAGGCCTAGCCAATGCCTTCCATTGCCCCAGCATCTGGGCAGGGTGTACCTGGCGGGGCTTACCTGGCAGTGGAGCCTGGGCGTCAGTTTTGGCCCCTTTAGTGCTGGCGGGGATGCAGGTGAAGCTGAGGACAGCTCCCAGGAGGGTGGCCAGGGCAGCCAGGATGGCCGGGCACTGAATCCTGCGGGCAACAGCCTCGGCTGCACAGGGCACGGGTCCCAGGGCCCAGGCGCCCCAGCCACATCCCCCAACATGCACCTTCGGTTGCACTAAAATAGCTGAAACCTGACCTCCCACATCCCCACAGTCTGTGGCCTAAAAAGTGGGGACTGGGACCCTCAGAGCACATTTATTAGGTGACGGATGAAGGAATGGGTGGGGCGCTCACCATCCCTGGCCCTCGCCACGCCATGTAGGCCCCGGCAGCCCCTGTGGGTAGCAGGTGTGGAAGCCAGGCTGGTGAGCGCCTGGGGCGGGCGGCGGATCCTCCCAGGGACAGCAGCTCCCACACTGGCCAAGGTCAGGAGAGGCTCCAAAGGGCAAGCCTGGTGTGCGTGTCCCTGGGAGGGGCTCTCCGAGACCTGGGCACCTGCGCTGTGTCATGGAGATGGCCATGCTGCCTCCCCAGAGTGGGCAAGGGTGGGCCTGGCATTCAGCGGGCCTTTCAGAAACCGCTTCCCCTCCTGTCAGACCCCTCCCCACATTCTAGAGTGTGGGGGCATGCTGGGCTTGGAGGGGGCTTTGGGCTGGGATCCCAGAGCCTTGCAAAGCCCCGGATGTGCCCCTCAGGCTGCTTTGCCACCTTCCCACCTGCCTGGGCCACTACCAAGGCCTGTGACTCTGGCTCTACCATCAGCTTCCCTGCCATGATTCCCCACCTGGAAACTTGGCCTGTGATTCCCCTGGAAGGAACCGGCAGGCCTTGTCACCTGGGAACACAGGCACCTGGAGCTGGCTGTTCGACTGTCACCATTGCCTCCTGGAGGCTGAGCCAGCCCCCTCCCCTCAGAGAGAGAGGAGGAAATTGGGGCTTCCTACTGAGCCTGTCTGTAAGGCCTCTAGGCCTGTGCCGGACCCACAGCCTTCCTCTCAGCAGCTGAGCAAACTCCTATACAGCCTGCAAGGGCCCTTCTTGGTGAGGCCCCAGCCCTCCTTCCCAGACAGCATGCCATCTGAGGACTCACTTTACCAGCTGGCGAGAATCTGGCCCCTGAGGGCAGGTGGGCCGGGCTTGTACCCTGCACGGAGACCGCAGTGATCATGAGATGATCAGACAAATGTGTGAGCCGTTCACACAGGCAGCACAAGTTCTGCCCCAGCCTCAACAGAGCCTCCAAATCTGCCCTGGCCAGGGCCTCAGGGCACAGGCACCAGTAGGGGTCAGGGTCCTGGAAGACGCCCTGGCACCCGAAAACAAGGCCAGCCACAGGCCACCGTGTCCCCACCAAGGAGTTCAAAGAAAGGACTCTCCTCGCCCCTCTTCACCACAGCCACATGCACACACACACGCACACGTGCAAACTTGTACACATGCACTTACATGCATCCGTTTGCCAGAGCAAGGAAGGGACTTGGTGCCGCACTGACTAGGACAGTCAGTGGGGCCATCTCTGGGTCCAGAGAGTCTGGGCATTGGCCACCCCTCATTTCTCAGGCGGGACCCCTGAGCTCACATCAGTCTGGGGTGGGCCGACACATCCACCCCGCCTGTGCTGCTGCCCCCACCAATCTAGTAGGAGGGCAGCTCCGACCCCTGCAGCACCCACAGCCCAGGACGTCAGCTACTCAGGCTTTCTGGCTGCTGGGGTTCCGCACGAATGGGCCCTTCCTTTGGGAAAATGCCAGGGAAGGGGCAGGGCTGGGCTCAGGCCCCACAACTTGTCCCTCCAGCCAGCAGGCACAGATATATGGCGTGGGAAGGACACCTGGCCCCTGTGGCCAGCCCCAGAGAGAAGGGCCCTTTCTTTGGGACCCTGGCCTCAGAGGCCTGCGTGTCACAGCTCAGGGTCTGGCTGGGCAGGGGCAAAACCTGCCTTATTTGCCGGATGTCCCAGAAGTACACAGGAGTGGACATGCCACCTCGATGGCTATTTTAGGAGGCTGGTGACAAGCAAGGCATGGTGGCAGGAAGCCAGGCCCTCGAGTGGTGGCGAGCGAACCAAAGGCCTGTGCTGCTGTGGGCAACAGGAAAGCCTGGGGTTGGGGGACCCTGGAGGGCCCCAGGAGGGAGGGAGTCAGGTCCCACAACTGTGCCAGGGGCCATGGGGGGTGGCTGCTGGGGGAGATGCAGGCTGTCCTTCCCCAGTCACAGCTCTCTCCCGCTCCCCACAAACGAACTGCCAGGAGGGAAACAGGAGTGGGAAGGAAATCCAGCACGCTGGCCCCAGCCCTGGGGCCTCTGCACGCCAGACAGCCTGGGCATCCCCCAGGACCATTAACTCGAGGCACCCTTAGCACAGTGCAGTCAGCCCTTCCTGCTCAGCCCCCCTCAACCTCACCCTGACCTGCCAGATGCAGGGGCACGCTGGCTTCCCGGGGCGCATCTAACACTTTTATCAATGGAGCCACGACCAGGAAGGTGGGGACAGGTTAATTTGTCTTTGTCTCCTCCTTCTCTTTCAGTTGAATGGATTATAGGACACATATCTGGACACATAGATGCTGTTGAAAGGACACTGGACAGGACTCAGGGGACCCAGAGCCTCTGTCCCTTCTCTGCTGCTTACCTGTTAGGTGACCTCATTTCCTTATATGCAAATGAGGGCTGGGCTCACAGCTGCCGCTGCCCCTAACTCCACTGTTCTGGGGCCCCTCTGGACCTGCAGGGCCCGGCCCACCTGCATCCTGCCCACAACCACAGCCCACACCTGAGGCTGCCCAGACAGCAGGGCATGGAGCTGGCTTTCAGCCGCGTCTCCAGGAACCTCTGCTGAAGTCTGGGCTTCTGTGTGGTCTACAGTAACAAGCCCTCATCAAGCCTCACCTTACTCTGAACTCTGAGAGGGGATGCACAAGGTGACAGCATGTGCCCAGGTCATCCTGCTGCCAGGAGCAAACCCACAGGTGGGGCTGAGGCAAGGTCAGCTGGGACCTGGCTTCGTGGGACACCTAGCTCACAAGAGGATGGGGCAGGGGGCCATCCAGAGCGTCCCTGGATGTCCAGCCCAGGGCTGAGAGAAGTCATCCATGCTCCAGGATGCTGCAGTTAGAACCATGTCTGAAAATGAACATCTTGCCATGCCATTCCTAACACAGCTGCCCTCTGCCTTCCAGGGTGTCCCCAGAAGGTCCTAAAGGCCCCTCTGGCCTGACCCTTCCCAGTCCTCGTGTCTCCCCATACCTGGTCCCCCTATTCCCCAAACACGTAGCCCTCCGACCAAACCACAAGCTCCCTCCTGCCCCAAATGGGCTCTGAGACTGGAGTGACTCACGGGCCCAGCAGGAGGCCTGTCCAGCCTGCTGCTCAGCAGAGCTGTCCTGAGGGACAGCCGGGCCAGAACCATCTCAGCGGGGCCTTCTCCCTCCCCGCTGTGGGAAGAACAGAAAGAACTGGAGTGTCCTGGGCACTGCGAGGCACACGGACTAAGGCAGTGGCTGAGTCACCTGGCTGGGGTGGGGGCGGGCCTGGGTCCCCCATATCCTGCTGCCCCCTCAGCTGCCTGCCAGCCCCTGCCCTGCATCTACCTGCCCCCGAAAGCCCCTTCCCTGTACAGCAGGTGCCCTGTTACAAACACCCCTGCAACTCCTCAGCCTCCGCTCAGCACTTGGGGTGCCGTGGGTCATATGGGGCGCTGCTCCCCTCCCCTCCCATCCCCTCCTCCCTCTCTGAGCTCCAGTGCCCCTGGCTCCTTGTTTTTCTTGGCTGGGCAGGGGTGTACTGCCCACAGGGCCCTGGCACCCCCATGGCACAGGCATTGCCCTGGTGGCTGCCTGTCCACCTGGAGAAGGCAAACCTCGCAGGGCTCCCTGCTGTCTGGCGCAGGATAGGACTCTATGGGCTCTCCCCATCCCTCCCCAGGCTGTGAGGGGCTGGGCTCAGGACATGAGTCACAGAACCACCCCCCACCCAGCGTGTGTGCAGTGACTCAGGTCCCGGGTCCCTCCTCAGGCCAGCCTGGCCTCTCAGCCCTGGGCTCTGGAGGCTGGGCCCAAACCAGTTATACCAGTGCCCGCCCCCGCAGCTTGTGGGTGCCAAGTCCACTTCCTCCTCCCACCTACTGCCCAGGTGGGTGCGGATGAGGCAGGACTGGGGCCTTCCAGGGGAATGGGATACACAGGTGGGTGAGCAGGGAGGGAGAGCCCACGCACGTTGTGCCTTGGTTTCCATCAAGGAAGGGCAGGAAGGCTTCAAGGAGCAAGGTGGGGCGTGTTCACAGACTCCTGCCCCGCGCTAGGCCAGGAGCCAGAGCAGGCTGCGGGCGTCGGGGCAGCCGGACCGAGAGGGCCAGGGGGCTGGCCCTTGCCATGGGGCACCAGGCTTTGGAGCCTGGCTGGCACCTGGCCCCACTGCCTTGGGTGAGCCCCCGAGGAGGAGGTGTGGGCCTCCCTCACCCTGTCTGGGTTGGACAAAGGCAGAGTACCAGCCACAAGGTCACCCCCGCAGCCCTCCTGTGCCACCACCACTCTGGGCAGCCAGCTTTTGCCACAGTGCCCAAGCAGCACCCCATGTCTTGGGTGTGGTATGAGGAACCTGAGGGAGTCCCACACTGCCTGGGCCTTGGATGGGGACTGGGGAGCTCCATGGAGGGAGCCTCATCATCTCCTGGGCCTCAGTCACCCCTCCCATCAAAGGAAATGTCACAGCTGGTCTGGTTATGAAACGTCAAGATTGTAAAGCGCCTCAGATCTTGGGATGAATGGAGGCAGGGAAGCGAACGGAATGTTCTGGCAGGTGTGGGCAGAGGTAGAGGCTGTCTTGGCAGCTACTGGGAGGGAGAGGGACATGAGTGGTGTCTTCTGGGTCAGCAGCTGGGATGGGGGAAAGGGCAGGGGAGGACAGGAGGGGACCTGTGGCCTGGCAGACGGGCCTGCAGGAGGCGTGTGTGCTGAGCTGCTCCAGCACCATGGCCACGGCTCACTGCCTGAGCGAGCTCAGACCCTCCCAGCAACCTTGTGGGCGAGTAAGGGCAGGGGAGGGCCCATTTCATAGGTGAGGAAGGCTGGCCAGGGAAAGAGGCGGCAGCAGGCGGCTGGGCCCTGAGCCGGCAGAGTACCCGGGGGTGGGCAGCACCCTGGGACGGCGACCGCCCAGCTCAGCCACCTGCTGGGGCCCAGCGCTCCTCCCCGTGCCCTCCTCACACCCTTCCTCACCCTGGCTACCCTGGAGAGACAGGCCCTGGGCGGTGCCGGCTCCCCACACCTCACACCTGCCAGCCCCCTGGCCCCAGGGCGAGCCGTCCCTGCTGTCCCACCAGAGCTGCCCACACAAGTGCCCTAAGCCCCATCCTCCAGGGACGCCCCACCAGCAATGTGCTCGGCTGCCACATCAGCCCTTTCCTCTCCCTGGGGAGCCTCCCCATGGCTCCTCCCACCCTGAGCATAGCCTCCTGGACCCACCTCTGCCCCCATTTATAGCACGACTTCCTGACCCCGTCTCTTTTCTCCCCATTTCCCTTGACCCGTCTATTGCAAGAGGCTTCTGCGGCCGGCACTGGCTTAGGGGGGCAGTGCTGGTCCAGAACTGGGGTGGCCTCCCTGCTGCAGATGCTGGGCCACTGTGGCTTCCTTGGCCACCAGTGGTAGAGGCACGGGTCCCTGACCCCCACAAATCCCGTGGCCCTTGGCTCCCAGGACGTGCTCCCTCCTCGCCTCCCAGACCCGAAACATGAAGTGCTGGGGGGGCGCAGGGCTCCGAGCCACCCATACTTGAAGATGCACCCCATTTCTCCCCCTTATCTGGGTGCCTACTCAGTAGCTCCCTGGAGTGCCTGACAGGCACCCAGGCTGGGCCTGAACAAGACCCAAATCCCAGTGGTGCCCCAGGCTGCTTGGGCCTCTGTGCAAGGCACCAGGCTCCCCAGGGTCAGGCACGGCCTTGGCACTGCCATCTTGAGTTCACACCCACATCCCACCCACTGGCAAAACCCAGCCAGAATCTACCCTCTGCTTTCTCTCATCATGGTCCCCTCCCATCCAGCCACTGTCCTCCCCCACCTCGGCTGGCACAATGGCTGTCCTACTGGTCTCCCCGCAGGGGTGCTCACCCCCCATTCTCACCCCTGCTGTGCCACCCAGGGCACCCCGGCCTGGTGCCTGCCCCTTCCCCCTCCCTCCAGCCACACGGCCCCCTGGCTTCCACACCCAAGGCCTCTGCACCGTGGTTTCTTTGCCTCCCTCTCCTGCTTCAGGCCTCGACTCAGATGCCACCTCCTCTGACAGGCCCTAGTGATCCCATCCATCAAGCCCCCAGTTCTACTTTGTGACTTTTTGCTCCATGTAGCTCAGCCTGATGTTAAGGGAATTCCTATCACATTCCCTTCATCCCAGGGACTCAGCCTGTGTTGTCTGCCACTGTATTCTAGAACCAGAGTCCTGGGGGCAATGTTTAGGTGTTCAAACTACCCACCCCACCCCACTCCACCTCCTGCTTACAGCCATCAGCAGCCATCAGTCCCCAGCCCAGGCTCCAATGAAAATGCTGGGAGAACGTTCAGGGCCTCAAACAAGGCCCGCAGCACAGCCCTAGAGACATCCGGAGAGGGAGGTGTGCTCTGGGCACCATCCAAGAGCTCAGCCCCGCTGCCACAGCATCCCAGTCCCAGGGTGCTCCTGTCCCCAGCAGGAGGCTGCTGGGAAGCTTCCCTCCTCTCAGGGCCTCAGTTTCCCCAGCGTCCCAGTGGGGCTGTGCGTGGACAGCTTGGCAGTCCAGTCGAGCCCCGGACAGCACTGAGATATCACCTGGCCCTATCTAGGGCCAGCCAGCCCGGGAGGTCAGGCCTAGGCCTCGAGCGGGGCCAGACGTGCCCTGTAGCCACATCACGTGGCCACTCACGCCCCACGAGCAAAAGGGGAAACCGAGGCCGAGAGGGGGCGGGGCGGGGCCGACCCAGCCGTGGGCGTCCTGACCCACAGCCTCCGCCCCGGCCCCCACCACTCACCCGTACGCGGAGACCAGGGTCCCGCCCAGCAGGGAGCCGAGGATGACTCCGACGCCGAAGCAGAGGCCCAGCCGGCCCAGGGCCGCGGGCCGCTCCTCGGGTGCCGACAGGTCCGTGATGACCATCTGGGCGGCTGGGAACGGGGCGGGGGAGCTGAGCGGCGAAAGCCCCTCGGTGGGGCCCTCCCCCACCAACCTCCCCAAGCCCCTTCCACCCCTGACCTGCCCCTCCACAAGCCACGCCCCACGTCGCCCCCCACCCCCGTCCAGCCCTTAGGGCCAGACCCCGCGCGCACGCAGACCTCCCTGGCGGTGTCCCGGGTCCTCCGCAGGCTGCCCCCGACCCGGCCCCACCTGGACTCCAGTCCCCCGGCCCTACCTGGCAGCGTGTGCATGAGCGCTCCGGGCAGGCGCGAGGCGAAGAGCAGGTAGACCCCGGGCAGGGCCGGGCTGGAGGCGGCCGCCAGGAGCAGGTAGAGCGCCAAGGCAGCCAGGAAGGAGAGCGTGAGCGCCGCCCGCGCCCCGCGCTGGTCTGCGAACCTGGGGGCCGAGGGGCGGGTCAGACCCTCACGGAGGCTGTCAGGGTCCCCTTTCCCCCCGTCCAGGGGCTGCCCAAGCGGGGCTGACCGGGGAGGCTGGAGTGCGGATGGGGACGGCCGGCGGGGGCGCCTAGGCGGCTGCTGGGAGGCCTCCCTCCTCTCAGGGCCTCAGTTTCCCCAGAGTCCCAGTGGGGCTGTGCGCAGACAGCTTCACTGAGCTGGGAGTCTGACCCAGGGCAAAGACCAACTCCGTGTAAAAATAAATGGTGGAATCCCAGGGGACCAAGGGATGGGCCCGCGTTTTACAGAAAGCGTTTCTCAGGTTGGGTCTGAGAAAGCAGTGCCTTTCTCCCTTCTGTTCTGGGCCACTGGAAACCCTCCCAGAGACCGCTGCTGGTCTGCTGCCTGCGGAACCCTTCATTTCTGCCTACAGGTTGCTCTGAAGAGGCAACTCCCAATACGTGTCCCTTGCTCCCCTGTCCACTGTGGCTTGTGGGAGGATGTCCCCGTCCTGTCTCAAGCTCAGTGTTCCCACAGCACTGAGACCCTGGGTGTATGGAGCCCCCAAAGTCCCTCCTGCCTGGTCTCGGCAGGCCTATGGGCTGGTGCTTACAGCCACGAGGTGTTCACCAATCACACTCTCTCTCTGGCCACAGGCAGGAGTAGTAGAAGGCGTGGGTGGGACACCTGGGAGCCTACCAGGGGCCAAAGTTCTTCTGCACCCCCATCGGCCTGTGACACAGGAGTGCCGTCATCCCAGGGGGGTCCGGTGTGGGGTCGGGGAACCTGGCCGGTCTGAGCCCATGGTGTCTGAGAGGGGGCCTGGGTCACTGTGGGGAGAGCCCCCTGTACACACACACACTGTACCTTCCAAACACCGGCCCACCCAGCAGCTGCAGCACCCCGAAGGTGGTTTGCAGGTAGCCGAAGGCAATGGAATCCAGGCCCAGTTTCCGAGACAGGTACTGAAACACAGGAGGGAGCCCAGGGGGAGGGGCTGGGAAAGACTGCAGGGCCTGGAATCTGGGGTCCCTGGATGGGCAGGGGGTGGGAGGGGACCGAGGGCCTGGGCTCTGTTGACTACACAGTGTGACCATCGAGGGGCCCTTCCCAGGGGGACCCTGCTCCTCCTCTCCTAGGCAGAAGCCTGTTGTGGTCTCTAGGGTCCTTGCTATTCCTCTCCTAGGCGGGAGCCCATGGTGGCCTCTAGGGTCCTTCCCCTCTGGGGGCACGCCTCAGAGAGGCACCTGACCCCCACCATTTTGTCTTCATTCATTCAAAACTTTGTGGGGGAAGCCAGCAGCACTGTCCTGGCCAGCAACAGATTGTCCCAAGGCCCCCAAGTGACCTCCAAGAGGTGGCCCATTGCCCAGCAGGACACAGTGCTCTGTGAGGCCCCAGCCCTTTAGCCCCTCTGGAGGAGTAGGTCCATGACAGCATCCCTCCCAGGGACACCCTTCTATCCTTCCCTAATTCTCTGTGATTTGGTCCCCCTGCAGCCGCTCCTCCCCCTGCCCCTGCCTCTGAGTTCCCAACCCTCCTTCCAGTGATGTCACTTATTATGGGCTTCATTGTGTACCCCCAGATTCATATGTCTTAACCCCCAGAACCTCATAATGTGACATTCTTAGGAAATGGGGTTAATCAGGTTACAGTGAGGACATGAGGGAGGGCCCTGATCTAATGTGACCGGTGTCCTCATTAGGAGGAGAATTTGGGACACAGACACACTCAGAGGGATGATGTTGTAAAATCCATGGGAAGACAGAGTGATGTGGCCACAAGCCAAGGGATGTCTGGGCTCCCAGGGGCTGGAAGAGGTGGGAAGGATCCTCCCCCGTGGGTTTCAGAGGGAGCCTTGATCTCAGACTTCTGGCCTCCCAAAGTGTGAGACAATAGGCTTCTGTTGCTCTAAGACCCCAGGGTTTTGGATACTTTGTTATGGCAGCCCCAGATGCTAATACACTGCCCCCTCTCCCTCCCCTGGATCTTTCCCTAAGCTCAGTCTTGGCGTCCCACTCCCCTTCTTTCCACTGTCGCCCTTGGTCCACACAAATTCTCCCCAGCGCACTTCAGTCCCAAGGGCAGTCAGTAACCCCTCCATCCCCCAACCCCAGACTCCTTCCTTCAGCTCCATCCCCGCTCCCTCGAGGATGGGAAAGCCCTGTCTGCCAGATCTCTCCTTTGTTTGTGAGCTTGACCTGACAATTACCCCACATTCCCCTAGTAAACCTCTGCCTCCTCCATCCCTCCCCTCCCCAGCGCTGCTAGTGTGAGGATGCTGAGCTTCTCTTTTTTTTTCTCTCTCTTTTTGTTTTTTTATTATACTTTAAGTTCTAGGGTACATGTACACAACGTGCAGGTTTGTTACATATGTATACATGTGCCATGTTGGTGTGCTGCACCCATTAACTCGTCATTTACATTAGGTATATCTCCTAATGCTATCCCTCCTCCCTCCCCCCTCCCCATGACAGGCCCCAGTGTGTGATGTTCCCTGCCCCGTGTCCAAGTGTTCTCATTGTTCAATTCCCACCTATGAGTGAGAACATGTGGTGTTTGGTTTTCTGTCCTTGCGATAGTTTGCCCAGAATGATGGTTTCCAGCTTCATCCATGTACAAAGGACATGAACTCATCCTTTTTTATGGCTGCATAGTATTCCATGGTTTATATGTGCCACATTTTCTTAATCCAGTCTATCATTGACGGACATTTGGGTTGGTTCCAAGTCTTTGCTATTGTAGATAGTGCTGTGATAAACATATGTGTACATGTGTCTTTATAGTAGCATGATTTATAATCCTTTGGGTATATACCTAGTAATGGGATCGCTGGGTCAAACGGTATTTCTAGTTCTAGATCCTTGAAGAATCGCCACATGTCTTCCACAATGGTTGAACTAGTTTACAGTGCCACCAACAGTGTAAAAGTGTTCCCATTTCTCCACATCCTCTCCAGCATCTGTTGTTTCCTGACTTTTTAATGATCGCCATTCTAACTGGTGTGAGATGGTATCTTATTGTGGTTTTGATTTGCATTTCTCTGATGACGAGTGATGATGAGCATTTTTTCATGTGTCTGTTGGCTGTATAAAGGTCTTCTTTTGAGAAGTGTCTGTTCATAGAGGATGCTGAGTTTCTCATCCCCACACCTGCCCACCTGTCCTCGCCTACCCAAGTCATCCTCCCTGCCTGTGTCACATCCCAACCTTTTGCCTCCTCAAGGGCAGGGCTCCCAATGCTCCTCTCTCCGTTTCTCTGCACAATCCCCTTCTGTGGGGGCACCCACTGGAGCAAGCTCCCAGTGCTCCTCTCTCCCCGTTTCTCTGCACAATCCCCTTGGCGGGGGCCAATGGAGCAAGCTCACATCCTGTTACTTCTCTTGCCTTCTCTTGACTACTCCCACATATTTGTGGGCAGAGCTCTGAGCAGCTGCCTCACCTTACAGCCTCCTCTCTTTCCATCTCTTTCCTTTTCTCCCAGCCCTTGGAGCAGGCCGCAGGGGACTATACTATAAAGACACATGCACACGTATGTTTATCACGGCACTATTTACAATAGCAAAGACTTGGAACCAACCCAAATGTCCATCAATGACAGACTGGATTAAGAAAATGCGGTACATATAAGCCATGGAATACTATGCAGCCATAAAAAAGGATGAGTTCATGTCCTTTGTACATGGATGAAGCTGGAAACCTTCATTCTGAGCAAACTATCGCAAGGCCAAAAAACCTCCTGCTGTCTCCCCTCTCCCTGAGGTCCCCATTGACCCCACACTGCTGCCTCCAGTGGTCCGCTTCGGCACGCCTCCCACTTGAGTGACAGTTGCCTTCGTGGCTTCTTCCCTCCTCCATCATGGTCTGCTGCTCTGGGCTGTGCTGGGTCCTCTGCCACCACTGCCAGTTCCCCCCGCTCATCCGACCTCCAGCCTCCCTGCCCTCTGGGGGAGCCCACCCCATGACCCTCTCCATGCTGCAGGACCCCAGAGCCTCTGCGCTGAACTGCCTTGTGTCCAGCTCCCTGCGGCTCTTCACTGGGGTCTAAAATAGTCTCAAACTCAACCTGTCCCCAACTGGGCTCCCATCTTTCCCCAAAGACTGCCTCTCCTCCTGTCCATGCCTCCTTCCTTATGGGCTCAGGCCCAAATCTTCAGTGCTCCCTGAGCCCTGCTTTCTCTCACACCCACTACAGTCCATTGACAACACATGCAAAATCCAGCCACCTCTCACCTCCTCCACAGCCATCACCAGCTCAGAGTTCTTTGAGCAGCAGGTTGGGCGTGGTCCCATTCTGGCCTCAACCGGTCCACTCTGGCCACTCTGGTCTCTCCACTGCCCCGGGGCCTCTCCTGCTTCCTTCCAGCCCTGCTCCAAGGTCGCCTTCTCTATGAAGAAGACCTCGCCCCCTTCCCACTGCAGCCCGTGTGTGTGTGGACCACCAGCTCCGACGGAGTGGACTGTTGAGGACTTTTACACTCTGCAGTATTTCAGGTTCTGACATCAGGGTCAGCTCCTGGGCACTCAGCACGGAGTTACTCCCCATGAGAGTCGATGGGCGGCTGAAGCCACTCCACCTGTGCTCTGTGCCCAGCTGTGGGAAAGGTTCTGACTCCTCATTCACTCTTCCCCGCACCAACCCTGCAGGGAGGGACTGTTATTACCCATTTTATGATGAGAAAACCAAGGCTCCTGCCCAGCCTTCCCCACTGGTAGGGAGGAGATTCAGGGCTTGACCCAAGCCATTTAGCAGGAGTGGGCGGGGCTCCTGAGGCATGGCAGGGAGGGATCCTTAGGCTCACCATTGGGCTGGGAGCCTCTGCCAGGCCCGGAATGGTGCCAAAGGCCCATCCCCACTCCCACCTAGATACCCAGGTCCGGGATCTGAGGGCTGAGAGGAGGAGGGCAGGTGTCTGAGCCCACGCATGCCGGGCTTCCCAGAAGCAAACACAGGAAGGGCCGAGGTTGGCCCTGACTCTGCCTGAGCTTCTTGGTGATGTGAGACTTTGTTCCCAAGCCTCTCCATACTTGGTGAATATAATTTCATCATTACGATTACAGCTTCCAGAGCCACACATGGTGCTGTAGACTACTGAATGATACACTAAACTAACATGAATTTGCCAATGAAATGTCTCTGCATTTGGCAACCGAGATAATAAAATAAGACAGCATTCTATCTCCTGCATGAAAAAGCTTGAGATCAGTTTGCCACCACAGATCATTTAGTGGACAACAAGGACCCAAGAAGATGGAGGGGAGAGATAGAAGCTGCGGGCAGGTGCAAGGAGAGCCTCTCTGAGGGGTGATCTGCCCAGAGCCACACCGGATTGAACAGCCCTTGGGGCAGGGACTCCAGAGGGCAAAGGCTGCTGGGTGAGAGGCAGGAGGAACAGCGCTAGGAAGGTTTGAGGAGGTGCTGCCCCCAGGAGGGAAGTGGGGTGGCTCCCCGTGGCTTCTCCCGGGGCTGGCACTGCAGCTGGAGCACAGGATGTGCTAACGGGGGTCCAGAGGCAGAGTCCTTAACTTACTCAGCTTAAGCGTGGCATGGAGTCCCAACTGGGAGGGGCCCTGGCAGCATGAAACCCCCACCCCCACTCTCTCCGATGGCCCAGATGGAGGGCAGGAGGAACAGCGGTTCAGCCCTGGCTGGGGTGTGTTACTCACTGGCACGACGGAGAACTGCATGAAGAGGCAGGTAAGTTCTATGGCGGCCAGCACGTAGGTAAGCAAGATGACCGAGGACCGGCCTAGAGCGCTCATCCTGCCGGGGGACTGGCCCTGGTCCCTGGGAGCCCGAGCTCCCTGCATCCTGGACAGGCGCGGCAGGGAGACCCAGGAGAGATCCAAGCAGGAGGCTGGCGGAGCAGGGGGCAAAAGTCCAGTTGATCCGGGCAGGGGTGCTGAGTCACTGGGTCCCAGGCAGCACCCGCCTGGCCTTGCCTACAAGAGAGGACAGCACTGCAGGACCCCCTCCCCAGTGGAGCTCTCCTGCTACCTGGACCTTAGAGGACACATCAGGGGGCCCCCCTCCTCCACTTTTGACAGCTCTGGTCTCCAGGCACACAGCCTCCAGGGGAGGGGAGACAGGGACAAGCTGCTCTGCCCCACCCCTGCAGGTGGGCCAGGCTCAGTGCCTGGTTGCCTGACACAGGAAGGCGCCATGCCCCACTTTTAGAGGGAGGCAGAAGCTCGGAGTGGTGGCTGAGTCCACCTCAAATCATCAGCACCTTCTGTGGCCAGGGCTGATGTGGTTCCCTGTGCCTGGAGGTCCTCCATAGGCCCACAGTGGCCCTGTCCCCAACACAGTGCAGCTCTCAGGGAAGGTCTACCTTCCCCTGTGGCCAGCAGCCAGAGCTCCAAGGGGCTTCTGGAATGGTCTTGCGTAGGGGAGACACAGCTCAGCCTTCCAGGCTCCCCAGGCAGGGTAGCTCTGCCTCACCTCCCACAGCTGAGTGCTGTCTGTCCCCACCCTTCCCCGCCCGGCCCCCAACTGGTGGGACCTGGATTTTGCGGCTGCAGAGGTCTTCCCCAAATTTTGCCACATTAACAGCTGACTGCACATCTGGGCCCCGAGGTACGGAACCCAGGCTGGTGGGGCAGGGCGGGGAGACCCCTGAGGGCCCGGGAGCTGCGCCTGGCGCCCTCCCCCATCCCAGGATGCGGGGAGGCTGGGGGGAGCAGGGCAGCCGCAGCAGGCACGTCAGGGGCACCTCATTGGGCAGAGGTGCGACGCTGCGCCGGAGTTCGGGGTTCGGGGCTCAGAGGCCGCCCTCGCCGGAGTGTGCTCGAGTACCTGCCTTTGCAGGGGCGGCCTTGGGCACGGGTGCCGGTGGGGTGAGCGCTCCCGGGTGACCTAGACACCGGTCCTTCCGGGATGAGCCCCGGCCCCGCCCTTTCGGGGGATGACTTGCCACAGGGACCGCCCCTCTGGGTCTGAGTTCCAGCCCTCGCGCTTTGCAATCTCCAGTTCCGGGAACGCCCGTGCCACGGTTTCTGCGCTCTCACTGGCCGAGCCCGCCCCTCCCCTCGAAGGACCCGCCCCTGCCCCGCCCACCAGTGGGCTCGCCCCGTGCCCGGCTTCGCCCGCCCCAGCCCCCTCCAGCTTGAATCCTGCCCGGTGCCCGGGCTGCTGGAGGTGGACACTCTGACCCTCAGGCAGCACAGGTGTCCGCTTTGGGCCTGAGGAGGGGTAGTGCGGGCAGGGGATGGGACCCGGAGGTGGAGGGAAGGAGAGAATGGAGGGGAGGCAGGGGCGGGGAGAGAAAAGTGGAGGAATGGTGATGAGGGGTTAGGGGAAGAAGTCAGGGGAGGTGGTAGAGGGTGTTGTGTAGCCTGGCCCTGCGAAGGGTCTGCACAGAGCCCCAGAAGAGTGACCAGGAGACAGCTCTGGGCCCCTCCTCACTTCCCTCCCCAGACCCGGAGGCTGCTAGGAGCAGCTGAGAGCCCGCTTTTCCCCATTTCACCCTTTCTGCCACTTCCCCACCCTTGCAGGGGCCACCAGAGATGCAGGCACACAGGTAAACAGGCCTCATGGCGCCCTCCGCAGCAGGAGCCGCTGGAGCACACACACCCCACGCTGAGCACATTTGGCCGGAGCCCTGCCCTTGGCCTGGGCACCATTCTCCGCGTCCCTGACTGTCACTAAGTAGGGAGATGCTCATTCACGACTCCTGCCCCACCTCCTCCCCAGGCAAGGGCTGGGCACAGGCTCAAATGTCAAAACCAATGTCCCCCTGCCATGTGTCAATCATCGCTCAACAGAGCAGAGAACTGCAGGGGTGAGACAGGGCGGGCCGGACATCGCAGAGGCGAGTGAGAGCCGGCCAGAGTCCTGGTGGGCAAGGGCCAGAGCTAGGTGGCCCAAGGCCGGCTAGCTAAGCCATTCCAAGTCATCATGGGAGTGGTTCAGCAGCTACCCTTGGTTCAGCAGCTCAGGTATGTTGGGCATCAGAAAAGAATACCCCAAAATGAAGGCCTCAGAAGCAGCTTTGGAAGAAAAAGGTTTCTCTGACCTTCTCTTGCTCTGCTGTCTCTCAGCGCCATTTCTCCCCGAAGCTGGCCTTAGAAACTAGAATCCATTTTCCCCAGGGCAGGTCATAGAAACCAGAACCCCCCCTTTCCCCACAGCCAGACATCAAACCTAAAAATATTGCTGTAACTTCCCTCCACCTTTGTGTTTAGAAACTGGCCATAAAGAAATTATCTGACCTCCCTTGTTTGACTGTAGGGCATAAGACCCCATTCCAGGAGGGTCCTGCTCCATGCCCAGAAGGAAGGAATGCTGCTCAGAAAGTTCAAGAAATCTAGACCAACAGCCCTTGCTGTGCTTCCCCTTGTGGTCCAGGAGCATTAGCGCAGGTCCCTTGGTTCATCTGTGTTCCCGCATGGATGTCCATACTTTGTTGAGCCTAAGCATCAAAAATGGCAATTTCCCCCATATCTTTTTTTTTTTTTTTTTGAGACGGAGTCTTGCTCTGTCGCCCAGGCTGGAGTGCAGTGGCGCGATCTCGGCTCACTGCAAGCTCCGCCTCCTGGGATCACGCCATTCTCCTGCCTCAGCCTCCCGAGTAGCTGGGACTACAGGCGCCCGCCACCACGCCTGGCAATTTTTTTGCACTTTTAGTAGAGACGGAGTTTCACCGTGTTAGCCAGGATGATCTCGATCCCCTGACCTCGTGATCCGCCCCTCTCAGCCTCCCAAAGTGCTGGGATTACAGGCTTGAGCCACCGCACCCGGCCTGTTTCTCCCATATCTTTGGGTCTTTGTTCTGAAAACTCCCATTCACACACGTCAATAAATTTGGGGACCAAATGCCTTTTGTCCAATCAATCTGCCTTCTGAGAGTTGGTTTCTTAGCAAACCCACGGGTGCAGTGTACTGCTCGAGGAGATTCCAGCCCAAAGAGTGCAAACGTGTTTGCATCTGGAGTGTGTGTCCCCAGATCCTCTGCCAAGCTCGCTTTCAAAAATAGTCACCACTGGCCTCCCTGGGAACTTGGGGAGAGTGCAGTCAAGCCGAGAGCCCAGGTCCAGCCAGAATTTCCTGGAAGGAGTGCACAGAAAGGCCGGCTGTGTAAGGTGGGTGTGGGTGACAGGAATCTCACAGTGTCTTAGATTTGGGACTCCTGGGGGAGGATGGGCATCCACATGAACCCTTATTCCATGGGGCAGGTGTGAGGGACTGTCCCCAACAGGTACCAGATGCCTCCTGGGTTCTCTGGGGAGGGTTTAGAGGGTGGAGTGGCAGGAGGAGATGGGATGAGTTACCAAACCGCCCAGAGGTGTGCGAGGGAGGCTGAGGGTCCTCTGGCGCTGAGGTGTGGTGGAGGTGCTGGAAACTTACCACTGTCTTCCTCCAGGTGAAGCAGGGCCTCAGGTAGCCAGGGAACTGGTTGAGCAGAGGAAATCGGATAGACCTTTTTTTTTTTTTTTTTTTTTTGTCGTGAACAGACTCAGTGTGGATGGGGGAACTTCCTGGTTTTGAGGGAATGTGGGAAAATTGCCCTTTGGGCTGGGTGAAGAAAGAAGCAAGTGGAACCCTGGGACCCCTGGACTTCCTCCTCCAGAGGAAGCGGCTTTGGTTGTGGGCCAGCGAGCCTGTGCGTCCCCAGCCCCAGGGCGTTCACCACTTCAGAGAAGCATGGCGACAGTTCGGCCAGATGAGAGGATCCAGGCTGACTGGAGGAAGGAAGGGCTTTATCTCATCTGGGCTCAGGTTTGGGAGAGACAGCTTCTCAGAGGAGGTGATGCCTCAGCCAGTCTTAAAGGTGAGCACGGATTGGTTGGGTATGGGAAGGGCATCCTGGCTAAGAGAATAGCATAGATAGTGGCTTAGAGGTGAGCCCAGGCTTGGAGTGTTCAGGAAGCTGAGCCACTGGAAGGGGCTGGGACCAAGGGTGTACAGTGGGGTGATGGGGCAGAAAGTGAGTCTAGAGAGAGGGGTGACCCTGGGAGGGCTGGGCAGGGACACAGCCAGATGTGCACTGAGAAAGTATTGCTCTGACCGCCACACCCTGGAGGCTGGGACCTCTGAGGGGTCTCCCGAGTGAGAGGAGGCCAGCTTCAGAGCTGACCCCTGCCTACACCACTGCCTGGACATTTGAAATGGCTTTGGGCCTATCTTAACCCAACACACATTTATTAAGCACCTACTGTGTGCATGCCCCGTGCCAGCTGTTTGGGATGCCAGCTGGCAAAGCTGACCGCCCGTTGGTAGCTTGCATTATTAGCGTGCACGTGCAGGCTTTGGGGAGGCAGATGATCCCGGGTCACCACGATGCCTAAGGAAATGACTCACTGCCTACGAGCACTTGAGTTCTTCCTGTGTGTGCAGTGGACACCGCCGCAGGGTTCTGAGCCCCTTCTGTTCTCCAAGGGGCCTCTGGCTGATGTGCTGATGAGGGATTGAGGGGAGGGGGCAGTGCAGGAGGTCTCTGCTGTGGTCCAGATGAGAGGTGGTGTGGACTTGGATGGGGCATGGGGGGATTTGAAGGGCAGGTTTGGAACCTCCCTGGAAGGAGGGCTGACAGGCTTCCTGCTGGTTGGGGCCTGGGCTGAGAGGGCCAACTGAGGGGGTCTCCAGGGCGAGGCTGCCGAGAAGGGGCGGCTGGGGGTGACATGAGGGGAGGCAACCCTGTAGGTCCATCCACGGGAGGGGCCTGTGGGCCAGCAGAGAGGGCAGAGTGTGCAGTTTGCGGCTGTGGTCTGAGCTGGACGTGAGGGTGTCATTCGCATGAGGTCCTATTTAGAGCTCCCACCCTGGATGAGATGACCAGGAGTGGATGGGGCTAGAGAGCAGAGGGGCCGAGGGCCAAGGCTGGACCCCAGCATGAGGAGGAGGTGCCCAGGGTTCTGACCAGGGAAAGGGAGGGAAAAATAAAGGAGCTGGGCCTGGAGAGGAGAGGCAGGTAGGCGAGTGGAGGCCTGGGAGCTTCCTTGGGGCCGAGAGCTGGAGTCACTGGTGGCTTTGGCAAGAGTGTCATGGGCATGGGGGCTGACCCTTGGGATTCAAGCAGGAGGAATGGGCTGGACACCCTTCTGAAGGGTTTTGCACCAAAAGGGGGCTGAGAAACGGGACTGTGGCTGGAGGGGAAGTGGGGCGAAGAAAGAGAACCTTTGTTCACAATTTTAAGATTTAAAAGAGTGACGCTGCAGAGGACAGAAGAGTGATCTGGAGGGAGCGGGGAGGGTCTGGCCTTCGCCATTACTCCATGGGTGAAGTGAACGTGTTCTCCTTGAGGCTTCCTACTCTTACTCCTATGATTCTCCAAGGACCTGTCTCAATAAAGCCAACAAGGTTTTGCCTGGGGTGGGACTAGAGCGGAGGCAGGGTTGGATGAGACTCCTGCCCTCCCGAACCTCAGTTCCTGCCCGCCTTACACCTTCTCAGCCAGGTGAGGTGCGGTTGCAGACCTTGGTCGATGGGGGCTGCCTGGATCCCACAGTGGGATCTGTGTCTGACACCCTGTGGGGCTCTGTCCCAGCACCCCAGGTTTTGTATGTGTTGTCTTGGGAATCACAGCCTTTTGAGGGGCCTCCAGCCTGCTGTGGGCACTGGGTGCCTGGCCTCGGCTTCATCTGGGAGGTGTCAGGTTAAGAGTCTGGGAGGCTGGGTTCAAAGGTCCTTCACCTCCTGACCTGGTATCCTTGGGCTGCAGGGGTCAGCCCTCAGCCCAAAGGGGCTAGGCTCGTCAGGTAGCCCTGGGGGGGGGCTGGTGGTGCCCACTCTTCCTCTCATCTGCTAGGCCCCTGCTCTGCAGGTGCACGTGAGGAAGTGGGTTGTCAGGTGCTGAGGAACCTTCTAGAACTGGACTCTGTGAATGCGCTTCTGAGATTGGAGTTTGGGCAGAGATTCTAGGAGGAGTGGCAGGGGCTGGACCTCATCCAGGGCTGGTTCTTGCCGGGCTGGGCATTGGGCTCAGATACATCCCATGTGAGGTACGTGGAATTGTGGCCTTTAGGGCCAGGGCCCCGGAGGAGGCTCTGCCAACAGGGGCTTCTCCACTGGACTCTAGTGAACCACGGAACCCAGACGGGCTTAGGGCCAAGGGCCCAGTCCCTGACACCAGTGTCCAAATGGAGGGAGGGCAGCAACCTGCTATGGGCTTTGGGGAGAGGCCTGTGGTCCTGGATGGGTGAGCACCCTCCCCTCACTGGGCTCCACTGTGGGCCTGGACCTGGGGCTCCAACATGGTGAGCTGCGGTTCACAAATTTGTGTTCACGCTGGCCAACAGCCACAGCTGAAGGAGATAAAGGCCCAGATGGCAGCATGGGGGAGGCGTCCAGTGTGGGGCCTGAAGACTGGAGCCCTCGGGGCCTTTGGGGGACAGCGAGGGTGTAGTCTGGAGTAGCCCACGTCCCCTTTCTCATACCACAGGCCAAGGGACCAGAGGAGATGGGTGGAGGAGCTGGGACCCTGCTCTAGGAAGCTTACTTATTGCTTGGGGGAGACCTGGTTTGCTCGGGACCGAGGAGTTTTGGGATGTAGGACTTCCCATGCCAAAATTGGGACAGCTCTGGACAAACTGGGTCACCCTCCCCTCATGGGACCCTGGAGGCCAGAGGGCATCTCTCCGGCCCTTGACCTGGAGGCAGGAAGGGACGATGGTGGAGGTTGGGGAGGTAGCCAGGCAACGGCATAGGAACTGGGAACTGTGGGGTGGTGGGCCCAACCTGTGGACTCCCTTGAGGGATGCCTTGCCCGACCTCAGGACTCAGGAAGAAGGAAGAACAACCCCTGCAAAGGACAGATGTCCATCCAGGGAGGCAGGGGGAGGAGCCAGCAGCTGGCGGTTCCAGCCTGGCAAGGGCTGTGGTGGGGTGTGTGTACATGTGTACGTGTGCATATGAGCGTGTGTGTGCATGTGAAGGGCATCGTGGAATCAGGAAGAGATGTGCCTTAGAATGGGGTCCTGAGAGAGCAGCCTCACACCTGCTCACCAGCCAGAACTGGGAAACTCAGGCAGGATGGGTGGCATGGCCACCAGTGCCTCTGTCCCCCCACAGGCACCTGCCTGAGGGCCTGGAGCTTAGCTACTGCCCATCTCTTAGGTACACACGTCTCCCTCAACCGCAGCCTCCTTTTGTCCCAGTCCCTTTTCCCCCAGGAACAAAGGGCAGCCCCAAGCTCTCACCATCCAACCCACATCCAGAATCTCTTTATTTTATTTTTCATAAGACAAGGTCTTGCTCTGTCATCCAGGCTGGAGTGCAGTGGTGTGATCATAGCTCACTGCCACCTTGAACTCCTGGGTTCAAGTGATCCTCCTGCCTCAGTCTCCCTAGTAGCTGGGACTGCAGATGAATACCACCACACCCAGCTAATTAAAAAAAAATTTTTTTTTTATAGAAACAAGATCTTGCTATGTCACCTGGGCTGGTCTTGAACTCCTGGCCTCAAGTGATCTTCCCACTGAAATTACAGGCATGAGCCATAGTGCCCAGCCTCCAGGTCTTTTAGAACCTTCAGAATTCAGTAGGGAATCCAGAAAGCAGCAGGAAGGATTTCCAAAAAACAAGAGGAGAAGTCACAAAACCCATGCAATTACTTCTGACCCTTGGAGGCCTCTCAGCTCTCACCTATCCTCCCTGCCCCTAGGCTTGCTGGCAGCTTCAGGGAGCCTGGCTATTTGGTTTCCACTGGGGGCAGCCACACTGGCATCTCAGTGAGGTGTAGCAGCCTCCCTTTCCTGCTCCGGGCACCCTGGACGTGGCTGGGTGAGTTTCTAAAACTCTGGTGGTTCCCACCCCGGACCTCTGGTGACACTGCTGTGTTCCTGGGGCAGCCAGCCCTGGGGCCCTGGCCCCTCAGCCCCCACTGGATCACGCCACATTTTGCAAACCAAAGAAGCATGAGAGATAGAGAGCTCCAGCTTCAAGCACTGCCTGCCCTGCACTCATCTTTGGATGGGTCTGTGCTTTTGTCCCCTGCCTGGAATGATCCCCTTGCCTGTATGTCCCTTCCCTTCCATCCTTGGATCTTGGCACAAGTCATTGCCCTGAAAATCCCCTGTCCCCTCCTTCATCATGCAACCTGGGCACCGCCCTGCTTTGTATACTTATTTCTGCTTCTGCCTGCCCACCCGGAAGCCCCTGAAGGCACAGTCGCCCCTGAGGTCCCAGGGGGATATTGCTGAATGGACGGACAGACAGGTGAGGCCATAAATCAGACATCCCTAGTCCAGGCCTCAATTTGACATTTGAGGAGGAGGCGCTGCTCAGGCCACCAGGCCCGGGCCCAGGTGCCCAGACACCCTCAGCAACATCTGCCAGGCTGCCACGGCTAATATCCAAATACAGGGCCCTGTGAGGTGGCTCATGCTTGTAATCCCAGCACTTTGGGAGGCTGAGGCTGGCAGATCACTTGAGGCCAGGAGTTTGAGACCAGCCTAGCCAACAAGGCAAAACCCTGTCTCTACTAAAAATACAAAAAATTGGCTGGGTGTGGTGGCGCATGCCTGTAATCCCAGCTACTTGAGAGGCTGAGGCATGAGAATCGTGAACCTGGGAGGCGGAGGCTACAGTGAGCCAAGATTGTACCACTCCACTCCAGTCTGGACAAAAGAGTAAGACTCTCTATCTCAATAAAACCCAAAAAACTCCCCCAAAAACCAAAAACCCAAAAGCAAATACAAATAAGGCCCCACATGAGCTCAATTCACTAACTGCTTCAAATTAAAACCTGGGGTAACCCAGGGAAGGGGGCAGTTGTAGATAGGGCTCAGCAGGGGGGCCCCAATCTTAAAATCCCCAGCAGTCAGCATGCCTGCCAGGTGCCTGTGCTTATGACAGGGCCCAGTACTCTGCAGCCAGCCCCACCAGGCTGGCATCTTCACCACTGACCAGGCCTTGCATGGGTCTGGAACTCTTGAGCCTCAGTTTCCCCATCTGTGAAATGGGGACAGCGTTAATCCCTGCCTCACAGGATTCTTGTGAAGATTAGACAAGATCATTTGCACATAAAGTGCATGACATGAGGCTGCCTGGCAGAGACGGTGTGCTGCAGTGGCAGCTGGTACTGACCAGCAGCTAGGAGATGGGGCCACTGGTGGGTGCTAGGCATGTGTGCCTCAGTGCTCACTCAGGGCTGGCGTGAAGACTGATGCATCAGAGTCATAGTGACCTGTATCCCATGGACTGTCCTGAACTCTGACAAAAGTGGGGTTCACTGCCCAAACTGCTCGTCATGTAGATAACATTTCATCCTAGGCTTGGCACGGTGGCTCATGCCTGTAATCCCAGCACTTTGGGAGGCTGAGGCAGGTGGATCATGAGGTCAAGAGTTTGAGACCAGCTTGGCCAACGTGGTGAAACCCCGTCTCTACTAAAAATACAAAAATTAGCCAGGTGTGGTGGCGAGCATCTGTAATCCCAGCTACTCGGGAGGCTGAGGCAGAATTGCTTGAACCTGGGAGGCGGAGGTTGCAATGAGCCAAGATCGCACCACTGCGCTCCAGCCTGGGCAACAGGGCGAGACCCCATCTCAAAAAACAAACAAACAAACCAAACCCATTTCACCCTGCCTGCCTGTTTACGTGACAGGGGTGTAGGTGCCTTTCCTCCCCACCAGCCCACGTCTCTGGGTATAGAGTGAATGTCGTTTTCATTGCGGCACAGCTGGAGGGGTGGCCAGTGGCAGCTCTCTGTCCTGCTTGCCCCTCTAGGTTGGAGGGAGAGGCCGATGATGGTGAGGGTAGTGGCATCCTCAAGAAGAAGGCCGCTGTGCCAGGCACATACTGACTTGCCCTTTAAGCCTCATCAGTAGCTTTACAGATGAGAAAGAAGAGGCACAGAGAGGTTAAGCAACTTGCCCAAGGACACACAGCTAGTAAGAGGCAGATGCTCTGCCCAACTCCACAGCCTACGTGTTTGCTGATGGCCAGGCAGTGCCTGTCCCCTCTTCCCCATACTGTTCCCCTTGCTGGGCCAATGCTGAGGAGCAGGTCTGATAGCCTCCAAGGTGAAGCCAGCTCCTGAGCTGCAGCCAAGCCCTGCAGCCCTCTCCAGCGCCCTCCCCTGGGCCCATTCTCTGCTCACTCTCTGAGCTCGGCCTGTGTGCCGCCACCTCCCTCACCACTTCCCCAGCTGCCCTGATTGCTGGCCCCCAGCTCCCAGCCAGAAGCAGGACTATGATTCCTTGTTGTTCCAAAGCAGCCAGGGCACAGTTGTGCTCAGGACTGAAGGGTGTGAGTGTCCATACGTGCCCAGGCAGTGACCACGCAGTGGGCAGGTGCAGGCCCGACAGAGAGGCTGCAGCCTCAGGGCTGGCTGTCACCGAGGGGCTCCGGGCAGCAGCGCCAATGGCGGGAACGAAGGCAGAGGGCGCCGGGCTGCCGGCCGGGCCTGCGGGGGGATAGGGCAGGAAGAGGAAGAGGAGGAGCTGGGGATGAGGAGGGAAGGAAGGAGGGGCAGGGGGAGCAGAGAGGAAATGGGGGAGGGGCGGCAGGGCGGGTACCCACCTCTCCGCAGAGCGGGCTCTTTGTCTCCCCTCCCCCACCCCCTGGAGACGGGCGAGGCCCACGTGCTGTTTCCCACTGAGGTGCGAGTGACACCGCCCCACCCCCAGATCCGAGGGGTGTTGGGGTTTTGTGAAAAATACGCTTCTGCCCGCTGCAGCCCGGACAGCCACACTGGACAGAGCCCCCATCTTAGGCTTGAGGGGACTCGGGGTCAGAGAGCAAGGCCCTGGCCCAAGTCACCCCCAGGTGTGAGGCATGAATGAGGTGGGTGGGGGTCCTGGTGGCTGTGCCGTTTCGGGACGCCAGGGGGCAGCAGGCGCCCAGCTTCAGCCCTCAGGCTGCCAGGCTCCAGTGGGCAGGAGGCTGCTTGGCTTCTGGCTGCCCCTGTGGCTGGGGAAGGGGACACGGGCAACCTCTTGGTTGAGCATCTACTCTGAGCAGCCCTCGCCTGTGGGGTGCAGCCACCTGGGAGTGTGTTAACCTGGGAGGCGGCCAGGGCGAGCCTGCCGTCACCTCCTGGCCTCCGCGCTGGGTCTGGCCAACTGCCCTGCCTTCAAAACTCGGCCAGGAGGAGGTGGAAAATGGGAGGGAGGAAGGAAGGAAGGAAAGAAGGAAGGAGTGAAGTGTTGGGGGCTCCCCTCCTTCTCTGACTCTGGAGGTCAGTGGGGCGGGACCCCGGCCCAGGGCAGGAGGTGGCTTCATTGTCTCTGACTTGCTGGGGGTCCCTGGGCCGGTCACTCCACCTCTCTGTGCCTCAGTTTCCTGCACAGGAAAGTAACAGGATTCAGAGAGGTCACGCCACGTAGCAGACGCTTTTAACTGACATCTGAAATAAAGTCTCCCTCAAGGCCTGGGAAGCCCCTTCACCCCCGAGGGCCCAGTAGGCGTGAGGCTTCCTCAGTAACTGTAGGCCCCTCCTCCTGCAGTGGAGGAGTGGTGGGGTGCATCTGGGGGCCCTCATGCCACCTCTCTGGAGGCATCCCCACTCTCTGGCATTTCAAATAGGCCCTGAGCGTCTCTGAACACTGTTGCTTGGGTGTGGAAAGCAGGGTGGGAGGGAGTGGCTTGGAGAGGCCTTGAGGCCCTGGTGCACCCCGTAGGCAGGAGATGCTGGTCACAGGGGTCTCCCCCAGCTCCAGCAGGAAGTCAGGGGGCTTGGTGGGGAGGGAGATCTGCTCACATCAGATTTGTTTTTCCTGCTGTTTCCCTGATAAAGTGAGCCACTGGGCCTGGGACCCTTGTGTCTGTGTCCTGTGGATTGGCAGGGAGAGGAGGAAAGGCCTGGTGGGCTCAGAGCTGGCTTCAGGGGTGTCTGACATAGGTCCCCACATGTCCTTGAGACCCTCCTCGGTACCTGCTTCCTAGCCCGGGAGCCCCCTTCCTAGCCCAGAAAGGCGCCATGTGGAGCCCAGGATGACCAGTGACCCTCGGTTTCCTGGGACATTCAGTGCCGAAACCAGCAGTCTCAGACAGGCTGGGATCAGGGGGTCCCTCTCTTCCAGACCCCAAGGGAAGCAGCCCCTGGTCCCGTTCTGGAGCAGGGGTGACTGTTCCCTATTCCCACTGGGCCTCTCCTCAGGGCCTGCCCAGCTCCGCCCATCAGTTCCTGGGGAGTGAGGACCCCTGGCCTGAACCCCCAGCACAAGGCAGTCCCTGTAATCGGAGCTTGTGCCGCATGTGGCCGCGTCACCGGAGGGAGGCCGGCACCTGTGGAGGACGTGCCTGGCAGCCGCCCCAAGCACAGCCTGTCCTGGGGGGCGGGGCAGCCTTGTGCGCGGGGAACCAGTGCGGGGGAGCTCTCCTGGCCCAGCATGGCCCCCCGCCAAGTGTGTGCTGAGCCGCCTGTTGCGGGAGGGGGGGCCTTGGGTTAATCTGTCACTCCCCATGCCCCTGGGGCCTCTGGGCTGGATGACTCCCCACCCCATCTTATGGATGGGAAGGTGGAGGCTCAGTGGGGGCAGGGGTCTCTCGGGCCTTTGGGGGCAGAGCCAGTCAAGCTCCTGTCCAGGGCTGGTCTGAGGACCTGCTGCTGGGTGATGTGGTTTGAGGCCAAAGGGGTGGCCTTTCCAGAGTCAGGCATCCCTGGGCAGGGTTGTACCCTGCACAGATGCCCAGCCCTGGCTCTAGGGCTTGGGGTGGGAGATGTCAGGGGAGATTCCCAGGGCCCTGACTTCTTTCTGTTTCTGCTTTCTTGTCCCCTCTCAGAAGTCCTATGGAGGGGCTCCGGCTGGGTGAAAGGCAGTGCCAACCTCAAGTCTCAGTGATCTCAGGCAGGTGGCTTAACCTCTGGGAGCCTGAGTCCCCTCCCTTGCAAAATGGACACGAACACACCTCCCTCTCAGGGGTCTTGGAAGGATTAAATGAGGCAACGAGCCCAGCCCTGGGTTAGGGCAGCGCCCTGAGCAGGCACAAGATGAAGCCAGTGAGTGTTGTCATTGTTTATAATATCCCTCTGGCCCTCTCCAAAGGGCACCACCTCGGGAGCAGCTGGGGAGGCAGCCGGGAAGGGCACAGACACCTCTTGCAGGGTCCCTGGGGTGCTGTGGGAGGGTGGTACTGCTGAGGGCAGGCTCCGGGTACCCAGAGACTCTCTAGTGGGCCCTGGAACAGCACAGATTCAGGTGGTGTCCAGCCCTCACCTCCTACCCACCTTGACCCTGTGCCTGCATTCCCCAGCCCTTTGTGACTGATGGGTGATATGGGGCCCATGGCTCAATGGAACATTCTTTGAGGCCTTCGTTTGTTTGAAGACAGATAGCTCAGGGCCTCAGAACCCAGGGAACAGGCCCGAGGCAGGTTTCACCATGGGTCAGAGGGGAAAGAAGAGCTCCTGGCCTGTCCTTGGTCACTCCCTGATAGGGGCCATTGGCCCGCTGGCCGGGTGTCCTGTGTCCCAGAATTTGGGTTCCCTGGGGCTCTGGGTAGGGATTGGGCCTAACCTAGGACAGGCATTCCTAGCCCTGTGAAGCCACCTGCGGCACACATTCCTGATGGGGCCATGAACATGCCGACAAGGCAGCTGTACAGCTGCCACACCCGGGAAGGGGAGGCCGCGGGCAGCCGGGGAGGCACTGGAGTGGAGGTCACCCGCCAGAAAGCACATGTGGCCAAGGACATGGCTTCCTGGGCCTACCCTGGTTCTGCTACTCACGGGCCAGTGTGTTTGCCTCTGGAAGCCTCTGTCTCCTCGGCTCTAAAGTGGGCCTACAACATTGACCGACCACCCATGAGGTTGTGGTGAGGACTGGCCCATGGGTGGCCCCTGGGAAATAGCTGGCTTAACGATTCCAGCACGAAGATCCACCAGGATTGGGACCTAGGCTTCTCTGGCTTCTGGGTCTTTCCTAGCAGGAATGCACAGCAGTGAGGCTGCAGGTTAATCCTGCCTTAACTGCTTGTGCAGCAAGTTTTTCTTTTTCTTCTTCTTCTTCTTTTTTTTTTTTTTAGAGGGTGTCTTGCTCTGTCATCCAGGCTGGAGGTAGTGGCACTATTATGGCTCACTATAGCCTCAACCTCCTGGGCTCAAGCAATCTTCCCACCTCAGCCTCCCGAGTAGCTGGGACCACAGGCACGTGCCACCACACCCAGCTAATTTAAAAAATATTCGTAGAGATGGGGTTTCTCTATGTTGCCCAGGCTTGTCTGGAACTCCTGAGCTCAAGCGAGCCACCTGCCTTGGTCTCCCAAAGTACCGAGGGTATAGGTGTGAGCCATGGCTGCTATAAGCTTTCAATCTTCTTAAGCCTTGGTTTCCTTGTCTGTAAAAGGCCAACTGAAACCTACCTATGCCTTCCCTATGTATTAGGATATGTAACGCCCCACTGTGATGGACAAGCCTACATTTCTAGCGGGTTAAATGCAATAAGAGTTTATTCTTTGTGCCCAACACAGGCAGTGCGGTGTGCAGAGGGTGCTTGGGGGTTCTCGCCTCATGGCCCCTCAGGGTCTGGAGCCTCCATCTGGCCAGCAGAGGGCGCGGAAGGACTGCCTGGGCAGCTCGGACGTGACCGCCTGGAAGTGGTGTACAGCGTTCCTGACAACGTTCCCGGCCAAAACGGGTCCCACCGCCCACTTGTGTGCAAGATAGCTGGAAAATGTCTCTCTGTGTGCTCCGAGGAGAATGCAAAGGCTGGTGGATGTAGTGCCTTTCCTCTACTGCTCTCTCAGCTGGGGGCAGGAATGACAGGACGTGAACATGCACACAAGGGCCCGGAACTCACGACCCCCCACAGCGGTCCCCCGCCCTCCTCCCGCTCCTGTGCTTGCAGGATTTGGGGCACTAGCACAACACAGCCCACCCCTTGGGACTAGCACCCCCTCCGCAGTTCTGCTCTCTGCAGCAACATAGAGTACAAATATTGTTCCTTTTGTTTCTTTTTTCCCTTTGGATACATTTTTAATTACAAAAATAGAGCTTGATTGTTGCACCCAGACAGATGTTTGCTTGCTTCTGGGCCCATTGGGCCTCCTCTCAGAGCCTGGAACTCCCAGCCCCCAGCTCCTGGGGTGCCTTCCTCCAGGTGTGTCCCTGGCTTGGGCTGGGGGGACACAGCCCCGCTCCTGGGACGTGCAGGTTTAAAAAGTTATTGGGTACCATCTTTGATCGAATTCAGAGTGACAGACTTAGAGCAGGTCACCTCTCAGCTTCTAACCAGGCCAAGACGGAGGAGTCCCCACAGCACTGGGTTTGACTCTGTAATTAAGCTGGTAAAGTGGAAAAATAAAAGTAGGAAACTTAAGTGGAAACCAAACCAGAAAGTCAGGCAGCCCGGGAGTTCCGAGCCCTGCTTCCTTCCAGCTGCACGGCCTCAGCGGCTGACGCCGTCTCTGCTGCTCTTCTATAACACAGGATGATGGCAGCTACACCCTCTGAGGGGTGTCACCAGGGCCAATGAGTCCTGATGGTTGGAGTGTGGGTATCCGGGGGACACTAGGTCACTACCCACTCTAGCCCTTTGCTCCTAGTCTCTGGGGAGGTGGCAGTACAGGGGCATGGAGCAGACTAGACTTTGCCTCTTTCTGCCCCCAGGCCAGTTGATATGAGCCCTGCTTGAGGGGTTCGCAGGGCCTGGGGAGCCTTCTTCAGCTTCTCTTTGTTTTCCTAAGATGAAAATTGTGACATCTGTGCTTGTTGCGGGAAATTTGTAAATTGTCTGCAGAGAAGAATATGAAATTGCACATAAATCGTGGCTTTTGGTTCCGCCATCAAGAGCCAAGAATGGCCCTGGCCCCTCTCCTGGGTTAACGCCCTGTCCCGTCCAGTTCACCCCCCTCACTTCAGATCTCGCTTCCCTGAGACCCAGAAGACCCGCCCTGCTCCCCCAGCTGCATCTGCACACTGCCACAGCATTCCATGGGGGTGGGGGTGTCTTGGGACTCAGAGGCAGGCTGGTTGGGGTTCAGGGGACCTCACCTTCCCTCCCTCCCAGATGTCTCTCTGGCTGGCTCACAGGCTCACCTGAGATAGGGGCTTAGATCTCATGGGCTGCTGGACCCTCCAACAGGTGTCTGACAGTCCCCCTCCCGACCTGGGAGGCTCCCGGTTTGAGGAGGGGGCTCCCTGCCTCATGGTAGGTGGGCCAAAAGGGAGGCAGCAGGAAATAATGGTCTCTTTTGGTCTGGCCTGGCTGGGGTGAAGCACCGTGTGTGTGCGTGCGTGTGTGTGTGTGTGTGTGTGCGTGCGCGCACGACCAAGGTCTGTACCAGGAAGGGCTGCAGGCGGGGGAGGGGCATGGTCCTTCACAGCCCCTTCCCCTATGACCTCGGGCAGATCTTTCACTTTTACCCAGTACAACAGCTTCCAGCCAGCCTGGACAGGCAGATCCCGGGGCTGGAGTGGTCTGGCCCAGGGCTGAGAAGGGCTGGGACCCCCGACAGTGACATGATGGGCTTAGCCTCTGTTCCATCTACTGGGCAGGGTGGGCCTCCGCAGATAGCGGCTTCAGACTCCAGCTCCAGGGGGCTGGTGGGAGTCTCTCAAGGTGTCCCACACATGGTCCCTCGGGGAAAGAGTAGAGCTGACCCCGTCCCCCCTCCCGACTCGAGGGCCTTAGGGGCAGCAGGTGTGTGAGGGCTCCAGGCGCGCGGAGCCCTCGAAGGGACACCAGCCCAGCAGCAGCAGGCCGCGCGGGGGCAGCCGAAGACCCCATCCGGCGCAGGCCAGGGCCGAGCTGGCAGCGGCGGGTCCAAGCCCCGTCAGCTGAAGCAGGAGGCCCACGGGCGAGCGCCGGACGGAGCTGGGCGCCGGGGTCCGGACCGGGCCGGGGTCGAGTTGGGCCTGGCCGGACACCGGACCCGCCAGGAGCCGGCCCCTGCCGCGCTGGGCTGAGGCCCCCGCCTGCAGACAAAGGAGCCGGCGGGGGGCGGGAGCCGGGGGGGTGGGGGAGTGTTGCAGGGGGGATGGGGCGAGGGGGCGGGGCGTCGCGGTGTCACGTTACCGCCCGCAGCGCCCTTTAACTCCCGCCCCCGCCCCGCTCACCGCCCCCTTCCCCTGCTACAGCGCGCTCGCCCCGCGGCCACCAATCAGCCGCGCGCCCCGGCCGCGCGCCCCGCCCCGCCCCCGGTGGGTGTGCGCGCGGCCAATGGGCGGTGCGCGGGGGCCGGGCCGCGGCGGGGCGGGGCAGCGGGGCGGCCGCCAATCGCCGTGGTGTTGTTGAAACTGAAAATACTACATTATGCTAATCGCGGCCGGGCCCGCGCGCACGGGGGTGGGGCCCGCGCGTATAAAGGGGGCGCAGGCGGGCTGGGCGTTCCACAGGCCAAGTGCGCTGTGCTCGAGGGGTGCCGGCCAGGCCTGAGCGAGCGAGCTAGCCAGCAGGCATCAAGGGGGCGCGGCTGCCGGCCGGACCAGACAGGCGAACCCGACGCAGGAGAGTCCACCACCGGACAGCCAGGTAGCCGCCGCGTCCCTCGCACACGCAGAGTCGGGCGGCGCGGGGTCTCCCTTGCGCCCGGCCTCCGCCCTCTCCTCCTCTCCTTTCCCCTTCTTCTCGCTGTCCTCTCCTCTCTCGCTGCCCGCGTTCGCGCAGCCCCGGGCCATGTCCGACGCGTCCCTCCGCAGCACATCCACGATGGAGCGTCTTGTCGCCCGTGGGACCTTCCCAGTACTTGTGCGCACCAGCGCCTGCCGCAGCCTCTTCGGGCCGGTGGACCACGAGGAGCTGAGCCGCGAGCTGCAGGCCCGCCTGGCCGAGCTGAACGCCGAGGACCAGAACCGCTGGGATTACGACTTCCAGCAGGACATGCCGCTGCGGGGCCCTGGACGCCTGCAGTGGACCGAAGTGGACAGCGACTCGGTGCCCGCGTTCTACCGCGAGACGGTGCAGGTGGGGCGCTGCCGCCTGCTGCTGGCGCCGCGGCCCGTCGCGGTCGCGGTGGCTGTCAGCCCGCCCCTCGAGCCGGCCGCTGAGTCCCTCGACGGCCTCGAGGAGGCGCCGGAGCAGCTGCCTAGTGTCCCGGTCCCGGCCCCGGCGTCCACCCCGCCCCCAGCCCCGGTCCTGGCTCCAGCCCCGGCCCCGGCTCCGGTCGCGGCTCCGGTCGCGGTCGCGGTCCTGGCCCCGGCCCCGGTCCCGGCCCCGGCCCCGGCCCCGGCCCCGGCCCCGGCCCCGGCCCCGGCTCCGGCTCCGGCCCCGGCTCCAGTCGCGGCCCCGGCCCCGGCCCCGGCCCCGGCCCCGGCCCCGGCCCCGGCCCCGGCCCCCGCCCCGGCCCCGGCCCCGGACGCGGCGCCTCAAGAGAGCGCCGAGCAGGGCGCGAACCAGGGGCAGCGCGGCCAGGAGCCTCTCGCTGACCAGCTGCACTCGGGGATTTCGGGACGTCCCGCGGCCGGCACCGCGGCCGCCAGCGCCAACGGCGCGGCGATCAAGAAGCTGTCCGGGCCTCTGATCTCCGGTGAGCCCCGCACGGCCCCGCCCCGGCCCGGCCCGGCCCGGCCCCGCTTTGTCCGGCCGGCCGGTCCCCCCAGCCCTCGGGGGCCTCGCTGGGTTCCCGCCTCCTCCCGTGGCATTAAAGGGCCCGCAGCGCTCAGGGCGCGGCTGCGCCCTCACCCCCCTCCCCGCCCCGTTGTTGTGCCCTCCAGCGGCTTTGCGCGGGCGGGGTGGGAGGCTGAATCCTGGCCGCGACCCCCCGGGAGCGCGGTCTTCGCTCCCGGCCGCGGGAGCCCCTCCCCGGGCGCGGCCGGGCGCCGTGAGCACGGCGTAGAGGGGGTTAAGCGCGGCGGCGGCCCCGGGGGGCTTGGCCGCGGGACAAGGGGAAATGCTTACACAGCACATTGCGCGGCGACGTAAACAAAGCTGACCCGCCGCGGACCTCGGCGCGGGCGGGGACGGCGCCCCCACCCCGGCCGGCCCGCGCCCCGCGCCCTCTCCCGGCCCCCTCTCGGGTCTCCGGGCCGGCCCCGCCCTGACCGGCCGCGCGCGCTGTCGCCCGCAGATTTCTTCGCCAAGCGCAAGAGATCAGCGCCTGAGAAGTCGTCGGGCGATGTCCCCGCGCCGTGTCCCTCTCCAAGCGCCGCCCCCGGCGTGGGCTCGGTGGAGCAGACCCCGCGCAAGAGGCTGCGGTGAGCCAAGTGAGTACAGCGCACCTGGGGGGCGCGGAGGGCCGACCCGCGGGGTCCCCGCCGGCTTTGCTGACCGCCCCTCTCCCCGCAGTTTAGAGCCCAAAGAGCCCCGAGGGAACCTGCCGGGGCAGCGGACGTTGGAAGGGCGCTGGGCCTCGGCTGGGACCGTTCATGTAGCAGCAACCGGCGGCGGCTGCCGCAGAGCAGCGTTCGGTTTTGTTTTTAAATTTTGAAAACTGTGCAATGTATTAATAACGTCTTTTTATATCTAAATGTATTCTGCACGAGAAGGTACACTGGTCCCAAGGTGTAAAGCTTTAAGAGTCATTTATATAAAATGTTTAATCTCTGCTGAAACTCAGTGCAAAAAAAAGAAAAAAGAAAAAAAAAAGGAAAAAATAAAAAAACCATGTATATTTGTACAAAAAGTTTTTAAAGTTATACTAACTTATATTTTCTATTTATGTCCAGGCGTGGACCGCTCTGCCACGCACTAGCTCGGTTATTGGTTATGCCAAAGGCACTATCCATCTCCCACATCTGGTTATTGACAAGTGTAACTTTATTTTCATCGCGGACTCTGGGGAAGGGGGTCACTCACAAGCTGTAGCTGCCATACATGCCCATCTAGCTTGCAGTCTCTTCGCGCTTTCGCTGTCTCTCTTATTATTACTGTGTTTATCTTAAACTTGAAGACAAATCTGTTAAAATGGTTCCTGAGCCGTCTGTACCACTGCCCCGGCCCCTCGTCCGCCGGGTTCTAAATAAAGAGGCCGAAAAATGCTGCAACTCCAGTCTGTTTGTGCTTGTGCCTGCCTCCAGCTCCCTTCTCCTGCACCCCCAAAAGCTGGAGAGCTGGAACGCAGGAGAGAGCAGGCCAAAGTGGGCATCCCCAGTCCATCCAAAAGGGGAAGCCTCTCTCCTGGCTGGGCCTGGCCCACACCCACCTGCTCCAGTCCCCTTAACTCAGGAGGGGCGGCCGGCCTGCACTGCACCCTGCATTTATCACCTCCCACCTGCGGGGCTGCAGAAAGACAAGCCTGGGCTTCATGTAGCCGCAGCAGGCAGGGAGCACAGTCCCTGACTTGCTGCCCAGACCCAGGCTTGTTTCAAGGAAACCACCCGCAACCCCTCTGCTGATGGGCTCAAGCCCCTGCTAGTTTGAGGATGCGCTGGGGTGGAGGGTGGGGAGCAGGGCTCACCAAGACACATCCAGTCCTCCAGACTTCTTCAGGCCTTGCACCAGGGTCTCCCTAGGTCTTGCCACAAGACACTCAAAGTGTTCAAGGTCTAGTCACACCTGCAGTGGAGGAGGGGCAGCCTCGAAGCCTCTGAGGGGAGGCAGAAATGGGAGCACAAGGGGGAGGTGCCCTGGAACCAGGAGGGCATGGGGAGGGGTGGCTTCTGATAATCAGGCTTTGGTGGAAGAAGTCAAGGCTGAGTGCACCCCTGTGCACCCACACTGTCCGCCCTACCAGCCCCTAGTTTCAAAGCGTTCCCTCTTAGTAAAAGAGACTTTTATTTTTTTTTTTAATAGCTGACCTATAAACCTCTGAAAATTATGGCTTACAATGGAAAGGGTGATGTAAAATAGCAAAAACAGAATGGCTAGCAGTATTTTTGCTGGTGCCTTGGGCTAGGAGAAGAAAAGAACTGGTGGACCCTTACGGGGCCCTACGTGACAGTTGCTGACTTCCTCCCCCCACCTCCACCGGGGTCAGGGACAAAGGGGGGCTCAACTTGAGATGGTCGAGATGTATTTAGACATATAATTAACTGAGCCTCCCCCAGCTGCCTGGAAGGGCTGGGCGAGGAGGGTGATGGGCCTGGCCTCGAGGCCCAGCTGGGGCCAGACTCTGGGAAATGCCCCCGGGACCTGAGAGTGGCAGGTCCCGCTGCTTCGGCTCAGCAACAGGGACCCTCAGCTGACGGTGATGAGGGACCAGACCCATGTAGACCTGGCTTCGGCCTTCAAACCTCTCCCCTAGGGGAGAAACCTCCACATTCACCTGTGTGAGCAGGACAAAGCCTTTTCCCTTCTGAAATAAAGGGGGGTGGCAGTGCCTTCTGCCTTGGGCTGGGAGGAGGCTGGACCGGGTGCCTGGCAGGCAGTTAGTGGGTGCACAGTGTAACCTGAGTTAACTGTTTTTGGTGACCGATCTGCTGGGTTGGGGCCTCATCATCCACAGCTGCATCTGCTGCCAGGCCTCCTGCTGCAGCTGGGGCCGGCAGGGCTCCTACCTTGCTTAGCTTCTTGCAGTCCTGGCCCTTGGGCACAGGACATGTGGTTGCCCAGCACCCTCTTGTCACTCAAGGGTAGCTTTCTCAAAAGCAGTGTGAGGGCTTTGTGGGGACGTGAAGGTGAGGCCCAGTGCCATTTCTCAGGAGGAGTTTCTCCCCAGGGCAGGAGCTGGCTGCAGGGACCCACAGGCCACCAGCCTCCATGAGCTGCTAGTCACACGTGGGACTCTGGGCACATGTGACGCAGGCAAGCTGGCCTTTCCTTCTGGGGGCCTCGGTTTCCCCATCTGGGCTGAGAAATGTCCAGGGTTTTTTCCAGTGCTGTGTTCTGTGATTCTCATGTGGGGACAGCCATGGAAATAATACCTGATGGCACTGTTTGCAAAGCTCTCTTCTCACCCGTGCTGTTGGGAAAGAGCAGATACGAGCGTGCGTCCTGGCCCCCAGGCCTCATCCAAGCTGAAAACACAGGCACCGGCTGGCGGCCAGAGCACTCATGGGTCTGCCGTGTGGGAGTCACGCTCCAGCTCCACTGGGGATCTACAATCATCATATGAGCGATGACACCAGGACCGCCAGGCACATAGCAATGGCTTTTCTCTGTGCCAGGCATATGCTAAGCAGGATCAGCTTCAACCAGGTCCCACTGTGTTCCTTGTTTGAAGAGGAAACTGAGGCATGGAGTAATCCACCTGAGGTCACACTCCTGACCTTGGCAGGGCAGAGGGATGTTGGGCTGGGGTGCTCTGGGGCCAGGCCTGGAAACCATTGCACTATCCTGTCCCCTGGACTGGGCTGGGAAGACAGGCAGTTGCTCTGTTAACCTACAGACAGTCCAGATGAAGGTGATGAGGGAGAAGGGTGGATGTGTTGGAGCCAGAGGATCAGGGTCAGGCAGGAGAGATAAGGCAGGGGAGGCTGCTGGTGCCAGGGGGCCTTGGTGGGCCTGGCCTGCTGGTGCGTGTGAGGCCGGCACACGGGCGTACATATGGTTCAGTGTAAGGGTGTCTTTTGGGTGTGCCTGCTGGGCCTCCCCCTTCCCTGCCCTGTCCTACTGGTCTCCTGTACCTCCCCGGGCCTGATGAACTGGTGCCAAAGGTTGGATTTTGTCAGCCAGCAGTGGGGAGCCCCGGAGGGACTGAAGCAGGGAGTGGTGGAAGCATCTCAGCTGCTGGGTGAGGAAGGAGGAGCGCCAGCAAAAGGGAAGGGGGTGAGGGGACCAGAAGGACACTGTGGCCATCCAGGCAGAGGGCAGAGGCGCTGGGTTGGGTGGACATTCCAAGAGGCTCCAGCATGCCAGCCCCTGTTCCAGGCACCAGAGACTTAGCAATGAATAGAGAGACAGCAGCCCCTGCTGCAGGCACTTTCTCCACTGGGGGAGGTGACATCAGAAAACCCCTCCAGTGGGCGGTGGTGCATACAAAGGTGGTTAGTACTGGGGGGGACAGAGCTGAGCCGAGCACCAGCCTAGCCTTTAAAACAGGAGGGACTAGGAAGCCCCTCCTCCAGCTCCCAGCAGGTGTCACAGCAGGTAATGGTGTCTGAAGAGCACTGTTTTATTGTTAGTTATTTTTTGATTCAATATTATTAACTGAAGTCCATAGGTTATATGAGGGTCCATTCTCAGTGCCATACATTCTATGGGTTTGGACAAATGCTTACTGTCCTGTATCCACCATTACAGTATCATACAAGGTAGTTTCACTGCCCTAAAAATCCTCTGTGCCCCATCTATTCATCCCTCCCTCCTCCCTAACTCCTGCAACCACTGATCTTTTTACTGTCTTTGTAGTTTTGCCTTTTCTATAATGTCATAGATTTGGACTCATACAGCATCAGCCTTTTCAGATCGGCTTCTTTGACTTAATAATACTTAAGGTTCTTCCATGTCTTTCCATGACTTGTGCTCATTTCTTTTTAGCACTGAATAATATTCCGCTGACTGGATGCACCACAGTTTGTTTACCCACTCACCTCCTGAAGGCTTCCAGGTTTGGGCAATTATGAATAAAGCTGCTATCAACATCCACGTGCAAGTTTTTGTGTGGACACAAGTTTTCAACTCATTTGGGCAAATACCAAGGGGTACAATTGCTGGATGGTGTGTGATGGATCATATGTGACGGGTACATTTAGTTTTGTAAGAAACCACCAAACCATCTTCCAAAGTGTCTGCACCATTTGTGTTCCCACCACAGCTCCTGTTGAAGGGCAGCGTTGAGAGTTCCTGTTTCTCATCTCTGGACCACACCCACCATCAATTTCAGACGAATTAAAAAACAGAAACCCTACTACAATGTGGACACAACAAGGACAAAAACAAGGCATAATTCCAAACGAACACTGATGACCATGGCTTGATCTCAGGGCTCTGGCTGGTTTGGCCTGGCTCGGGATGAAGAGCCTGGGCCCTTGGCCGTTCTTCATCCAGCTGGCCCTGTAATGAATTGCATGTTGTCCAAATATCT